>NC_064631.1:363827707-364137707 GCF_023864275.1 Schistocerca cancellata
AGACCAGTAGCGAAATTTTGCATGACCTGCTAATGTGTCGGAAGATCGATGCTGTCGATGACCTCCTGAATGGCTGTTTTCAGCTCAGCAATGGTTTTGGTGTTATTGGTGTACACCTTGGCTTTAATGCAGTCCCAAAAAGAGGAGACGCTTGTGTTCAGATGTGGATAACATGGCGGCCAATCGAGGCCCATGCCATTGGCCTCTGGGTACCCCAGAGCCAGAATGCGGTCTCCAAAGTGCTCCTCCACGACACCAAACACTCTCCTACTTCGACGGGGTTCGAGCTCCTTCTTACATGATCACATCTTGTCGAAAACAGAGTCGCTTTGGTAAATGAGGATGAAACTGTCTTCTAAAATCTTCAGGTACCGTTCGGTAATCACCTTGCCATCAAGTAATATCGCAATTATTATTCTATGACTGGACATTGCACACCAAACTGTCACCTATTGAGGGTAAAGCGACTTCTCGATCGCGAAATGAGGAGTGCTAGCTCGCAAAACGCGCCTATTTTGGAATACCGACGAACCCATCCATATGAAAGTGGGCTTCATCGCTAAACCAAACCATGCATGCGCATACTAATTCCCAACGTGCCCCGCGGCCAACCGTGCAGCTTGAACGCCGTAACGCAAACTATTCCGAAGTTATGACCACATATTTCATATAGTTCAATAATTGTCACTCTCAAATTCCCATCATAGGTACAAAAAGGTTTATCTGAAGGTGCTGACTGGTGCAAACAGTCGTTTAATGACGATATAATATAGAATGCAGATAATACAAGCAAAGTGCTCTAGGGTCTCATTAAATAGGGAACAGAGAGAGGCAAACAAAGGAACAATAACATACTGATGAGGGAGGGAGATAAAGTAATAAATGGTCCACACAAGCTAGCAAACTATGAGAATGAGCATTTTTCAATTATTGTAGTGAAATTACAACACAAACACACAAAATATAATAAACACCTGCAGATATTTAATTAATTAATACGCATACGTAAATATTTATGCACTAAGTACAATGACGTTACTACCAATTACAGAGCACAACGTCAGTAAAACTGTACAAAACCTACAACACAAAAATCAGTAGGCTTAGATGAAACCCCATTGTGTGTGCCAAAACAATGAATACAGAGTATACAAGCTCAACAACATAATAAATGAGTCATTCACATCTGGGAAATCTCCACAGCGTTTGGACGAGGCAAGAACTCTACCTTTGATAAACAAAAGTGATTAAGAAATCATAGAAAAATTGTGGCTAATTTCCCTGCTCTCGTCATTGTCGGAGATAATACTCATAGAATCAACTATGACTCACTTGAATAAATACAACCTTCTAAGTGAACCACAATTAGGTTTTGAGGTTGCTGGAGCAGATACTCAGCCATAGTAGAACTTAAAAAAGTGGTAAGTTATGTTCTTGAGAAAAATGGGTGTGTCACAGGCACACTTTTACACTACTGGCCATTAAAATTGCTACACCAAGAAGAAATGCAGATGATAAACGGGTATTCATTCGACAAATATATTATATCAGAACTGACATGTGATTACATTTTCACGCAATTTGGGTGCATAGATCTTGAGAAATCAGTACCCAGAACAACCATCTCTGGCAGTATTAACGGCCTTGATACTCCTGGGCATTGAGTCAAACAGAGCTTGATTGGCGTGTTCATGTACAGCTGCCCATGCAGCTTCAACACGATACCACAGTTCATGAAGAGTAGTGACTGGCGTATTGTGACGAGCCAGTTGCTCGGCCACCATTGACCAGAAGTTTTCAATTGCTGAGAGATTTTCTGTATCCAGAAAGGCTCGTACAGGACCTGCTACATGCGGTATTATCCTGCTGAAATGTAGGGTTTCGTAGGGATCAAATGAAGGGTAGAGCCACGAGTCGTAACACATCTGAAATGTAACGTCCACTGTTCAAAGTGCCGTCAATGCGAACAAGAGGTGACGAGACGTGTAACCAGTGGCACCCCATACCATCACGCCGGGTGATACGCCAGTTTGGCGATTACGAATACACGCTTCCAATGTACGTTCACCGCGATGTCGCCAAACACGGATGCGACCATCATGATGCTGTAAACAGAACCCGGATTCATCCTAAAATATGACATTTTGCCATTCATGCACCCAGGTTCGTCGTTGACTACACCATCGCAGGCGCTCCTGTCTGTGATGTTGCGTCAAGGATGGCGGCAGCCATGGTCTCCGAGCTGATAGTCCATGCTGCTGTAAACGTCGTCGAACTGTTCGTGCAGATGGTTGTTGTCTTGCAAACGTCCCCATCTGTTGACACAGGGATCGCGACGTGTCTGCACGATCCGTTACAGCCATGCGGATAAGATGCCGGTCATCTCGACTGCTAGTGATACGAGGCCGTTGGGATCCAGCACGGCGTTCCGTATTACCCTCCTGAACCCACCGATTCCATATTCTGCTAACAGTCATTGGATCTCGACCAACGCGAGCAGCAATGTCGCGATACGATAAACCGCAATCGCGATAGGCTACAATCCGACCTTTATCAAAGTCGGAAACGTGATGGTGCGCATTTCTCCTCCTTACACGAGGCATCACTACAACGTTTCACCAGGCAACGCCGCTCAACTGCTGTTTGTGTATGAGAAATCGGTTGGAAACTTTCCTCATGTCAGCATGTTGTAGATGTCGCCACCGGCGCCAACCTTGTGTGAATGCTCTGAAAAGCTAATCATTTGCATATCACAGCATCTTCTTCCTGTCGGTTAAATTTCGCGTCTGTAGCACGTCATCTTCGTGGTGTAGCATATTTAATGGCTAGTAGTGTAGATCTTTCTAAGGCTTTTGATGCTGCTGAATACAAGATTCTACTACATAAGCTAGAAGCTTAGGAATAATACATGTAGCTAATGACTGGTTCCACTCATACTTAGCACATAGAGCAAAAAGCAAAGCTAATACAGCCGGCCGTAGTGGCCGAGTGGTTCTAGGCGCTTCAGTCTGGAACCGCGCGACCGCTACAGTCGCAGGTTCGAATCCTGCCTCGGGCATGGATGTGTGTGATGCCCTTAGATTAGTTAAGTTTAAGTCGTTCTAAGTTCTAGGGGACTGATGGCCTCAGATGTTAAGTCCCATAGTGCTCAGAGCCATTTGAAAGCTAATACATACCTCAACCAAGTTTAAACGCTTAGCAAAACACAATAAATTAGTATTGATATTTCTCAGGATAGCATATTAGTAGCTACACTGTTCCTGATATGAATCAATGGTTTTCCCTGTAGTATTGGTCATGGGGAAAATATCTTTGCTAATAACAGCAATATTACAGTCACTCATAAAACGAGGGAGCACATTGCAGAGAAAGCAAATGAAACCTTCAAGGTAGTTTACAATTGGTCAATATGCAATAAAGTGATGCTGAACATAAAGAAAACAAGGGTCATCAAGTTTAGTTTGAAGAGGGAAAATGACACTCTTCAATTAAATGTAGATGGCAGTGCTACAGATTGCATAACAAACTCAAAATTTCTAAGAATGAATATTGACTCTCAGTTGAAGTGACATGAAAACACAAAAATACTTGCAAACAGAATGTCATCAGTCATCACCATGTTAAGGTTTAGAGTAATATCGTTATTGTGTAACAGCCAGTTTCTTTTAATACATGTATTCATGGAGGAGGAGGAGGAGGAGATTAGTGTTTAACGTCCTGTCGACAACGAGGTCATTAGAGACGGAGCGCAAGTCGTGTGAGGGAAGGATGGGGAAGGAAAGCGGCCGTGCCCTTTCAAAGGAACCATCCCGGCATTTGCCTGGAGCGATTTAGGGAAATCACGGAAAACCTAAATCAGGATGGCCGGAGACGGGATTGAACCGTCGTCCTCCCGAATGCAAGTCCAGTGTGCTAACCACTGCGTCACCTCGCTCGGTACATGCTATTCATATGTGCACTCAGTTCTTCGCTACGTAATTCTTTTCTGGGGAACAAATGCACAAAATATGAACGCAGTTTTCATACTACAGAAATGGCCATAAGAGTAATAACCAGAAACAGTAGTCGAGTTCACTGTAAAGATCTTTTCAAAACTTTGACGATCTTAACTACATCATGTGAGACATCTACAAGTCAGTTGTATACATCTAAAGGGACATAAGTAATTACTACACAAACAGCTCTATCCATGAGCCTGGAACAAGATCTAGAACGAACTTAAATTTGCCAACAAACAATAAACATAAAACTCAAAATATCATTTTCTACTCAGGAATATCCCTGTACAGTAAATTTTCCAAGGAGATTCAAGAGATTACTAAATCAAACACATTTAAAAAGGCAGTTAAAAAGCACTTGCTAACCAATGCATCCTACAGAGTGAAAGATTGTTTAGATAACACAGCGTTTCGTAAGAAATGTAACACAACTAAATAATGTTATCGGTAATAAAACATCTACCATTCACATAACAGTTTAACAGTAGGTTGTTTCCTTTTGTTTCATTTTATGGGAAATCTTACTCCCAAAGCTATGTAATGTATAATAATAACACATTATCCTGTTTCTTAGCTCAACACTCGGTCATTATAGAGGGATGCTGATTTAGTTTTTCGGGCTAGCAAATGGAAATGAAGCGTAATTGCTATGATCCTGACATCAGATGGTGGTATGTGTAGGGTGAAATCATGCAACAATGTGTGTGTAGACTGTCTAATATCTGTAGCGACTTTGAGTAAGTGATAAATGAACTTTGTAGCACTATCCTCTACATTATTAAATAACTTGTTTGCGAAACAATGTTATACACTAGGGATAAACCGAACAAGGTAGCATTATTTAAAGAAACTAGCTGAGTATTTTGGAGGCTGGCGGTTCCAATTTTCATCCAGCCGTCTTTATTTAGGTTTCCTTCTGTTTCCCTAAACAGCTTCATTCAAATTCTGGGATGGTTCCTACTTTAAGGCCTTGGACGATTCTCTGTCCCATCGCCTGTAGGTACCTGTCTGTATGAATTACTTTATTTTTGTTGTTCTCAAATTTTAATACCAGTATGTTTCCAATATCCTTATCAAAAATCAAAGTGATATGCAGATGAATAAAAATACTACTACCACTACTAATACTATTACTTTCAACAAGACTGTGGTTGGATGCTTTCCCACACTATTAAGATGTGAGACATAGGTACATTTCTAATAATCTAGATGTTTGTTAGTTCGTTCCAAAGATCATCTGAACATTTTTCTTTTTGCCAAAATAATGTGGAACAAGTCAGTTTACTGGTTATTTATACATGATTAGTTCGTTATTGAACATATTATTTTTCAGTTTACTCATTCAACAACACTTGGAAACTGAAAAAAAGGAACTGGCTACAACATTTTAAATAAAAATTCGGCTCTGGAACAGATTGCTTGGTCTGAACCTAATTCTTGCATGAGAGTAAAAATCACTTTATGTCGTAAGAAAGGCCGGCCGGAGTGGCCGAGTGGTTCTAGGCGCTATAGTCTGGAACCGCGCGACCGCTACGGTCGCAGGTTCGAATCCTGCCTCGGGTATGGGTGTGTGTGATGTCCTTAGGTTAGTTAGGTTTAAGTATTTCTAAGTTCTAGGGGACTGATGACCTCAGATGTAAAGTCCCATAGTGCTGAGAGCCATTTGAACCATTTTTTTGTCGTAAGAAAACACTAAGAAAACCAACACCTTCTTGCCAGTTTCATAATTACGTGTTTTCGTTTCTTAAAGGCAATGTGATGTATCCTTTCCACAATAGCACTTTTACTCTCATGATCAAATTTAAAAGAACAAAACCCATACTGGAGAAGAAAGGTGATACATTACAACTAGTATCCATGAGCGATTCTTTTTTTGATTTAGAAGCAGCCTAACCTAGGGAATAAAGCCAATGCCTGCAGTACACAATTGAAGCAAGCACACAGCCTGTACATATTTAGCTGTTGAGATTTTTAGGGATCTGTAGTTGTTCAGGAGGCTAAGACTATACGTGCCCCCAAGGTGGTGGTAAATGGCGGCACTCAAGGCACACAGCCAGTTCAGGCTGAGGTTGAGACTTTGGCATACTTGGCATTCGCTATTTGGGCACATACAGCACCATCAGTCCTCCAGTATTGCAAACTATGGAGGTGCTTTAGCGAGCGATGGGTGCGAAAGTGCAGCGTTGTGTTTCACAGTGACTGTAGACGTTGGCTTCACCGCCCAGAGTGCGACGAAGTACAGACGAACGTAATAATCCCCTAGTCTCACAATGATCTATGCAGCGCATGGTTTCGTCGCATTTGAGGCAGATCTGTTATTCCTGAATAACTTTTTGTGCAACTTCTGAAACGCAGTTCTATTATGCTTGCTCCGAAACGTGGATTTCTGGAATGACTTATATTTTACTAGTATCTTATGGGACCGAAAGGCCATCCTATGATACCATTAAAAACATTGTTAGCACTGCAGACCACTGAGAAGTACAACGCTCAACACGACAAACAAGCTCGAATATTCATTCTTCCCACAATAAGTCGTATAAAGCAGCACATACAATTAAGGAAGAATGTATAATGTTTAACGTTCTATCGACGATGAGATCATTAGAAACAGAACACAAGTTCAGACTGCGAAAAGATGGTGAAGGAAATTGTCTATGGGCCCACCAAGAATCCATACCGACATCGCATTAAGCCTTTTAGAGAAATGATGGAAATACAAAATGTGGATGGCAAGATAGGAAATTGAATCACTGACGGTAGTGCAGCTGAGTCTGTTTTGGGCCAGGCTGCATTGTTTCCAGATGGCTGATAACATCATTGATGATGTCACCAAACCATGTTGTCAAATATCTCCCCACACTTATACTCCTCCCTCCCCCCAGTCATCTGACATTACAGGTAAATAGCTCTATGTATAAAGGTGGCAGGAAACTCAAAAATTTTCAGGAAATTCGACATAGTCCAGTTGTGCTACAGTGTTTTTCCCAGTCGTCTTAAATGACAGCTCATAGTCTAGTTGCCCTAAGCATAGAAATCCAGAGAAAAAAAGTAAAAAAAGCTAGATGGGCAATCATTCGTGGGAAATCCAAGAGGACAGACGTGAGGATACTGAGCAAACCTGTATGGTTGTCAGATTTCATGGGTTTCCCTCAGACCTATGACATTACAATACAAGACGGTGGACCTCCTGATCAGCCTGCATAATTATCGTATCACTTGTCATCCAACAGCACAATTTAAAATGGCAGAAATAAAAAATTCCAGTGACCTATAAAGTTTAAATAGTTACCCTCATCCTTGCTGCATATACAGGCCTGGGGGTTACGATTTACAATAATACATGAAGGATGGAAACGAGATCCACAAGACGATAGCATTTGGGAATCATGTTCCAACCAAGAATGAAAAGAATTAATCACTGAACGCTTATAGCATTAGCAGTTGTATGGACCTTTGACAAGTCCAGATTCCTGCTGTTTGGGAAAAAGACCAGAGTTTTTATGGACCACACGGAACTGGAATTCCAACTGACCGCCATGTTAAAAAACAAAGGCTGACAAGGTGTGCACTCTTTCTTCAAGAGCACCAGTTCAACATTACACACGTACCAGGCAAAACCGGCGCCATAGCTAATTCTTTGTCACGCTCACCCACTGGATTAACCAAAGACTAAGTGAGGATCTACAACAAAAGCACAATAGCTTACTGGATATGCACCAAGTTGCTTTTGAAAATTATGTAACAATCTCACTCAAGGGCGTCACTAGGGAAAAAGATAAGGACCTGGGACTTTTAAAGATCAAATAACACTGTAAGGGTACAACGCAAGCTGTCATTCGCCAGTATTATTTGCTTTGGAAGGGAATACTGTTCCACTGAAACAGTCCAGATGACTCGTTATGGTGCCTCTGCATACCAAACGATGTTATCAGTGGAGTGATACGGCATACTCATTTGTGCTACAAACACACAGGGTTGCAGAAATGTTATCTCAAGCTAAGGACGCAACATTATTTCATAAATATGGAAGAAAGAGTGAGGAGAATACGGCATGTCCGCAGAGTGTGCCAGAAGAGCAAACATCACATTACCCATCCAAGCTCCGTTATACCCCACAATACCTGACCTATTGTGATAACTCGCGGCAAATTCCACGTACTAGAAGAGGATACTGTTATATTTTGATGTTCATCGAAATGACATCTAAATTTGTGACACTGACGCCACTGGTGATAGCAACGGACCTGACTGTCTGAAGTGCGCTCTGCACTGGCTCCTTCCAAAGGCAGGACACGTTGAGTAAATAATCTCCGACAACAGTCCTCAGCATCGGTCTGAGAGGGTCAAAACGAAGTTACAGAGACACAAGTTACAACTGTTGTACATCTTCTATTCCCACAAGGCACATTATGAAGGATCTGGGTAACCTTTACAGAATTTATTGTGCAAAGAAACAGATTCATCAAAAATTTTCAAGATATCATGAATATGATCCATCATGGTGCAATGTTGCTTGTTCCGCTCACTGTATTACGGAACTGCCAGCCCACTGATCTGTTCCGTGACGTTATCGATCTTCCAGAGAATTAAGCAGGAGAGGTTAGCTAATCAGCCACTTCAGAAATTTCGAGAAGCCATATGAAAGCAGAAAGAAATATATAATAGAAAGGTGTGCGTACGAGAATTCCATGTACGCCAGAAAGTACTCGTGAAGTCATTCAGACTGTCGAAAGAGATATGTCAAAAATTCTTTACCATTTACAAGGGACCAATATTGGTCAGAATGTTGGTTCACCCAAATCCTGTGCAGCTAGAATCTACCAAATCAAAGAAATCTCTGAATCTCCACCACATATGCCACATAAAATCCTACATAGGATAACTGGATGTGTTTGTAAATTACTGCACATAGTAGCGGTATTAGCTTCAGCTGTTATATTTATGATGATAATGTTACGTAATCTCAGGCCATAATTTTGAGGTCATATATTTACCACTGGTGTATTCAAGATGATAATGTGGTTACTTACTTTAATGTCGATGTGATGAGTATATTTTGTGTATTTTCATGAAAGTAGGATTCTGAGATGAAGATAAAGATTCTGTGTTTTGTGCTATATCCTGTTTAAAGTGGCTCTGTTGGATATTTTCAGTAATGTGCGAAAGTAAGCCTTCAGCAACAAGTTCTTTGTAGAGATCAAATGAGGTGCACTATCTGGTCACTTAAGAATTAATTCTGGAATTTTGTGTGTGCGGTGGACAAATCCATTTCATCTCACTTAAAGACAAAACATTTTTCCTTCGCAAAGTTTGAGCTTTGGTCAGGCGGGAGTGTGTATTTGCCATTTTTTGTTGGAGTTTTGTTTTTGGTTCTCTCCACGCACAGGAGGATGTCCGACGAAATCATTTGGTGTATATGGGCCAGCACTGAGGCGACTGGGTTCCCCTTTTAATCGCGAGCTGTATTTTAGCCCCGTGTCATCATACATGTTGTGATATTCGACAATTTTGTTCAGTGAATCATGGTAGACTGGTGTTTTTGCGCATATACACTGAGGAGATCAACAGTGTCATTAGTAGAAACACCACAAATAATAAAATGAAGGATAACTTTACGATGGCTGTATCTCTTAACTGTACTCTCACCTTATTCAGCATAGAAAAGAGGATAATCTGCTGTTGAGAAATCTATATTACCCTGTTAAATGATCATTTTGAGTTTGAGAAAAAGATGTAGTTGTGTACCATGACCTAATTGCCAACAGTGACACAAGTATGAAAATCATGTGATGAAGTTTTATGATATCAGGAGCAGAATCCTTGTTGCGATGGAGTGGTCGTATGTCAATAACGAGTAAGTTACTCTGACACTGGACGCATGAGGGTATGTGAATAATGCATATTCATTTTGTTGCAGAAAGAACGAAGCCAGACCATGTATGTGAAGTCTGTGTTCACAGGTCACTTGATACTTTATTCATCTCAGTCCCACCAAGTCCATGTCATTATCTTAATTTCAGAGCACTAATTAAACTTTTTAAACTGTTTTGCTAGCTTATACATGTCCAGTTTCCACATTTGCCTCTTTTTTATGATGAAGGATCGGTCAGACTTAGGAATAATTGGTATTGTACAGCAGGGTAGTTTACATTATGCCATGACCCATTAACACTTGTAGTATGGAAGCGTACTTGGTGATGGTTTAGTGTATTGCATACTAATTAACTTCTCACAGAGCAACAGTAAATGTAAATGTCGTGTGACTAGGGCCTCCCGTCGGGTAGACCGTTCGCCGGGTGCTAGACTTTTGATTTGACGCCGCTTTGCTGACTTGCGCATCGATGGGAATGAAATAATGATGAGTAGAACAACACAACACCCAGTCCCTGAGCAGAGAAAATCTCTGACCCAGCTGGGAAGTGAACCTGGGCCCTTAGGATTGACATTCTGTCGCGCTGACCACTCAGCTACAGGGGGCGGACACAGAACCACAGTGACACCACATTAAATTATCACAAACCCAGTCAAATACCTGTGATCTCTTTTGTGCTCATTTGCGCATCTTATATGACTAGAACTTATTGTTATAATTCTATTAATTAAAAACAAAAAATATTGTCATAGTTATATTGTAAATGGTCAGCATTGTGCTTGATGTAACAGTTACTGTATTCAAAGACTGTAAACCCATGTCTATGGGCAGTCTGAGTACTGTGCAGATGGTGTTTAGAGTGGATGCATACAGACCGTAGGTTAGCAGCTGGAGTCCTTGCGGCACTATCACTGGGGTGTGCTCCACTGCCAGCAGACTGATGTCAGCGTTGTTCACCCTCCTTGGCGAATGGAGGCGAACAGCTAGCAGCCACCAGGATTGGGGGCACATACATGCCGTGAGTTACCTGGGAGCACAGAAGATGGGTAAAATGGAAGGGGGTGACTCCCCAGAGGCAGTCACACAGTGCCAACAGGAAAGGGTTTCAGCATGGCTTGGTATGTTAGTGGCTCTTATCCAAAGATGCATGGGATTGCCTCACACTAACCTTTGACCCTGTCTATCTACTATTCAATCTTCATGATTTCTGAGTTTGAAAATAAGTTAAACACAGACTATGTACACTAGAAGTCATGCATGATTTCTAATTTTTCGGCCATACCCACTTGTTCCTCACAGAGGACATTTATTCTGATCACCAGTACAAACGGGCTCAATCTTAATATAATTCTCCGTATCGCCACTGGACAGCAATGAGCTAGTCCATTTTCTACAAAACATCCAGCTCTGCATTAAGAAAATCCACATTAATCTGTCAACAAGTAATTAGATGGGAACACAGAGATCCACACATACCTTGCTAAACCAACCCTACAACTGCCACAACGATTGCGACTATGAAACGACAATGAGAACATCGTGGGCCTATTGGTTTGACATGTTGACAGTACAGGAGGATGTCACATCTGCTCACAACCACATCACTTCTGTGATACGTCTCTGCCCAGACACTCTCCACACCAGCATCGAATTACCTCACATACATTTTCACTGCAGGTTCCACCCAGTTCTGCCTTCTTGCGTGGATGAATCACTGAAGCGTTACTCTGTGTATGTATGTGATTGGAACGTATACAGTTTAAAAGAAATTAACACCAGTGCTTCAGGAAACAAGAAGTGATTTTTCACAAAATACTGTTGTTACATGGGTCAAAAAATCTTGTTTGGTTTTTTTAAACAAATTAATCTCATTGTTTAGAGTTTCTATTTTCCATAACATATGTCTATGTTTCAAAGTTTGCTCTTCTCATTTACACGTGTTCTTTCCTGAGGTTAATGCTTATTTACTTTCACTTACACTATCGACAAAAAGAAATTTTTACATGATATTTATACAATAACGACAGTTCTCACAGACACATTCTGTCCATTCATCACCCGTTCTACTAATAAATTTGAGACAACAGATTTTCGTTACGTAAGTTTTTTATCCATCATTAAGAATCACTTGTGTTTTTTCCTTCACAGTTGCTCAATTTGTTTAACTTCACCCAACACATGTGACTATCAGTTATTTGAAAAGTATAGTCCAGAAATACTATACTTTACGTCAAATGTCAATGATTCCCATCTTTGCCTTACATAGAAACACTATTTTATTTGACAGGTAAACTTAGAACTAGATATGATGACAGGATGGTAGTATATCTGGTTGTTGTTGCCATGTAGGATGTCTGGTTATTGTGTTTATTGAACTCACTTTGAATTTCAGTTTGTATGCATGGACATGAAAACTCCTGAGGTTCAACAGATATTGTAAACTGGCCTTGGTAACAGTATGAATCAGTTTTCCGCTGGCTGTGAAAGTACATATTTGTATCAATGAGGAAGACCAGTATTTATGAGCAACATCAAACCCTGTCGCTGACCATAACCACCTCGTAAGCGTGACTGTGAATGGCTGATCATCTCCCTGAAGAGAGTGTGTTGATTCTGGGGTAGTTTAAATACTTCGTTTTAACTAACAAAGATTTTCCATCCATTTCCACATTTCTGTTTTTATTTATCAGAGGATACACATGTTTTGAAAACTGCTGCTCATACATGCCATGTTGTGTATCAGTTACGTATGACATTCCCCACACAACAGTTTAACCATTGTTTGAAAGTTGTGGCTGTTCTTTCAGACGGGCTCCACTTCTCAGACTTTATTTGAGGTATTTTTTCTACGAATTTATTAATCAGTTAACATGTCCTGACAGAAGGTTAATAACAATGCATTTTAATAAAACTATGACGTTGATTAGTGTGCATTAAGCAGTATATCTTCCACGCCAGCAAGACGTGTTTCCCGCCGAAAATGGTGAAACTCACTTTGATTGGCTGTACGATTGATGATATCAGAAGTAATCGTAGAGCTACCTTGTTTTTGCGGGCAAAGCTCCGATTGGCTTACGTCTTGTTGCACAGACGATGGAAGGAGTGTATGTGTATGCGTTGGTGTAAGACGATTCAGTTGGTTCTCAAAAAGCACGTATTCACTCTGATTTGCTGAAGTTCTTTACGGCGCTTTGCCGTCGCAGATAGAGGGGTGCGGTGCGTTGAGTAGGAAAGGTCAGAACGGCGCAGTGCGCTAAACAGGGAAGTTTGTTTAGAAGAAGCGTGCGAGAAGCCGCAGGACCCCATCTTCTTAGTCTGAATCTGGGCGCGGTGTGCGACGGTAGTCACAGGCACTGTTAAAACAGATAAAAAGTAAGTGTCTGCCGCAGCACCATTTCTTCCAGACGGCTGTGTCTTTTGGTAAGAATATTTGCAGCTTTGCTTTTAGGGAAAGTCAAATGTTACTTCACTGTCTACAAAGAGCTTATTTACACCAGTTTTGAATTAAGCAGACAATTATAGCTAGGGCATTTCTTCGGTTCATAGTCAACTTCTGAATCCTATTTACAGTCCGGCTGCGTTGTCAAAAATTTCTGTCCATGTACAGAAGAGGCTATTTTCCATTGCTATCATTCCTTTGACAACGATAGTTTGTGATGTTTGTTAAGTACAGAGTTCATTCTCAACCATTGTATTTTTAATTAATCGTTTGTGTCGTGTGTTATGTTTTTCGGGTAATAAAGACTCTCGTTACTCCATAGCTAGCGCTTGCTTTCAGTAGAATACAACCTTTGATTCATTTTTTTGGATGTGTTCAATATTTTACTCATTGATTATCACTACTAATGCTACTGTACAGTTACTAACTGAGAGGGGCCATTTCTAGTTATGGTTATCTTTGCGTGTTGATCTCAGTAGGTCTCTGAAGGGTGTTTTTATGTGCGAAAGTTAAAATATGGGGCAGGTGGTCGTAATAAATACACACTGGCTACCATTACAACACCGCACTCGGCACAACGAGGGGCCGATGGTAAGTCTTGTCTTGGAGCGTATGTAAAAGAAAAGGTATTGATCTTGAACCATCTAGCCCACTTATATTTTCTCTTCTCACCAGAGTTTTGAGTAGTTAATAGTGGATGCCTCTTTCCGTGTGAACCTCACTAGGAAACACTGGGGCACTGGCACTCACGTCGTCCTCAGGAGTCACATGACGCTGTACTACATGGCACAGCCAATAGATAGCGAATGATTTTAATTGCACCCTGTTTACATCACTGAACCGAAGTCACCCTCTCAGAACTGATGTGAAAGACAGGCTCGTTTCCCCTTGGCACAAACGCGTTACTGTTTCCACTTTTTTGCTCGCATTTCTACAGACATTTACAGACTCGTCGATTACAAGAACAACCACATTTTCGCCATAATATTATACAATTTTCGCCGTACTTCTCGATAACAAGCACATAGCAGTAGGCTCCCGATCGCTAACGCAACACAATGCACAAGATATAGACTGTAAATTATTTATCCACAAACACCAAACTTTAGTGAGGTGCAGCGTGCTGTAAACGATTGACTAACGAGAAACAAATAGACTAAAGTGATATTTGCACTCTCGAATACCGAAGCCGGTGATGTAACAGATTCCAGATGATCAATATTCTTTACAAACGAACTACGGTCTTTCCAACGTCTAGAGAACAGGCAAACGTGTGTCCAACACACCACAATCGATCTTCCGTCAACTAAATAAAGGCACCAAATGTGCAGAAGCAGTCGACCGAACAATTTACATGGGAGGGAATAACGCTCCACCGCAAACGCACCATCTTCTCAAAGTTACACTTGATCACGAAAGCCGCCCAGCACATACTAAGTATTAGTTCGCTGTTCGGTCGTCTAGAAGATGGTCAAGTTAACTCTGATGCATTCCTACGCTCCAACAGGCCTCTGCATTCAAAAGACTGCTAACATTAACACGGGAAGGCGGATTAATACCACCACAGACTTTGCATGCACGGACACATACTATAAAACCCCTCACATATATCTTCCATCATTATACTTAGAATTAAATCTTACGATCGCGGTCTCTACTGAACGGTATTCAGCAATGAGCGAAGTATCGGAAATATACTCTGTTGACCGCTGTGGCTCTGGAAATACCTGTACCTTCATTACCACCACAGTACTCCAAGTCAAATCCATACCCTTCCTACAACAGCACATAGACATTTCCTTTTCACAAACAGATATACTTTATAAACCTGATGCTCAAATGTGAACATATCACACACCCAGCACTAATACTAACTATAATATTACCTCCTCAATAACTGGATGCATACGACACCAAATAATACTGACCGAAAATCAACAACGCATGTGCAAGTCTCTTACATTCTTCCTGCGGATCATACTACCGTGTCACAGACGTAATCGATCACATGTTAAAGAAAAAATACCGACCCCAACAACTAATGCATGTTACTCTCACAAGAGCCCTCCGTTCTACAGGTGCACCCAAGTACCCATAACCTCTAACCGCTTTACGAATCGAGGTACGACATTATCTCTGAATGAGATGGTGTTTTCTGGACAAATACCGCGACGGTGATCGTATAAATGTGTGTATTAATAGCCAACGATGCAACCTCGTGATAAACTCAATGAACTTTGAAAGTCATTCGGCTGAGGAACGTGGTAGGCAAGCGCTATTTGCGACTCCATCACACCGCACGCTACTACATAATCCATTAGTTTTTCCAACGCATTCTGTCTCAAGACCATATCAGACGTTCCGCGATACATCCGTTGAGTTATAGGCGATGACAGACAGTAGTAGTAGATGAGGTGCTGATTGAGATCCTAAGAAGAAAAATATAAACTACACTCCTGGAAATTGAAATAAGAACACCGTGAATTCATTGTCCCAGGAAGGGGAAACTTTATTGACACATTCCTGGGGTCAGATACATCACATGATCACACTGACAGAACCACAGGCACATAGACACAGGCAACAGAGCATGCACAATGTCGGCACTAGTACAGTGTATATCCACCTTTCGCAGCAATGCAGGCTGCTATTCTCCCATGGAGACGATCGTAGAGATGCTGGATGTAGTCCTATGGAACGGCTTGCCATGCCATTTCCACCTGGCGCCTCAGTTGGACCAGCGTTCGTGCTGGACGTGCAGACCGCGTGAGACGACGCTTCATCCAGTCCCAAACATGCTCAATGGGGGACAGATCCGGAGATCTTGCTGGCCAGGGTAGTTGACTTACACCTTCTAGAGCACGTTGGGTGGCACGGGATACATGCGGACGTGCATTGTCCTGTTGGAACAGCAAGTTCCCTTGCCGGTCTAAGAATGGTAGAACGATGGGTTCGATGACGGTTTGGATGTACCGTGCACTATTCAGTGTCCCCTCGACAATCACCAGTGGTGTACGGCCAGTGTAGGAGATCGCTCCCCACACCATGCTGCCGGGTGTTGGCCCTGTGTGCCTCGGTCGTATGCAGTCCTGATTGTGGCGCTCACCTGCACGGCGCCAAACACGCATACAACCATCATTGGCACCAAGGCAGAAGCGACTCTCATCGCTGAAGACGACACGTCTCCATTCGTCCCTCCATTCACGCCTGTCGCGACACCACTGGAGGCGGGCTGCACGATGTTGGGGCGTGAGCGGAAGACGGCCTAACGGTGTGCGGGACCGTAGCCTAGCTTCATGGAGACGGTTGCGAATGGTCCTCGCCGATACCCCAGGAGCAACAGTGTCCCTAATTTGCTGGGAAGTGGCGGTGCGGTCCCCTACGGCACTGCGTAGGATCCTACGGTCTTGGCGTGCATCCGTGCGTCGCTGCGGTCCGGTCCCAGGTCGACGGGCACGTGCACCTTCCGCCGACCACTGGCGACAACATCGATGTACTGTGGAGACCTCACGCCCCACGTGTTGAGCAATTCGGCGGTACGTCCACCCGGCCTCCCGCATGCCCACTATACGCCCTCGCTCAAAGTCCGTCAACTGCACATACGGTTCACGTCCACGCTGTCGCGGCGTGCTACCAGTGTTACAGACTGCGATGGAGCTCCGTATGCCACGGCCAACTGGCTGACACTGACGGCGGCGGTGCACAAATGCTGCGCAGCTAGCGCCATTCGACGGCCAACAACGCGGTCCCTGGTGTGTCCGCTGTGCCGTGCGTGTGATCATTGCTTGTACAGCCCTCTCGCAGTGTCCGGAGCAAGTATGGTGGGTCTGACACACCGGTGTCAATGTGTTCTTTTTTCCATTTCCAGGAGTGTAACTTCTCAGATCTCTAGCCTTACGCTATATATTAGAAAGTACGTCCATTCAAAGACATACTTGCATAGGCTCACAGTCAATCACATTTCACGCACTCTCATATCTCTAAACGAGTCGCCTTCCTCGAATCTGTCTGCTACAGTAAAATTACAACCTCCTTTTAATCACACCCTACACATCTTGCAGTCGCACCCGTTTCTACAGCTTTCCACAAGTGCTAGTTCCGATTTAAGCCGGAGAAAGACATATCCAACCCCTTCTGCAACCTGTGTAGAAACAGATGGAGCTGAGTTACTGCAACAGGACCGTGTTTTGAGCATTCGGTGGAAATGCGCGCAATGTGGTGCGTACCCAAACTAGATACTAGTACTACAGACCCCCAACATGCTATCTTCGTTATTCTATACCCACCCCAACATAGAAAAATTACACACTATAAAGCTTATCCTATTTAGAAGTCACCTAGGCGTCGATGCAGGTGCAATGACCTATAGCTACGGTGGGTCTCCAGCGCGAAGAAAGACATTTTACAATACTTCCCCAGAATAGCGCAGTGTGCAGCCATCCAGACATTCCTAACGGTTCACCAACTCCGACACCTCAAACCGCAGCTGCCTATGTGGAGACGATCATACTAAATGCACTAATACCACAGAAACCACTTTAAACTTTCATCACCTATAGTCTAAGCGAATTATCGTATGAGACGCTCCCTCTGGTCATGATTCAAAAACTGTTTTCTACGACGCTTTTGCACATTGCCAAACATTACGTTTTCTGCCACGACTTCGAGGTCTGCGTCAGATTCTAAACTGACATTAAGACGCTCTGATCCACGGCCTCTCACAGAAAACTAGACATCACACGGGGTAAATCATATTCTTACGGCGGATAGCATAACATTTTAAATAAAACACACTTACAACATAAGGAAACTAGAAGAGTTTGGCAGCGTTGTGGAGAGTTTCCAAACTACCGTCCGAAAGTGATTCATGACCTCTACATTCAAACTATTATGTCACCGTGACGGAATAGATGATGGCTCAGCGTTCCATTTCGAGTTATTCCTAATTTTGCACTCATGTACGCGGTCGTTGTTTAGCTGCTGGCAAGCCCCAGAAGTTATCACCCATCAACAAAACTTCTTCCCCAACTCAAACAAGCGACGTCACTCAATCATTATATGGTAACCAATGCGCAGACGTGATGGAAAAGACGCCGTCGATGTACTGTAATATTATGCAACAGACTTCATAGCGTGAAGAATTTTACACTAAGTTAAGTACCGGTCAATGATGTGACAGCATGTTTCCCCCAATTTCAGTATTATAGCTAAACCATGCCCTCTTCATGTAGCGAGTATCATTGCGAACATCGACAGATGACTGAGCAGTATGTCCATTAACTCTTAATTCTCCAACACATAAATCATCACAGCGCTCTACATATTTCTATCACCTCGAGCATAGCGTTTAATTTACGATCTATCTCTCAGCGTATGGGAGTCACAGAGCATTCTCGCCGTCTTAGGGTAAAAGACCATCCTCACACTGTCACTGACCAACCAGCCCTGCAGCACAGTTAGCGAATTAATCTGCAACCGACCATAAGAAGACCTCTACACTCCACGTCTCGTGAATGAATTGAGCTTTCCGAGTCCTAAGCTGTCCAAGTGCACGAGATTTCTCGATACGCGACCATGTCGAGGAGCTTAGCATCCCTTATCGATGTATAGTAACAGATTCCAAAGAGCAGTCATATAATAGCAGACAGTTAAGAATAACAACAAATGATTGATTTTTATATGCAGTGGAGCCCCAGATGGATGGAGCTCAGCGCACTTTTACGTAAATCAACCAAGCAATCAACCAAGCTATCAACTCTAAAGTATTGTTCTAGAGACTACGATCTACACGTGGAAGGTATTCCTAAGAGATAGAACATAAACACACACACTCTTAAGACTACAACGTTCTGCACTTAAAAACTGGCTATAATGTTAGATTGTATACATTTCCGACCTATCAGACACACATCCTGCTTCCCCGTTTCTCTATGCTGAACTACCTTATCCAATTGTAAAACATTTGCGTTGCATGATACGAGCACAATATAGCTTTGCGGAGACGTATAATGCCCACTGTTCACATACGATCACGGTTCAGAAATTATAACATGCCTGCATCATTATATATATAATCATAGTAGCGGGGGATAAATCCTACAAGGAAACAGATAAACGCATAGCAGCAGCGTCCGACATGTGAAAATTACAAGCCATTTCGTCACTAGATCTGTACACAGCACATCAGTCGGGAAAATGTGTACACAGAGACTGTAGCGCATCACAAGCTCTTACGGCTAAGTTAGTTTTGACCCTGAAGTCTCGATTTTACACCCTACATGCGACAGGGGATCGCATAAAATCAAAATTCGTTTAGAGGAATATGTCAAGTTTCATCACACATGAGATGGAAGTCCTTTGATGAGCGAGAGGTTTACCGCTAACGATCGCAAGTAGACACTGCTTTAAACCACATACAGAACACGTAGCTTTATACGAGTAGAACGCAGGCTACGTCACGTGACTCATGCATCCGGATAGAACACTGGGAAGAAAAAATTGACCTGCACCAACTTTTCCTTCTCTAGAATGAATTAGTCAACCTTTAAATCGTGCCTCGTTACAGCTCTTTCTCTATCGATCAACCCCTCCACTCTATGTTATCCTATAACGCAGATGCAAGTAAGTTTAGAGGTGAAACGATCTCTGTACTCAAATACAGTAGACAACTAGCGTGTATCGTGCAGCTGGAGAAGGGACTTTTGTAAAGATGCGAAAACCAGAATAGTGTAAGGTATTTTTGGTAGCAATTAAGCTCTATTGTGAAGAGCTATGGGAAAACTGGACACTGTACGGTAAGTTAATGAACACACATACAAGATGGGGCAGAGTGATGCATAAATGCAGTTTTGTTGCAAGCAGCTGAGCAGAGGGCACTTGGTGCTGGGGTTGCCATTAGACATGTCAAAAAGGGTGCAGAGTGCAGGATCTGCTAGCAGTGGAATGCGAAGGAATTGGATTGTCATCAGGAGTATAGGATAGAAATTTCTGTAAACATTAGATGCAACAGATGTGGACGGATGGGTCGTTTACAGAAGCAGTGTCACCAGCCACAGGAAAATAAAGAAAATGGAAGGTACTACTAGCAGAGTTTTTGTAATAGACATAAGGGTAATCGAGGAGATGGTAAGCAGCCATCAAATGCAAGGGGCAATCCGAAGTCCACCTAAAAGAGTTCTCATTAAAATTCGATGCAACAAATATGCATGCAGAGGTGGAATTTGCAGTAATGAACGTTGTAAGAGGTAAAGAGTAAAAGGTTTTGTTGGGCACAGGAACACCTGTGTTAGTTGTCAGTAGAGACTTAGTGGCTCAGAAGCTATATAACCCACCGCACTATTGGTTATGTGAAGTAGTGGATAATGATGTAAGGCCATTGGGGTCTGTAGACGTATATTTTCGTATAGGGGCGTTACAGTTTAATCAATGTGTAGAGGTTGTAACTCACGAATGTGAGGGCTACAGCATGATCCTGGGATCAGAGTTTTTATATCAACTGACCTTCAGAAACATACAGTAAAAACTAGTGGAATGACATTCCAGCTAGGGGAAGCTGTTGCGAGTGTAGAACTGTTCTGAGGGCTGTCTAGCATACTGGACAACAGTGTACGATTGCACTAGGGCTTAAGTCACATGACTGTGTGCCAGCTGCCACAAGGATGTCGCTTTGGTTGAATGTGAAGCCAGATCTACCAGTGGTATGTTTTGTGTTGTACAGCCCCAGGGAGAGAACAATATACTAGGTCGATCAAGTTTTTTTGTTAAAAGAATTGCTATACGCATACAAAAGGGGAATGGCAGGAGAATGGTACACATAAAAATAGATAGCTTTGGCGCCAAAGAAGTCTAGTTAAGGAAGGGGATGTTAATACGAAGTTTGGACATTCTGGATGAGGATGAGTGTCGCATGAGGAATGTGGGCACATTTAAATGGAGTAAAGAGAAAGTGGATGGAAGAATTGTTGCTCGAATTTGTAGATTTTTTCCTACAGAGTCAAATGCCTACAACGCCTGTCACAATGAGTCAACACCAAAAATTATCAGGACAAGATGACTGGTGTTTTGGAACACATATCAGTTACCTAGATATTTGCAGCCGATTTGGGAAGATTTTATTAAGCAGCAGTTAGCTGACAAGTTAATATACACTCCTGGAAATGGAAAAAAGAACACATTGTCACCGGTGTGTCAGACCCACCATACTTGCTCCGGACACTGCGAGAGGGCTGTACAAGCAATGATCACACTCACGGCACAGCGGACACACCAGGAACCGCGGTGTTGGCCGTCGAATGGCGCTAGCTGCGCAGCATTTGTGCACCGCCGCCGTCAGTGTCAGCCAGTTTGCCGTGGTATACGGAGCTCCATCGCAGTCTTTAACACTGGTAGCATGCCGCGACAGCGTGGACGTGAACCGTATGTGCAGTTGATGGACTTTGAGCGAGGGTGTATAGTGGGCATGCGGGAGGCCGGGTGGACGTACCGCTGAATTGCTCAACGCGTGGGGCGTGAGGTCTCCACAGTACATCGATGTTGTCGCCAGTGGTCGGCGGAAGGTGCACGTGCCCGTCGACCTGGGACCGGACCGCAGCGACGCACGGATGCACGCCAAGACCGTAGGATCCTACGCAGTGCCGTAGGGGACCGCACCGCCACTTCCCAGCAAATTAGGGACACTGTTGCTCCTGGGGTATCGGCGAGGACCATTCGAAACCGTCTCCATGAAGCTGGGCTACGGTCCCGCACACCGTTAGGCCGTCTTCCGCTCACGCCCCAACATCGTGCAGCCCGCCTCCAGTGGTGTCGCGACAGGCGTGAATGGAGGGACGAATGGAGACGTGTCGTCTTCAGCGATAAGAGTCGCTTCTGCCTTGGTGCCAATGATGGTCGTATGCGTGTTTGGCGCCGTGCAGGTGAGCGCCACAATCAGGACTGCATACGACCGAGGCACACAGGGCCAACACCCGGCATCATGGTGTGGGGAGCGATCTCCTACACTGGCCGTACACCACTGGTGATTGTCGAGGGGACACTGAATAGTGCACGGTACATCCAAACCGTCATCGAACCCATCGTTCTACCATTCCTAGACCGGCAAGGGAACTTGCTGTTCCAACAGGACAATGCATCCGCATGTATCCCGTGCCACCCAACGTGCTCTAGAAGGTGTAAGTCAACTACCCTGGCCAGCAAGATCTCTGGATCTGTCCCCCATTGAGCATGTTTGGGACTGGATGAAGCGTCGTCTCACGCGGTCTGCACGTCCAGCACGAACGCTGGTCCAACTGAGGCGCCAGGTGGAAATGGCATGGTAAGCCGTTCCACAGGACTACATCCAGCATCTCTACGATCGTCTCCATGGGAGAATAGCAGCCTGCATTGCTGCGAAAGGTGGATATACACTGTACTATTGCCGACATTGTGCATGCTCTGTTGCCTGTGTCTATGTGCCTGTGGTTCTGTCAGTGTGATCATGTGATGTATCTGACCCCAGGAATGTGTCAATAAAGTTTCCCCTTCCTGGGACAATGAATTCACGGTGTTCTTATTTCAATTTCCAGGAGTGTAGTAGACTAGTAGTCCATTAGGTACAGAAACTGTGGTCATACAAAAGAAGTCTACAGATGGTTCTAGAAAATACACATTTCTACTGTTATTACTGTCACGTGAACAGCAAGACTGTAACAGGTACACGCCTCATCCCCAACATTACTGAGACCATCAACAACGCAGGACAAAGCCAATACCTTTTGACTATGGATTTAAGGAATGTTTACCATTAATTGGAAGTTGTTCCAGAAGACTGGCCGAAGACAGCATTTTCGGTACCATGAGGATACTATAAGTTCAAAAGAATGCTGTTTGGATTGAAAAATGCGCCTGCAACATTTCAGAGGGTATTGGACAGTGTATTGAGAAGTTTGGAACCACACCAGAGTCTAGTTTACCTAGACAATATCATCATATTCCCAAAAGACATAGAGCAGAAGATACAACTCCTGAAGGAAGTTTTTAAGAGATTGAGGTCTGCAGGTCTGGTGTTGAAAACAGAGAAGTGCCATTTTGCATTAGAAGAGGTAGGGTATTTAGTCCATGTAATTACTACAGAAGGAGTATGGGCAGACCTGAGAATAGTGCAAGCTGTACGACAGTTCCCATTGACTAATTCTATTAAGAAACTGCCATCTTTTTTGAGGATCTCAAATTATTAAAGAAAATTCGTGGAAGTATTTACTGACATAGCACAACCACTCATGCAATTACTAAGAAAAGGCATGAAATTCATATGGACAGAAGGGTGTCAGGGTGCGTTTGAAGAATTAAAGAGAGTTTTGACATCAAACAAGTTGAAGTTTTGCAGACTTTCAGATGGAGTTTATTATTTTGTGTGATGCATCTAATCCTGCTTTGGGGTGTGTCTTAAGCTGGGTATTAACGGTAAAGAGCTACATGTCGAAACAGCTAAAAGTGGCGAAGGAGAACTATTCAGTGACCGAGAAAGGGATGTTGAGCCTCATTTATAGTGTCATGTATTGTAGATGTTATCTTTACTGGAAAAAATTTCGAGTAGTGACCGAGCACGCAGCTTTGTAGGTTATTGGGACTGAAGGATCAGTACAACAGGCTCATAAGATCACAGAGTTGTACACAAGCCAGGAAAGGAGGATGGAAATACAAGTGCATTAAGCACGAAGGTAGGAGTGTTGAAAGCTCTGGGTTATGGTCTTGCTGAATAGCACGTAGCACAGAGCGCTGACGGTGACTATAAACAGTACAGGACACGGTCACAATTTGTCACATGTGACAGACTGTTGTGCAAAGAAGGGAGGTTAGGGGCCATCTGGCAATGGAGGGTGCAGTGCAACAAATTGGAGAGTGGCCAAGAGATACTGATAGAGTGGAAGGATAGTGAACGTGGATCAATACCTGAGGAATTGCACACAGTGTGCGCAGCAGGAAGACTAATTGTAGGTGAACACCATCGCATAGGCTACCAATGCATCAAAACCATTTGAAATGTTTGAAATCGCTGTATTTGAACTGTTCAATTGTACACCAGCAGGAAACTGACTAGCGATAATGTATCACTTTTCTCAATATGTGGAGATGGTTTCTATGCTGAACCAGCAGGCAGTGGCAGTCACACAAGCAATGGTTAAGAGCTGAGTGTTGAATTTTGGAGTGCCATACGATAATTATAGACCAAGGTAAGAATTCATGTCATACTCACTGAACGAGCTGTTTCAGTTTTGCAGATTAAGAAGATAAAAAAAAGGAAAGTATGGAAACGAGTATAGAAGGAGAGTATGAAGGCGTTAAAGAACCAGGAGCAATCAGCGAAATGTACAACAAGTTTGTAACAGTATAATGAAGAGCAATGGGTGATGTTCTCCAGTCTTAAACGCCGAAAGGAAAGATAAAGAATTTCATCGCAAGTTATCAAGCATGCTATTAGGTGGTCAAGACTACTTCACTAGTCAACGTGAAGCCTTAGTCTCCAAGAAGAATGACAGTAGTGGACGTCTGACGCCTACGACCTTTTTGAGGCAGCCCGGAATCGATTCCATAAGTTTTAAGGGCAGAGCCAGAGAAGAACGCGAGGTGAAGGAATCAGAGGAAGAGAGAAGTTGGAGCCTGCGTAAGGAATGCCATATGTATTGACACCAAGAAAATGACTGCTGTTAGTCACGAATTTCTTTTCATATACGACGGCCTTCCGAAAGTAATGCCGCCTATTTTTATTTATGTAAACTGCAGGAGATGCATAAATCACAACAGCACAGCTAAATAAAGCAACATTTCAGCTACAGACTCATTTTTCCACATAGTCACCACCATTGGTTATGCACTTTTGCCAACGATGACCAGAGCCTGCATGAGGCGCTTGTAAACATCAGAACCAGCTTAGGCTAACCACTTCCTTACAGCTTTGACAAGAGCATACGAGTCTTGAAAATGTTCGCCATGTAGTCCATCTTTCAGAGGTGCAAAGACATGGAAGTCTGAAGGCGCTAAATCGGAACTGTAGGGTGGATATGGTAAGACAATCCAGCCGAATTTTGCAATGTTGCATGGTCGCAAAACTGGGATAGGGCCTGGCGTTATCATGTTGCAGCTGAAAGTTGTTCTTCTTCTCTGGCCTTAGCCTAAAAATTTGGACTTTCAGCTCAGTCAGTGCCATCTTGTAGCGTGCTGAATTGACGGTTTCTCCAGGCTCCAGGACATCCATAAAAACACAACCTGGCTATCCCAGAAGACTGTGCACATCACTTTGCCTGCAGACGGCTGTCTCTTGAATTTCTTTTTTAACGGAGAATTGGCATGTCGCCATTCCTTGGACGGTCCTTTGGATTCCGGCGCATAGTGGTGACATCACGCCTCATCTCCGGTGACGATACTATTCTGAAAATTGTCATCTTCAGCTTCACATTGGTCCAGCAGGTCCTAACAAATTTCGATTCGATGAGTTTTTTGTTATTCTGTAAGCATCTGCGAGACCCACCTCACACAGACTTTGCAGTAACCAAGATGTTTCAACATTGTTTCCAAGACATTACAGCCGACATTCAGCTTTTCACACAATTCTCTGGTCGTTATACGCCGATCTGCACGAATGAGTTGAACAAGACGCTCTTCATAGCGAGGGATGACAATTGTGCACGGTCGACCGGGCCATGGCTTGTCATGCACACCCTTTTCACCACCTTGAAAAAGCCGTATGCATCCCCTTACACTGCTCACGTCCATTGTAATTCAATCACACATCGTTGTTTTATACGCACATCCACATCAGACTATTTTTGAACACTCCTCTGCTGTCACCAACAACCGCAGAATAACAAAACAACATGCAAATGAAAGATGAAGGCTCAAGCATTAGCACTACACCGACGACATCTGGCGCAGACATCCAAAGCCACCACAAATGTACTGTTTCTGATGGACATGTCCAGATCATCCGCTCTCAAAAATCCACCATCTCACTTCCCCACATCCACCACTGCTGGCGGCTCACCTCCAACTGCGCAACGCTACGAGCTGTTAACATCCAGCTGCCCAACGCTACAATAGCCAACAACAATGCAAAACAGCCACAGACTGCACGCAGCACAGCCAGTGATTTTCACACAGAGCGCTACGTGGCGGTGGCGTTACCAATATAAGAACCTATACAGTCTACTTACAAGTTATATTAGTGTAAAGATTTTTTCTGGTAATTTTGTTATATTTGAATGGGCTTGCTAATGGCAGCAACCTTCTGAAGGGGGAGGTAGGGTCCTCAGGTTGCAATAAGTCGAGGACATGAATGGAAGGATTGAGAGTCATAACAGTTTTGCGTTTGCTCATCTCAATTGCGGCAGAGGCTTTGGAGGACCAGCATCTGGAAGGAGGAGTGATGTTCTCAAGGCAAGAGGATGCGATAGTTACGAGCGATCAGTAGACGCTGACATTGGTTTTTAACGCAAGGGAAATGCTTAATGAAGTGAGGAATTTGGAAGTATTCAACATACTTCGGCAAAGTGACAAGATTTGGGGGGGGGGGGGGTGCTCAAGAAAATGTCAAGGGAGTGTGGTAAACTGCATAGATCCTACAAGCAACTACAAGAAATGAGACAGGCAGTGGTGGAAGTTGAGCTACATACATGGAGGAAGCGAAGATGGCTGGTTGTTGGGGGAAAAATTTTGAAACTGTAGTTGGAACATCGGATGAGGGTGTTAATAGAGATTTAAACGAAACTGTGGGGGGTAGTAAAAAATTAGCAAGGTGGTAGAAAGTGTTATGCTACAAAGATAGTGAATTTGGCAAGTGAAGTGCTTAACAACAAACAATTTATATGAAAACTGACAGGTAGAATAATAGGCTATGCCAGGGCATCGGGGGACACAATGATGCGGAATTTGGGAGTGCTGTAAGCATTATTCGACAAGGGACATGTAGTGACAAGGGGATAGTGTATGAAACGCACAAGGGGTAGTGTCAAACTTGCAAGAAGCCATACACCACATGAAAAACTGAGTGCTAATCTTCTGTCACCTTAACGGTACTTGTCAGGCTTACAGAAAGCAAGGAGAGCTGCTGCCTACATTAATTATGGAATCCCCTAGTCCAAAATTACCTTTATAATACCACATAGCATTAATAGAAGTAAAAGCTCACTGAGCACAATTTGATACTCTAATTCGACTCAGCAAGGCCAACCATCCAACTACCAGCCACGATTAGGAGACACGTGGCAGTGATTTTGAGTGCTGTAATACGAAGTGCCACCGTGACTAACTCTGTTGTGTGTGGCTTTCATTCTTTTGAGACAGAGAGCCTATAGTCAGCATAAATCACCGATAGTCCAGATTCCAGTAAACTGGATCTCTAAACCATAAGAGGGAGTGATAGTGTTGCCTAGTAATACGAATGTGGAAAGAGATGTGTTCAGGTGCGAAGAGTGGGAGGTTGTTGCATCCTGCTTCCGACAACGATGTACAGGTTGTCAAGCGGTGAAGCCTTTTCAGGTGGGCACTCATGGTTGATACTAAATGACAGAACAGGAAATTAGCTCAAAGAAAGAGAATGTATGTCTACTTACAGGATACCTGGGGTGCACCTAGGGTAGGAAGGTACCATGTGTAAGCCATTCTAGGAGATCAAACAAACTAAATAAAGTGAGCAACGTGAGGGGAGGAGTTTCACATTCAGCACTGTTTGTGGCTGGTCATGTTTTACGTGAGGTGTGAATCACAAGAGAGAGAAGCAACTGTGTACTGCCCTGCAGAACCCTCCAGAGTCCACACACGTGACCTGCCTCCCATGTACGCTATTGGCTAAACCAATGGTTTCAGCAGAGGGCTGAGGGCTTCTCTTTTCAACAGCTTTAGTCGGCCAGAACTGCCTCAGTTCTGTAAGGCAGGCAGCTTGTGTCGTGTAGGAACAGCTGAAATTGCTCTGGGAGTGATATGAATGTGGCTGTTGAAGTGAAATTTTTAAACCAATTCCTGAAAGTATTCCTTGACTTGTTGCTACTTTGTACAGATGTAAATTTTGGGTCAAGAGAAAAAGGAGGCAACAGGACAATTCATAAAGGTTAAAATTGCCAAAAACGGAAAACAACTGTGACAAACAGACTCATAAGTGAAGTAATAATGGTAAATAAGATCTGATGCGGTATAACCCATGTGAGCAAGCCGCCAACTGTTCTGCTTATAAATTTTCTCTGTATTTTGTATGAAGATGTAGCATAATATGAAACTGGTTTTAATGTCGGCCCAGAGACTGGCTCTTGTTCATAGAAGGGGATAATGTAGCGCACCTAAAATTACTGGGCATATTACTGTGAGGTGAGTATGGGACATTGTTAGTAAAACACTCGTAATTGCAAATTCGGAAATTTGTGGTAAGGACTATGGGACCAAACTGATGAGGTCATCGGTCCCTAGGTTTACACACTACTTAAAGTAACCTAAACTAACTTACGCTAAGGACAACACACACACACACACACACACACACACACACACACACACACACACACGCCCGAGGGAGGACTCGAACCTCCAATGGGGGGAGCCGCGCGACGCGAACCGTGACAAGGCGCCTCAGACAGCACAGCTACGCCATGCGGCACTCGTAACTGAACAAGGCTGCCACTATGCTGAGCCGCAGGTGAACTTGGCAAAACACTGGGCTCAAAGGTTCTGCACAAATTCATTCAGCAAGGAGCAAGGCAGATTTCCACACTGGCACTGTAAATGATGTTTCAAGGTACATGATTAGTAACAGCGTATGTGCACAACGAATGTGCCACTGCTCACTACAAATTCTGGACATTCTGTAACAAAGTTCCTCAGTCCTAGAGTTCTGTCATGACGAGGAGGCTGTGTTGGCTGATGTCACCACATGGAACTGCCAGCCATAGTCACCGGTGTGGCAACAGCTCTACATGCTAGTTCACCCCCAGACATAGTGCAACAGAGCAGCAGATCGTTCCAGGTCCACTCATGCAGCACGTCTGACTCCTGACCAAGAGGCAGCGGGTCATACCCCACGTACACCAGCCGTCTTCCGCCTTCACAAGATGAACGCCTCATCGAGATGGGCTTCCCCCACCGTGACGCAGCTGATGCGCCATCCATGGCCACAGTACATACGACATCTTCAAGTGTACACGCCAATGGCGTGGAAGCCTTGCCGCCAGCTTGCATAACGAGGCCGCTGGCGCATGGCAGAGATGCCGCATTAGCATTTTGGACCACACAAACAGCCAGACAGCAGACCTCAGCAGCCAGCCAGCCACCGACCCTGTGTATTACGTAGCACAGATGCTTCAATAACGGATTTGTTAACTTTGCAGCTACCTTTCTCTCGAACCTCCTGATCTCTCCCCTCATCTCCATCACCCATTGGCACCATCCTGGCTGATATTCGTCCCTCCGTGCGGTGGGGGCACTGTAGGTCAACTCAAGACGTGTAGCTTCTATGTGCCGCTATGTGCAACGGCCTTTTGCGAAATACACTATCCAAATGTCTGCTGTAAGCATTTCCTTCGAAATGTTCACCTCGAAACTCAGTGAAACTGACCTGCATTCAGTCACTTCAGCAATTCCTGCTGGGTTTGAAACCGAATAATTATGGTGTACCCTTCGACATTCACTGCACAGTGGCTTACGGATTATTATTATTTTATGAATTTATTTAAAGTGTTGCAGTACACAGTAATACTACATGTAGACTGTCAGTTAGCATTTTTATCACCATTGTTCTTATGCTGTGCCACTGGCTGCGAGAGATGTACCAATCGGTATAGCCACGTTGAACAGTCCATGCTGATACACAATAAATCAGTCAGTTTCATAATGGGGTGGCGATGAGTACTTCCAAACATGATAAATCTTTACTACCATTGGATCACTTGTCTACGTAAACACACGTTACAACGCTGGTTGCAGACAGTCGGTGGTACATACACCACGTCACTGACATGACTTAGGTTAGCACTGGAGGGTCACATGGCCATCTAGTACGAGCTCTACACCATTTACAGGGCTATAAGATGGCTACCGTGCTGTTTTAGAGGGATGACCAATATTTTGTGCCAAGGACTTATTTACTCCTGTGACGTAAATACGTTGTACAGAGATAGTTGTGAAAATATTATCATCGACTAAAGATCATGGAAGGATTATTTCTTGAATAAATATCGAAATATTCGGAAATGAACAATGAGTCAGTCGTTTACAGTTTTTAAAATTTTAATATTTTGCTACAACTGAGACACAAACTTTGGATTCAACGAAGGCATACGAGGGTAGCACAACAAAAGGCAAGCATTACGAAATATCGAAAGGCGGTCATCGATACATTCGTTTGCACGAGGAACGGCTGGGAAAAAAGGAAAACGAAAAATTGTACGTAAGACTTTCGCTGTGCCTGACGCAGAGAAGAATAATATTAAGTTTGAAAATTGTTATTACAATGTCAAGATATAAGCAAATACAAACGTAAAGTTTCAGTTTTGTCAAAGCTATATATTTTCTCTTTTAAATATCTTAAATGTTTCGTATGTTGCGTGAATGCTTTTCAGCTTGGCGGCCGTAACTTACGACCAAGCAAACATAAAGCTGTCACTGCATTCTGGTGCAAGAAGCTGGAGAGAGGCCGAGCTGACGTGACGGAGGTCTCTTCTATGACCGTAAGCCGCGCGGGATTAGCCGAGCGGTGTCGAGCTCTGCAGTCATGGACTGTGCGGCTGGTCCCGGCGGAGGTTCGAGTCCTCCCTCGGCATGGGTGTTTGTGTGTTTGTCCTTAGGATAATTTAGGTTACGTAGTGTGTAAACTTAGGGACTGATGACCTTAGCAGTTAAGTCCGATAAGATTTTACACACATTTGAACATTTTTTATGGCGTAAAGCGAGGCTAGTTACCGTAAGTGCATCCCCTGGTGTTGTTGGTGGTGCTAGATCACTGTTGACACAGCTCAGTACAGGAGCCACGCCATCGCAGTGCTGACCGGATAACGCCATGCCCAAGCCTGGCACTGTGCCGGTTCTGGGATCTACGTGCTCAGAAATGATGTCCTGTCAAAACAGGGCAAGGTCGAACGACCACAAATATAACCCGCCTTGGCTATGCAGTATCTTGTCATCGTATGCAGCCAACTCCTGGAGATACCCCCGACACTCATCATCCGTGGGCAACTGCCGATGCATTTTACGCTGGTTCTTAGTTCGCCTCTGCGCTCCAGTGTTTCCTGCTCTGAGTCGCGCATATGCGCAAACAGCGTAACCAACTTACTGTAGTGCTAGCTGTCGCTGCGAGTCTACCGCCTACCTGAGCCTTACGAGGCGCTACATTCGCCAAGGTTGTAAGTAGGCTGTTTATATTTTCTTATTGGCAACGTTACGTAGCGCTCTGTATGAAAATCACTGGCTGTGCTGTGTGCAGTCTGTGGCTAGTTTGCATTGTTGTCTGCCATTGTAGTGTTGGGCAGCGGCAGCTGGATTTGAACAGCGCGTAGCGTTGCGCAGTTGGAGGTGAGCCGCCAGCAGTGGTGGATGTGGGGAGAGAAATGGCGGAGTTTTGAAATTTGTAAAAATGGATGTCATGAGCTGCTGTATATATTATGACTTTTGATGACTATTAAGGTAAATACATTGTTTGTTCTCTATTAAAATCTTTCATTTGCTAATTATGCCTATCAGTAGTTAGTACCTTCCGTAGTTTGAATCTTTTATTTAGCTGGCAGTAGTGGCGCTCGCTGTATTGCAATAGTTCGAGTAACCAAGATTTTTGTGAGGTAAGCGATTTGTGAAATGCATAGGTTAATGTTAGTCAGGACCATTCTTTTGTAGGGATTTCTGAAAGTCAGATTGCGTTGCGCTAAAAATATAGTGTGTCAGTTTAAGCTCAGTCATGTATAATTGTTCTAAGGGGACGTTTCAAGGTGTCGACGACGCTACGTCACCGCTGCCGGCTGCTAAGACTGCTGACTGCGAGCGGCCGCCTGTTCAGACCGCGTGCAGAACTAAGCACACAGCACCAACCGGGGCCAGTGAGCGCCACTTGCCAGTGACCGCATCAGAACGTCGTTTCAACTGCTGTACGGTTTGCAATGAATAAATAGGCTCTTGTTTTCTCACTACTTCTACAATTGAAGGAAAGTTATCCACCTGGCTCTACGTACCCTCTACCCTGCCAAACACCGTGCATCGTCATCGCGACCTGCAATGAGATCTGTAAGCTCTGAAACCATTCTGATCCTGCTGCACGTAATACTCATATGTGCGCGACCATTCATCAGATTTATTATGGTCGTTATTAAGTATTTGCTAGTTTTAGGCTTGATTGTTTACTCCATGAACCCATCTGATCTCCAATAACACTACATATCGAAAGCTCCTAATCGTTTTATTTCTGTCTTCCCCCCTAGTCCACGTTTTGGATCAAAACAGAGTTGTGTCTCAAACATAACGCTTCATGAATCTTTTACTTGTCACAAGATATATATTTTCGGAATTTGACCAGTCTTTTTACGGAAACAGCTCTCTGAATCGATGCTCCTACCTTTTTCAGAAAAGACAGTTATCTGTCTTGAAAATTAGCATTTTCAATATGAGGTAATGAGCCCATGTTTGTTGTCACAATCACCTCATGAAATGAGACTTCTGCATCTCTTTCGCCGGCCGCGGTGGTCTAGTGGTTCTAGGCGCTCAGTCCGGAACCGCGGGACTGCTACGGTCGCAGGTTCGAATCCTGCCTCGGGCATGGATGTGTGTGATGTCCTTAGGTTAGTTAGGTTTAATTAGTTCTAAGTTCTAGGCGACTGATGACCTCAGAAGTCGCATAGTGCTCAGAGCCATTTGAACCATTTTTTTTTACATCTCTTTCTACATCCATGCTCCACAGGCTACGTTATAGTATGTGATGTAGGGTACCTTGTGGCACTTTCCCCTTTCGAGTTCCAGTCGTGAATTGTGCCCAGGAAGAAAGTTTGTTGCTGTGTCTCCGTGGTGAGGCCGAATCTCTCTAATTTTACCATCATGGTCTTTGTGCGATGCGTGAGAAGGAGGGTGCAACATACTAGTTGTCTCTTCCACGAACGTATGCATTGAGAATTTTAACTGTAAAACCCACTGTGATGTAGAATGCCTTTGTTGTAGTGTCTGCCACGCTTTACTAAATGAACCTGTAAGTAAACGCGCTGGATTTTCTCTATTTCCTCTATCAATACTATATCTGGTATGGAGCCCAGACTGAAGAGTAAAATTCAATTACCGGTGTAACCTTCTTCGTAAATTGACTACCACTGTGCACCAAGCAAGAGGGGTGCACCACAAATACCGCACGAGGCTGCGACCACACTGGCACACCCACTCGCCTGGCATCTCTGCTCAGTGCAGCAGCCTTCAGATGGCACTCACAAAAATGGACCTCCTCCTGCTTCTGCGCTATTTTCTCCAGAGCGTCGTACATCTGACCATAGTGGGGACAGGCAATACGGAACGCTGTTAACTGCGGACTACTTCACTTCCAAATTATAATTGTATATTAATACCTTCAACTGCTGACGGGCGTTGATAGACATCAACGGCGACAGGTGAAAATGTGTGCGCCGACCGGGACTCGAACCCGGGATCTCCTGCTTACATGACAGACGCTCTAACCAACTGAGCCACCGAGGGCACAAACAATAGCGCGACTGCAGGGACTATCTCGCGCCCGCCTCCCGCGTGGAAGAAATTCTTACCTAGTCCCGTAAGAGTTCGGGGAATATGTGTGCATCCGCGTAGAAGAAGAAGGTCATGGCCGGCGCTGCCAGAACTATATGTGGATATGGTGTCTGCTCTTTCGGACATGTCCGAAAGAGCAGACACAATATCCATATACGAGGGGCGTTTTAAAAGTCCGTACAAAGTCCGAGAAGCGGCACCACTGGCGCGTATCGAGGTCATGTTTAGTCAGTAGCATCTTTGGAAAGAATGCACACCAAGTTTCAGCCATACTGATCTATTTATGTGTGTTTGGCATTCGTGTGAATGAAGGAAGTCGTGTGATGATTAAACATTACTTTAGGAAAGACAAAACGCCTCAGGAGACTAAAGAGAAGCTTGATAAACATTACGATGACTCTGCACCTTCGATTAGAATAGTTTATGCGTGGTTTCAAAATTTTCGGAGTGGCCATACGGGCTCAACTGATGGTGAACGTTCTGGACGCCCTGTGGAGGTTACGACTCCAGAAATCATTAATAAAATCCATGATATGGTGATGGATGACAGAACAGTTGAGGTGCGTGAGATTGCTAGTGCTGTGGGCATCTCGAATGAACGGCTACATAATATTTTGCAGGAGTGTGTCTGCGAATATTACTGTAAGTGATACAGAATTATAGACGGCCACGAGACACAAGATGGGTTCCGCGATTGCTCACGCTTGACCAAAAACGCAATCGCGTGAAGTGTTGCAAGGATGGTTGGCAGCTGTTCAGGAAGAATCCGCCGGACTTTAAGCGTCGTTTCGTCACTGTAGATGAAACATGGATATATTACTATACTCCTGAGACCAAACAACAATCTAAACAATGGGTTACCATTGAATGTGCACCAAAAAAAGGCGAAGACCATTCTTTCGGCCGGGAAGGTTATGGCGACTGTCTTTTGCGATTCGCAAGGGATAATTCTCGTCGACTATCTGGAGTGTGTGTGTGTGTGTGTGTGTGTGTGTGTGTGTGTGTGTGTTTTTTTTTTTTTTTTTTTTTTTTGTGGTTTTAGGGCGCACAACTTCAATGGTCATTAGCGCCCTGACTACTCTAAAAATGCACCGCGAGGCACAAGTTGACAACAACAACTAAAAGGGAAAACACAATAAAAGACAGACGGACAGGCAGAGGATTAAAAAACATCATCAAATGTCCTTAGCGAGGTTTGTCAAATGGATAAAACAAAGAACACGAGCAGCTGCTCGTGGGTCATCCGCTAAAATGGCATCGAAAGTATTAGGCAGGTTAAGATCGAGGCGCAGTGTGGTAAGATCTGGACAGGACATTAAAATGTGCCTAACCGTCAGCAAGTGCCCACATGGGCAGAACGGCGCCGGCGCAGCCGTCAGCAGATGGCGATGGCTGAATCGGCAGTGTCCAATTCTTAACCTTGCTAAAACGACCTCCTCCCGCCGAGAAGGGCGTGAGGAGGACGTCCAAGCCACGGGAAGAGGTTTTAAGGCCCGAAGCTTGTTGTCGGTAAGTGCAGCCCAATCGGCATGCCACAGCGACACGACGCGCCGACAAATGACCCTGCTAAAATCGGACGAAGGGACACAACAAGAAGCTGTCCGAGGCTGGAGGACCGCAGCCTTGGCTGCGGCATCTGCAGCTTCGTTCCCAGGGATACCGACATGGCCAGGAACCCACATAAAGCTAACCGGCGTACCGACGTCCACCAGCTGCTGGAGAGAGCGTTGGATCCGGTGTACGAAAGGGTGAACCGGGTACGGATCACTGAGGCTCTGGATGGCGCTCAGGGAATCTGAGCATATGACATAAGCAGAATGTCGGTGGCGGCAGATGTAAAGAACAGCCTGGTAGAGGGCAAAGAGCTCAGCTGTGAAGACCGAACAATGGCCATGGAGCCGGTATTGGAAACTTTGTGCCCCGACAATAAAGGAACACCCGACCCTGTCATTGGTCTTAGAGCCATCTGTATAAATGAAAGTCATGTTGATGAACTTCGAACGAAGTTCCAAAAAACGGGAGTGGTAGACCGAACCGGGGGTGACCTCTTTTGGGAGCGAGCTGAGGTCGAGGTGAACGCGGACCTGAGCCTGGAGCCAAGGTGGCGTGCGGCTCTCGCCCACTCGAAAGGTTGCAGGGAGTGAAAAATTAAGGTGTTGAAGGAGGCGACGAAAGCGAACTCCAGGGGGTAGCAAGTCAGAGACATACAACCCGTATTGAAGGTCAAGAGAGTCGTCAAAAAAGGAACGATAAGACGGATGGTCGGGCATTGACAGTAGCCGACAGGTATACCGACAAAGCAGTATATCGCGCCGGTAGGTGAGTGGCAATTCGCCAGCGTCAGCATGAAGACTCTCTACGGGACTGGTATAAAATGCTCCGATCGCAAGTCGTAAACCCCGATGTTGTATGGAGTTGAGGCGGCGTAAGATGGATGGCCGTGCAGAGGAGTATACGAAGCTCCCATAATCCAGCTTGGAGCGGACGATCGACCGATATAGACGAAGTAGGACGGTTCGATCCGCTCCCCACGACATACCACTGAGAACACGGAGGACATTTAAAGAACGGGTACAACGGGCGGCCAAATATGACATGTGGAGACCAGCTAAGTTTCCTGTCAAAGGTAAGGCCTAAAAATTTGGTTGTCTCCACGATTGGGAGAGCAACGGGACCGAGTCGTAAGGACGGTGGGAGAAACTCTTTGTAGCGCCAGAAGTTAATACAGACCGTCTTCTCGGCAGAAAAACGGAAGCCATTGGCGACACTCCAGGAGTAAAGACGGTCAAGAGAACGCTGAAGACAGCGCTCCAGGACACGTGTACACTGCGCGCTGCAATAGATGGTAAAATCGTCCACGAAAAGGGAGCCTGAGACATCAGCTGGGAGGCAATCTATTATTGGATTGATCGCGATGGCGAAGAGAGCGACGCTCAAAACTGAGCCCTGTGGCACCCCATTCTCCTGGCGAAAGGTGTCGGACAGGACAGAACCCACACGTACCCTGAACTGTCGATCCAATAAAAAGGAACAAATAAAAAGAGGGAGGCGACCGCGAAAGCCCCATGTATGCATGGTGCGGAGAATGCCCGCCCTCCAACAGGTGTCGTAAGCCTTCTCCAAATCAAAGAACACAGCCGCGGTCGGGCGCTTCTGCAAGAAGTTATTCATAATGAAGGTCGACAAGGTAACCAGATGGTCAACAGCAGAGCGGCGCCTTCGAAATCCACATTGTACATTGGTAAGTAGGCGTCGAGACTCTAGCAGCCAAACCAATCGAGAGTTAACCATTCGCTCCATCACTTTACAGACACAGCTGGTAAGCGAGATAGGTCGATAACTGGAAGGCAAGTGCTTGTCCTTCCCCGGCTTAGGAATCAGGACAACAATAGACTCGCGCCAGCATGCGGGAACATGTCCCTCAATCCAGATGCGATTGTATGTACGAAGAAGAAAACCTTTACCCGCAGGAGAAAGGTTCTTCAACATCTGAATATGAATAGAATCAGGCCCTGGAGCGGAGGACCGTGATCGGCCAAGTGCGGTTTCGAGTTCCCGCATGGTGAATGGTGCATTATAACTTTCACAATTCGAGGAGCGGAAGTCAGGTGGCCTAGCCTCCTCTGCCTGTTTGCGGGGGAGGAAGGCAGCGTGGTAATGAGCGGAGCTCGAAACCTCGGCGAAAAAGCGGCCGAAGGCATTGGAGACAGCCTCAGGGGCCACAAGGACTTCATTCGCGACCTTCAAGCCAGAAACTGGGGAGTGGACCTTAGTGCCAGATAGCCGGCGCAGGCTACCCCAGACAACAGAAGAAGGAGTAAAACTGTTGAAGGTGCTTGTGAAAGCAGCCCAGCTGGCTTTCTTGCTTTCTTTAATAATACGACGACACTGAGCACGTAATCGTTTATAATTAATACAATTCGCCACTGTAGGGTGACGTTTAAAGGTGCGTAAAGCACGTCGACGAGCACGTAAAGCGTCTCTACATGCTGCGGTCCACCAGGGGACCGGTACGCGACGTGGAGAAGAAGTAGGGTGAGGGATGGAATATTCAGCAGCAGCGAGAATGACTTCCGTGAGGTGTGCGACCTGACGATCGCAGCTTGTGAAGGTTTGATCCTGAAAGGTCGCCCTGGAAGAGAAGAGCCCCCAGTCTGCCTTGGAGATGGTCCAACTAGAGGAGCACGGAGAGGGAGTATGCTGCAGGAGATGGATAACACACGGGAAGTGGTCGCTCGAATATGTATCAGCAAGTGCATACCACTCAAACCGGCGTACAAGTTGGGGAGTACAGATAGAGAGGTCTAAATGGGAATAGGTATGAGATGTGTCCGAAAGAAAAGTAGGGGCGCCAGTATTGAGGCAGACAAGATTGAGATGGTTGAAAAGGTCTGCTAACAAGGAGCCCCTCGGGCAGGATGCTGGAGAGCCCCAAAGGGGATGGTGGGCATTGAAGTCTCCAGTTAACAAAAATGGTGCAGGTAGCTGAGCAATAAGTTGCATCATGTCTGCCCTGGTAACGGCAGATGACGATGGAGTGTAAACAGTACAAAAGGAAAACGTAAAGGTGGGGAGAGTAATGCGGATGGCAACTGCCTGCAGGCCGGTGTGCAACGTGATGGGATCGTAGTAAATATCATCCCGGACCAGCAACATAACCCCTCCATGAGCTGGGATACCTACCACAGGGGGTAGGTCAAAACGCACAGAGGTGTAGTGTGCCAAGGCAATTTGATCGCATGGGCGTAGCTTCGTTTCCTGGAGGGCTACGACGAGCGGACGATGCAAGCGGAGCAGCAACTTCAAGTCCTCTCGGTTGGAGCGAATGCTGCGAATATTCCAGTTAATAAGTGCCATCGTAAGAAAAGGAAGATGAGAGAAGGGGTCACCTCGAAGGCCGCTTAGGGCCTGGCTTCGAGCGAGCACTGCCGCCGCTATCAGTAGGCGGACAGTCATCGTCCATGGGGTCTATAGGGTCATCGGCCATCTCGGGAGGATGGCCGGGAGGGGGAGCTTCCTCCGCCGGTGAACGGCCAGATGTTCGGCTACCAGCGGTGCGGCCAGGTGAAACGGATGACGGCCTGGGGCGGCAACCGCTGGGTGGCGCAGGAGAAGAAAGGCGCCGTGGCGGAGAAGGAGAACTGTGCTTCCTATGCGCCTTTTTAGAAGGACGTTTGGTGGAAGTACCGGTCGAAGGCTGGGAGGTCGAGGGACGGAGGAAGTCTGCACGGGATGGTTCCTTCTTGAAGGCCCGTGCATCTGACTTCGGGGTCTTCGACTTAGCAGAAGCTGAGGAAGTGGCTGGTGTCTGTGGGGTGATGGGAGGAAGAGGAGACGTCGACCGCGCGATCTTAGCACTGGCCGAACGGACGACCGTGGTGCTGAAGGTCAGATCGCATGTCTGGGTTGCTACCTCCCGGGTAGTCCGAGGAGAGGCGAGGACAGTGCTGTATTTCCCCGCTGGGATCAGCGTGGGCTTCCTACTAGCCAATAGCTTGCGAGCAGCCGAGGTGGACACTTTCTCTTTGACCCGAATTTCTTGGATACAGCGTTCTTCCTTATAGACAGGACAGTCGCGGGAGGATGCGGCATGGTCACCCTGACAGTTCACACAACGAGGAGACGGAGGTGGACAGTCACCATCATGGGCATCCCTGCCACAAGTGACACATTTAGCCGCATTGGAGCAAGACTGTCGAGTGTGATTGAAACGCTGACACTGGTAGCAGCGCGTAGGTGTCGGGACATAGGGGCGAACAGAAATAACCTCGTAGCCCGCCTTGATGCGCGATGGCAGCTTAACACTATCGAAGGTCAAGAAAAGTGTCCGGGTCGGTACAAGGTTATTGTTGACCTTTTTCATGACCCTATGGACAGCCGTCACGCCCTGCTCAGCGAGGAAAGATTGAAGCTCCTCGTCAGTCAATCCGTCGAGGGAGCTACTATAGACTACACCACGAGACGAATTCAAAGTTCGGTGGGCCTCCACCCGGACAGGGAACGTGTACAAGAGTGTGGCCCGAAGCAGTTTTTGTGCCTGAAAGGCATTCTCAGTTTCTAGTAATAAGGTACCGTTACGCAACCTGGTACAAGATTTGACAGATCCGGCTATGGCATCTACGCCCTTCTGAATAACGAAAGGGTTGACAGAGGAAAAATCCTTTCCGTCCTCAGATCGAGAAACTACGAGGAACTGTGGGGCAGGCGGTAGTACTTTTGTCACTGTTGGCTGGTCACGTTTCCGTTTTTGGGTCGAAGTCGAAAGCGATGGAGTAGAATCCATTGCGGAGGAATCCCCCATGATTGCCAGCGTCTCCGATGGCGCGCTCCTTCCTTGTGGGGACCCTCTCAGAGGGCACTCCCGCCTTAGGTGAATGTTTACACCTCAGGTCACACCTCCCGAGAAACAGACGGAGGGACCAATCGGCATGGTCAGAAGGTATCAGCTCAGGCAATCACCCCTCCCCAGGCCTGGCCTTTACCAGGGGGTACGCGCGTGCCTTACATGTCTACCCAGGGCGGGGACTTACGCGTTACCCCGTCACCGGCTACGCGTGCGAACGCGTGGGTCGGCCTTCAGACACGCACAGGGAGGAAGGAAGAAGAGGAAAAAGAAGAGAGAGAGGGTGAAAGAGGACAGACTGTCTCAAACGCCGAGGCGGAGACCAGAGAAGGCAAGGAGAAGAAGGCAATGAGGAAGCAAGGAGAAGAAGGCAATGAGAAGGCAAGGAGAAGTCAAGGGAAAGAGTAAGGAAGACAGTGAGGTGGAGAAGAGCAAAGAAAGGAACCAACAAAAGGAAGGAAGAAACGAGAAGTGAAAAACCAAAAAGACCACGATTATAGGTCGTGAAACCGTCCGTCTCCGGACGCAGGCGCTAACTACCCCCGTGAGGGGGATGGACTCCTTTTAGTCGCCTCTTACGACAGGCAGGAATACCTCGGGCCTATTCTAATCCCCGGACCCGCAGGGGGGTGTGTGTGTGTGTTGGGGTTTATGGGCGCTCAGCGTCGAGGTCATCAGCGCCCTGACACACATTACAGGGAACGAATGGGGCAGACCTAATAAAACTGAAGCACACACCCAAAGAAAGCAGGGAAAGAAGGAAAATGCTACATAAGAAATTAAAACGTAAGGAAAGGGAAAACATAGCAACAAGAATACCACAGTAAATTGTCATTGGCTGGCCACTTACATAAAATATGGGCGAGCTTGTCAGACAGTGAGCAAATTAAGATCCTCTCCCTAAAGTCTTGCTAAAAACATTTGACATGGCACAGAACTTAAAAACTTTAACCACATTCGTCCGAGTGCTGCCTAAAAGAGATGGCAGGTCCGCCAGCAAGTCAGCCGCGGCCCGCTGGTCAGAAAACAATCCAATAAAACGTGGCGCACAGTGACCTGGACGCCACAAGCACCACACGTTGGAGGATGACTATCTGGTAAAACTATTACAGGTCCATATTGCATATTATTCATTGTTATTGGACCGTTTGAAAACCGAGCTGCAAGAAAAACGCCGGCGACTGGCCGCAAAAAAGTCCTTTTCCATCACGAAAGTGCACCAGCACACATCTCAGCAGTTGTGGTCGCAAAATTAATGGAAATAGGATTCCAACTCGTTTCACATCCCCCCTATTCTCCAGAATTGGCCCCTCGGACTACTATTTGTTCCCCAATTTGAAGAAATTGCTGGTGGGACAAAGATTTTATTCAAACGAGGAGGTGGTTGCAGCAAATAATAGCTATTTTGCAGACTTGTACAGCTCCTATTATTCGGAAGGGATCAACAAACGAGAACAACATTGGATGAAGTGTGTAAGTCTAAAAGGAGACTATGTCGAAAAATAAAAAAGGTTTACCCCAAACACGTAAGTAGTTTTTATTTTTGCACGGGCTTTTCGTAAGTATATACTTCACTTCCATGTTGTACTGGCGGATATGGAAAAGCTTCCACCGACAAGTACCAAAATACGATGTACCATGGACACTCAATTCGTTACCAGCAGCCGGACAATTTACATCAGTGCATGAGTTACTTCAGACACTCTGAAAACTACTTTCTGAAGCAAAAATGGCTATTCACAGAGAGTTATGACCAGCAGGAGTGTGTCTGCGAATATTACTGTAAGTGATACAGAATTATAGACGGCCAAGAGAGACAAAAGTTAACGATATTTCAGATGTCATTACATTAGGGTTCGAACATCAAGTGCTACACACCAAAGTGTACCAAAGTTAAGTACCATTTTCTGAAATACTCTTAATAAATCTTATTTGCTATTTCTTGCTGTGTTCTACATTTTTGTTATAGCGAGCACTGCCACAGCAACTGCTTATTTAACTATCATAGCGTGCAGTGACCATTATTAACGAACTGTGGCAGGAAGACGTTTTTCTCCTTCCACGAGTGGCAGTCAGTTAGCACATTCACAATTCAACTTCCTGAGGACCCTTCCAATGAATCTCAGTCCGGCTTTTGTCTTATCTGTGATTAGCTTTATGCTATCGTTTCACTTTATATTTCTTACTATGTATACTCCTAGATACTTCTGCATATTTATGCGCGATACGTTACATTTGTTTACGTTGAGGGTCAACTGCCAAAAGTTGTAACAAGCGTCGATTCCCTGCAGGTCTTCCTCTATTTCGATATAATTTTCTAGCGTTGCGACGTTTCTGTACACAACAGCATCATCCACGAAAACCCCCACGGAAGTTCCATCGGTATACGGGGTTTTACACAGCCTTTGCAACAAACGTTTAGGGCCGATAGATCACATCATGAGGAATTAGTGTTGTTAGAAACTAAATGTTCCCTGACGCTTCCTAGCGATGCTAGGAGTTTCTATATTTAATTCGCCGTCTCTTGGATGACTACATTTACTGAATCCGCACGGTCCACTAACCAGCTGTCCTGCATTGCATACATCTCCCAGTAAATTCTTAAGGGTGATTTTCCACAGGAAAACGTCAATAATGAGATCTTTAATCAGAGAAAGGTATTTTAGAAGCGAATGAGGAACTTGAATTCTGCTTGGCCTCCACCCTTTCAAGCGGAGCAGATGACTGTATTATAGGTAACACACAATGCATGCGCTCTGTACGAGAAGACAGGGGTTGTGTGTGTGTGTGTGTGTAAAAGAATGGTGAAGCTATGCCCAGCCCTGGCTGAGAGCTATCACACCTCAGCTTCCTTACGAGATATCTCTGCTAGTCGCTGCCATCCCAGATTCAATGAAAAAGGGCGTTCCCACGAAGCTGACAAGTACTGTGCGGTTTCACATTGTTTGCACACTGGATAACACCCTTCCTACATTTACTGTGACCGTAACACATCAGCGTGTGGCTGAGATAACTTGTTTCTGATATTCGCTAAGATGAAACTTCTAGCTACTAAATGCTATAGATTGATGTGGTAAAAGTGTAATTTATTAACGCTAGTCCAAGACAAACGATCACTGAAAACACAACTGACAATGGATTCATTTTAAAACAAAAAGAATAAATTTGAGGTCGGCATCAGTGAGATATCGCTGGAAATTACGTCATTTCACTGAAAGTGATTGACGTAATACTGTATGAAACTCTACTTGAATTTACAGAAGTGGAGAGCTATAATTATTAAAACAAAATGATAAACAGAGGAAAGACGAAAATAAAAATGGAGAAAAATCAGACAAAACCAAAATAAACCAGATACGACAGAGCGAAAGACTGTTACGAAACATGATCGAAGGACTTGCGAGTTGCATATACATTACGCGACAACGTGAATGACCAACTGAATAACTACACAGTGAAAGAAGAGTGTGGGAGTTTGAACGATCCCACTGCGTCTCACACGTCTCAGAAAATCCGAAAACGTGAAATTTGTCTGCTTGACCCAATGAAACTATCAGAACCTTCCCTAGAATTGGTATCATCGCGCTGTAGACTTACCGAACAGTCACGTAATATTCACGGCAGCAGCGCTGATGGACGCTATGCCTTCACGACTCACCATCGAAATTTGGCGAAGTCGCAGAATTCCGAACCTAGCGCAAGTCCGGCACCGGCTCCAGAACAGGCGTAGAATAACAGGGAATTCACTAAATGAAATCTGAAAAAAAGAGTGTCCTCCTGAATTTAATTTCTGCCTTCCTAAACTCTATAGAGGCGCTCTCTCCCTACCGCTACAGCCAATTGCAGAGCATAGTGTGAACGCCCTTCCAATGACAGAATTATAATAGTAACTTTCGTTTCCACCAGTTCGCAAAATCTGGGCCGGTCAGTCCACAGGCTAGAGCAAGTGGAAAGAGCACTGAAACTTTAATCTCACGCACCGCGGAACGTCCTGTGTGCGCCAGAACAGACGAGCAAGAAGTAAACGGAAAATTTGGGCTGTGGTTCCAAATAATTTCTTGAAAGGTGTTATCGCATGATCCAGAAACCCATTCCCCAGGCCAGTGGAAACAGTTCCTGCTTAACGGAACGTTCAGCCCTAGAGCTGTGTTACTCACAGACAGTGCCGTATCATGACTGCTGGCCTCCGAGCCGGCTGACCATTTTAAGAGGATTAGTGTTGACCACCACAAAGAACAGCTTCCGTCGTCGGCATAGCAGTGGGCACCCAAGTACTTCCTAAGACGCTTGCGTACAGAACCCCATGTCGTATTTCTCTCCTCATAGCGGAGTTAAGGGATAAGTAATACGAAGGTAATAAATGTAATATATTTGACGGTATAATGAGAAAGAAGATAAAGGAGTAGTTAATTTGAACTCTCAATACGTTCATGCTGTGGTCATTCAAGTTCATAAATCGAATGAAATCTGCATCGAAATCTACATAGATGCTCCGCAAGCCACTGTACTGTGCGTGGCGGAGGGTAAAATTCTTCCGATGAACCTAAGTCGACCATCCGCCTTCCCTGCCACAGTTCTCATATGCTCGTTCCATTTCCTTTCCTCTTCCACTCGCAAACAGACCGAGAGAAAAACAATTGTTTATATGCCTCCGTATGAGCCCTATCTTCTCGTACCTTATGTTCGTAGTGAGTACCTTATGTGAGTTTGCAGCAGTGGAATCGTTTGGCAGTCAGATTCGAATGCCGGTTCTCTAAATTTTCTCAACAGCGTTTGTCGGAAAGAATGTCGCCTTCCATCCAAGGATTCCGAGTTGAGTTCCCGTAGCATCTCCTAAGACTTACGTTTCGTTCGAACTTACCGGTAACAAATCTAGCAGCCTTCCTCTGAATCGTTTCAATGTCTTCCTTCAAAAACACTTGAGCAGTACCCAAGAATAGGTTGCCCCAGCGTCCTATTTGCGGTCTTCTTTACAGATAAACCACTCTTTCCTAAAATTCTTCCGATGAACCTAAGTCGACCATCCGCCTTCCCTACCACAGTTCTCATATGCTCGTTCCATTTCACATCGCTTTGCAACGTCAAGCACAGATATTTAAACGACTTGACACTGGCTTGCAGGACACTATTAACACTGTATCCGAAGATTACAAGTTTGTTCTTCCTACTCATCCGCATTAACTTACATTTTTCCACATTTAGGGATAGCTGCCATTCATCACACGAATCAGAAATTACATCTAAGTCGTCTCGTATCTTCCTACAGTCACTTGATTTCGACACCTTAACGTGCACTACAGCATCATCAGAAAACAACCACAGATTGCTGTCCACTCTGTCTGCCAAAGCATTACGTACATAGAGAACAATAGCGGTCCTATCACAATTCCCTCGGGCACTCCTGGCGTTACCGTTGTCTCTGATGGACACTCGCTGTCGAAGATAACGTACTGGGTTCTACTGCTTAAGAAATCTTCGAGCCACTCACATATCTGTGAAGTTATTCCATAAGCTCGTTCCTTCGTTAACAGTCTGCAGTGGGGCACCATGTCAAATCCTTTCCGGAAATCTAAAAATATGGCATCTGGTTCCCAGAATGAGATTTTCACTCTGCAGCGGAGTGTGCGCTGATATGAAACTTCCTGGCAGATTAAAACTGTGTGCCCGACCGAGACTCGAACTCGGGACCTTTGCCTTTCGCGGGCAAGTGCTCTACCAACTGAGCTACCGAAGCACGACTCACAGCCGGTACCCACAGCTTTACTTCTGCCAGTACCTCGTCTCCTACCTTCCAAACTTTACAGAAGCTCTCCTGCGAGCTTCTGTAAAGTTTGGAAGGTAGGAGACGAGGTACTGGCAGAAGTAAAGCTGTGAGTACCGGCTGTGAGTCTTGCTTCGGTAGCTCAGTTGGTAGAGCTCTTGCCCGCGAAAGGCAAAGGTCCCGAGTTCGAGTCTCGGTCGGGCACACAGTTTTAATCTGCCAGGAAGTTTCATATCAGCGCACACTCCGCTGCAGAGTGAAAATCTCATTCTGGAAACATCCCCCAGGCTGTGGCTAAGCCATGTCTCCGCTATATCCTTTCTTTCAGGAGTGCTAGTTCTGCAAGGTTCGCAGGAGAGCTTCTGTAAAGTTTGGAAGGTAGGAGACGAGGTACTGGCAGAAGTAAAGCTGTGAGTACCGGCTGTGAGTCGTGCTTCGGTAGCTCAGTTGGTAGAGCACTTGCCCGCGAAAGGCAAAGGTCCCGAGTTCGGGTCTCGGTCGGGCACACAGTTTTAATCTGCCAGGAAGTTTCATGGCATCTGGTTGTTGCCCTTTGTCGATAGCTCGCAGTATATCATGTGAGAAAAGGGCCAGCCGAGTTTCGCACGAGCGATGCTTTCTAAAACCACGCTGATTCGTGGACATAAGTTCTCAGCTCAAGAAAGTTTGTTATATTCGAACTGAAAATAAGTTCAAGGATTCTGCAGCAAACCGAATTTAGGGACATTGGTTTGTAATTTTGGGGCTCCGTCCTTTTACTTTTCTTATATGGAGAACTCAGAAGCCGATCAGTGTAAGTCATCATTTTTCTGCAAGTGACATATGTCGTAACAGATTCCTGAGTATTCAATCTTTCAGTTGCCGAGACTAGTAAGTCACAATTTGACATTTCTTACGCTAGATGGCAGCACATGTAACGACCACAGAGTAAATAAGCCGAAATGTTCTGAAGTCATTTAATGTAAGTCAGTTTGAAACACCGGTTTGTTTCTTTTGACATACTGTTAGACATAGTAATCTGCTACTGTTACGCATGTCCTCTCCACTCGTTGAAAATACGCCGTTTTCAAATAGCGGTTCTGAATATGTAACAGACAATGATGATAATTCGTCCGATCCAGATATGCACATTCTAAACTCTAAAATGTGTCGTAATTTCATGTGACCAAACAGAAAAGGCTTTTTTCCCAGAATTAGTGTATTGTTTATCCAGTTATTCATACTGCAACCTTCCAACCGCAGCGTTACATTACAAGCATTGCTGAACACGTGTATTGTATTTTTTTTTAATTGTGAAGTGCGTGGTGAGTTACATTGAATGACTTCCTAAATATTTTATTTATTTGTAGATGTCACTGAAGAAGATGATCGCCAGTTAGACAACCATGATAAAAACAATGAAAACTAAAATGTGATGATACAGAAAGGAAGGAAACGGAAGAGGAAGCAATATTCATGGAAAAGGGTAGTGAGTCCTGCCAAAAGATGTTCTGTGAAAGCTTATGTGAACAGAAGTGGGAAAAATATTCCTGCAAAATTCTTTAATAATAAAAACTGTAAATGTTCACGAAAGTGTTTTGATTTAATAAATCATTGTTCGATTCCTTTTACAAATTGGGCGATAATGCAAAGCAAAGCGTCTGTCTTCGCGGACTGATCCACAACACCAAGGTGAAGCAACGTCGTCCAAGAAACTCATCGAAGGCTGCAAAATCGAAAACCCTGACGTATTATTTGACAATAACAGTGATGTCAGTTCGTGTGTGTAAAAAGTTTTTTATGGACACATTCCAAGTTAGTGACACTCGTCTTTATAAAGCATAGGGTAGTACCGAACCATCCACATGTACTGATAAAAGAGGCCATAGGTCGCCAACAAATAAAATCGATGTCACAAAAGTGAAAGAACTCATCGAATCGTTTCTGTCCTATAAAAGTCATTACATCCTCTCTGATGCGCCAAATCGGAGATATTTGCAGTCTGATCTGAATATCAGAAAGTTGTACAATCTTTAGTGGATAAATGTGTACAGGATGGTACCGATATATCATCACGTGCTTTCTACTAATTTCAATTTACATTTTAAACCCCAGTGCAAAGATACATGCCAGCTATGCGATTCCCTGCGAACATTCTTACATACAAAAAAGGACGAGGCAAAGATTACAAAAGAATTTCATCTTCAGCGAGCCCAACAAGCAGGAGATTCTTTGAATTCAGACAAGTTGCTTGCAGGAGAAGATGTTTACGTTTTTACTTCTGATCTGGAAAAAGCTTTACCTTTCCCAAAACTTCCCACATCTGTTGCCTATTACAAACTAAATATGTATGTATATAACCTAGGAGTGAACAGTTTTAATGACTAATGGTTACATGTACATGTGGGATGAGACAGAAGGATCTCTGAGATCACAGGAAATTGGAGCATGTCTTGTTAAACATCTTAAACAACATGCCTCATCTCATCACCATATTATCATGTATTCAGATTCTTGCAGAGGTCATAACATGATTATCAAACTAAGCTTACCGTTGCAAAAACTGACAACATTCACCACAAATTTATGGTATCGAAAGACAGTTACCTCCCAAATGATGCAGATTTTGGCGTTATAGAATCCAAAGCATAACAGAAACAATTTATTTTTAGTCCAAGAGATTGGATTGATGTGGTAACAATTGCCAAACGCAAAAATCCATTTCTGGTAACAGTGGTGAAGCGAGAAGAGTTTCTTTCAACCAAAAACTTGGAAGCTGCAATTTCCAATAGGAAAACCAATATTGAAGGGGTTAAAGTAAACTGGTTGAAAATGAAATGGCTAAGATACTGCGAAGACCTATTCTATTTTCTACAAAGAAACATTTCTGGAAGATATTGTATTTTATGAGATCAACTTTACATCAAGTTCAAAAGGAAGGCGTCCTCATTTGATCAATATTGTTCAAAATCGCCTGTATCCAGATGGTTGACCTGTTAAAGAGCTGAAAGAAGCATGTTTTGGAACTTTTGCAATATATTCCTCCAAATTACCACTCATTTTATCGATGGCTATCTTCAATAAACTAAAGCACACGTGCATCATCCTCGAAAACAAAAGAAAACAAGAATCCTGCGAATATGGCAGCGATAGTGATGAATATATAGATTCAGTTCATTAAAACGTGCAGTGGACAGTGACCATAAGTCACAGTTTTGTGTGTTAAATTATAGTTATGTTGCAAATTATTTAAGTTTTGTTCGTCTGTATCCTCACAATAGGTGAGTTATTGTATTACGTTGCAAGCTTCCAGGCTCTCTCAATTGCAACGAAGAGTTTAATAAAATGGCAAAGGTAATGTAAATCAGAACACTGGGAGGAGTTGTGGTCTATATAACAATTGATTTAATCATTCTTAACATCACGTGACAAAATATGGCTAATGAAATGGCACACAAACATTTTCATCCGTCAAACGCTTTCAATAATATGTAGTCTATAGTTAATAAAGAAATAACTGATGGTGGTCGAAGTAGAGAGGATATAAAATGTAGACTGGCAATGGCGAGGAAGGCGTTTCTGAAGAAGAGAAATTTGTTAACATTGAGTATAGATTTAAGGGTCAGGAACCCGTTTCTGAAAGTATTTGTATGGAGTGTAGCCATGTATGGAAGTGAAACATGGACGATAAATATTTTAGACAAGAAGAGAATAGAAGCTTTCGAAATGTGGTGCTACAGAAGAATGCTGAAGATTTAGATGGGTAGATCACATAACTAATGAGGAGGTATTGAATAGAATTGGGGAGAAGAGGAGTTTGTGACCCAACTTGACCAGAAGAAGGGATCGGTTGGTAAGACATGTTCTGAGGCATCAAGGGATCACCAATTTAGTACTGGAGGGCAGCGTGGAGGGTAAAAATCGTAGGGGGAGACCAAGAGATGAATACACTAAGCAGATTCAGAAGGATGTAGGCTGCAGTAGGTACTGGGAGATGAAGAAGCTTGCACAGGATAGAGTAGCATGGAGAGCTGCATCAAACCAGTCTCAGGACTGAAGACCACAATAACGACAACAGTTAATAAAGTGATCAGCTGGGGATCAGCGCACCACCCTATCCTGAACCAATCGCTTTATCTGACTTCATAAATGTCAATCCGTGGTATGGCCCAAAAACTAAGCCACTATCAAGCATCTATACTCTACTGTTCCAAAGAACAGGGTGCTGAGAAGAGTATATTGGAGCCCTACGCCATCGCAGCGAATACTTTACTCTTCTGCAGGTGAGGGCGGCACAGCACGACGCGCTCGCCGGCTGCAGTCACTGACAGCAGCTATCTGTAATTGACGGCGAGCTCCCGGAAATATGCAAGTATGCGGTCTCTCAAAACCTGGTGGATTCCAGTGTGCAGGTGGACCCGTTTGCTGGTCTCGCAAACCAATTTGACTCCGTGACACGACTATGCATGACAGAATATGTCAAACGTTTAGACGACCAACTCAAAACAAATAAGTACACTCACCCATAACTCCTGTGCATGATTCAAGAAGCAGTACCTCTGACGGTTCAGATGGTATCTGGCACAGGCTCTAAGTGGCACACTAGCAAACGACGTAAGTCTCACCCTTTCAGTAAAGATCTGCCGTTTTTTACTAGCGAAGTGCCAGTACAAGAGTGAGTTTCTCTTTCTCGACAGCTTTCCTCTGCAGCTCGGTAGCCTAACACATTTGCATGATTAAACTGCACCCACTTTCGCACAAGCCAATCACGAGCTGGAGCTCAGCATTCGAAGGTGGGAGACTGCCTCCCCTCCCCTCCCCTCCCCCCCACCCTGCTCTGCTCGCATAGATTTGACCAACAAGCGACTTTAAAAATTAATTGGGAGAAAAGGAGAAAAGATTCAGCTTCACACCCTTATTCCCATGCATTTACGCCATGTCTTTGCTAAAAGCATGACTTGGATGGAACCACAGCCCTCCATAAAAAGATAGTTATCTGTCCTGTTTTGCGCATTTCGAACTTTCCAAGGAACGGCCATAAACTCGTTAAAAGACTTGTGCCTTCACAAACATGTTTTGTAGCAGAGTCTGGACACTTGGGCGCCACTGCCCTGTCCCCCAGAATTCACAGAAACTCTCAGCCGTCTCATCTGCTTTCTAGCTAAGAAGGGCCCATTCTCTGATTTCTTGCCGGCCATCAGATCTTACAATGCGCTGCTCACAGCTGCAGCGACTCCTTGGCGCTAGTCAGCCTACCTGGATGCAGCCACCAATCGACCAGCACCACCCAATGTGTCTGCACAATGAGACTGGGGGACGTGGCTGTCAGCAAACGTTTTCTACATTTACATCTAATACATACTCCGCAATCCACCATACGGTGCGTGGTAGAGGGTACCTCGTACCACAACTAGCATCTTCTCTCCCTGTTCCACTCGCGAACAGAACGAGGGAAAAATGACTGCCTATATGCGTCTGTACGAGCCCTAATCTCTCTTATCTTATCTTTGTGGTCTTTCCGCGAAATATAAGTTGGCGGCTGTAAAATTGTACTGCAGTCAGCCTCAGATGCTGGTTCTCTAAATTTCCTCAGTAGCGATTCACGAAAAGAACGCCTCCTTTCCTCTAGAGACTCCCACCCGAGTTCCTGAAGCATTTCCGGAACACTCGCGTGATGATCAAACCTACCAGTAACAAATCTAGCAGCCCGCCTCTGAATTGCTTCTATGGCCTCCCTCAATCCGACCTGATAGGGATCCCGAACGCTCGAGCAGTACTAAAGAATAGGTCGTATTAGTGTTTTATAAGCGGTCTCCTTTACAGATGAACCACATCTACCATGTCCAAGCCATGTCTCCGCAGTATCCTTTCTTTCAGGAGTGCTAATTCTGCAAGGTTCGCAGGAGAGCTTCTGTAAAGTGTGGAAGGTAGGAGACGAGATACTGGCAGAAGTAAAGCTGTGAGGACCGGGCGTGAGTCGTGCTTCGGTAGCTCAGATGGTAGAGCACTTGCCCGCGAAAGGTAAAGGTCCCGAGTTCGAGTCTCGGTCGGGCACACACTTTTAATCTGCCAGGAAGTTTCATATGAGCGCACACTCCGCTGCAGAGTGAAAATTTCATTCTGGATAATTGAAAATGGCCACACAGTGACAGAGTCCGTATAATTCACGGATAAAGACAATCACTTTGCACCAAGAAGGCAATGGTGTTCGATAAATATCAAAGAAACTGAAGATTAGAATCAGAACAGTTGACAAGACCATACTCCGGAATCGAGATACAGGCTGGCATGATGGTCGCCCTCACCCAGGAGAAACCGGGGCAATATCAGAATGACAGGAAAAGTATTGTTAGTGACGAGTAAACGTAATAGTTTCAAAACTGTCCGTGAATAGACTACTAAACTAAACGCAACTAGGGAAACACCAGTGAGTGAGTAAACAGGGAGACGGCACCTGGCAGAAAACAACCTCCAGAATTATGTAGGAACAAGAAAACCATTGTTGCCGCCTGTTAACAAAAATAAAAGGCTTCAGTGAGCTACGATACACGAACATAGGACAGCAGGGGAAAGGGGAAAGAGTCTTATTCATTAAGGAATCCCAGTTCGAAATATCTGGAAATAAACACCGTCAATTGGTACACAGTTTACCCCATGAACATTTGAATCCTGAGTGCATAATTCCATCTCTGAAGCATGGAGAGGGTTCTGCGATGGTGTGGGGATATTTTGGAATGAATATAGTTGCATAAATGGAAAGATGAACCAATATTATTATCATGGCTTTCTCCAGAGACATGCCAAGACATCTGGTTTGCGTCTGATAGGGAAAGTTTTTGCCTCGCAGCATGATAACAACCCGAAGCATACATCCCACTTATATCAAAACTATGTGAAGCCTCTAGAGGTTCAGAAAATTTTGAAAAAAATGAAATGGCCTCCCCTGTCCCCTGATTATAGCCCAATCGAGCTACTGTGGGATGAGTCGAACAGAAGATTCTGAAAACGAGGTATCATGAGTCGGGTACACTTGTGGGAGGTCCTGCAGCAATAATGGAGATAATTCCATCTGAAGTCCTGTCAAAATTGAGGCACCGAATGCCAAGACTACGCAAGGCATTGATTAAATCAAGGGGTAGCTATTTTGAGGAATCTAAAATGTAATAGTTGCATTTGCCTATGTACTGTTTGAGCTTAATAAGCATTTAGAAAGCAATGAACTGCAATTTTGGAATGTATTTCCTTTCCGTTGCCCATAATACTTGGTGTTTCCAAACTTATGGAGGGAAGTGTTATGTACTGTGAAAAGCATCAGGACGTACTTTGCGTGGGCTGGACGAATGGCGGGTGTCGAAGGAAACAGGAACCGCACGCTGATGGGGAGAGTGTGATGTGAGATGCCGTGCAGACCGGGAGACGCGAGTGGGTGTGCGGCGCGCGGACCCGCCCTGCCCTGGCCGATAGCAGCTGCTCCGACCTCTCGCTTCATTAGAAGCGGGCGCGCTGAGTAATCGCCGGCGCTGAGGAACGGCGCTTATCTGCCGGCTCCGCAACACCTGCTCGGCCTCACGCCGTTCCGCTAACGAGCTGCCGCGCGGACGCCCGCTACTCGGCACGCAATTCCGCGCGCCCCGCGCCTCCAGCCTGCGGCTTGCGGCCATCTCGCTCCGCGTGCTTAGAGCTGTCACATTACTCCTGGACGTCGCCACGAGCCGGTCCTCACCATGTCTCTATTAGCTAACTGTTTCGACTGTGCATATCATTCCTGTTGCATGTCATTCCTGTTTCCACCAAGAACTCTAACATAATGAACATACAGGCGTGAGATGTTCTGAACATCAAAACTCTTATCTGCTGGAATGACCATGGCTTCCAGGAACAGCGATTTTGTTCGTTTTTAACCCGTGAGATTCAGCCGGCTGTAATTAGCGACTGCCGGGTTGCTGCTGCATTCCTCAACATCCGAAAGGTCCTACATTGCCGCTTAGTAAACAAAATACGAGATTATGGAATGTCATAGGAGCTTTATACTTGGAGTGATGACTTACTAGCCAATAGAATTTAGTGTGTCATGCTCTATGGGGAAAACTGTCCGATTTGGAAGTAGCTTCGAGCCACAGAGACTACTGCAGGACCGTTACCGATACGCCCACTAAACCCGCTGGGCAAAACAGGTAATAGAGTAGTGGAAAGGGCCAAAAGTTGAGCTCAGTTTCTCCTTTTAATTGTCATTTATGGTAATTTAATAACCTTTACAACCAAAGCTGTACATAGCCGGACCTTTACGGAATGCAACTCTTTCACGACTGAAGGCCTCCAAACAAGAAATCTTAATAAATCAACAAGATAAAAAAATCCAATTAAGATAGCAATAAAATAATAAAAAAACAGCAAACATATGCAAAGTGGTATACAAATGGCTGAGGGCCACAATTAAGTTTCAAAATTTTAAAATATATTACCATAATCTTTTAAAGGCAGAAGGCCGCAATGTTTAAGCTTGAAAGATAAATTTAAAAATTTTGCAAAATTTTAAGAAAATAAAAAAAAACTACAAGCCTTGAATTTAAAGTAGCTGTCAACAGATAATTAAACACCGGCGGCACTCAGAAGCCTCCAGGGAGGTCGATCTGCCCTCGTTCGCTTAGGCGAGAGAGATGGTGGGCCCAACTACACCCGATCCGTCGGGACCAAACCAAGGGACAGCCACGGACCGACCGACGAAACGACTTGCTAGTCACCAACCGGTATATGCGAACTTGACGTCCTGGGTCGGTGAGCCACGAAGCTCGTAGCGATCGGACAGCTGCACACACGGTCCGACACTGCGCAGCGACCGGCAGCGGACCCAGCCGACTGCACCGCACGGGGATCCTCCCTGGTCCGCACCAACCAACCGACTGCTTGCCGGTCGGTCCGCGACTGCTGCTCTGTCGCGACTGCACTGATGCTGCGTCTCCCATTCACTTCCAGACGCACGACGGCGGAAATACTGGCTTGGACCCAACCATGCAGAGGAAACACGCCCACTGGCTAAACGACATCCAGGAAAGGACCGACCCAAGTTCCACAAGATGTTAATTGAAGGGGCGCTCGGAGAACCATTTACACGTCGCCCGATGAGACGACCGACCTCTCAGAGCTAGTACGTCGACGACATTTAAAATGACTTGTCAGTTAAAATCACAGAAACTACACGCACAAGCTGACACACACTTGCACGAAGACCTGAACGATACCAAACAGTAACTAAACACACGCGAAGACAAGTCGGGAGTCGATGCACGCTCACACACACACACACACACACACACACACACACACACACACACACACACACACACGACTCGTGAACGATCGGCAAGCCAAAACGCGTCGTCCGGTAGGGACCGACGATCCACCAAGACCATGGCCCGGCTCAAGTGATGCGCGATGGCAATGATCGGGCGAGGCATGTCGACGCAGATCTCACAGCTCCAACCCGACTGACCGATGCACACACCCACAGCCGACTCATGAACTATCGACGGGCCCAAATACGTCGTCCGGCAGCACGACCGACCGACCATCCACCAAGACCGTGGCCCGGCTCGAGTGACGCGCGGCGGCAATGGTCGGGCGAACCATGTCGGTGCTGAGCTCACTGCTGCTCCAACCCGACTGCACTAGTGCCGCATTGCAACTCCCTGACTGGCAGGTCCGGACTGCGCTCCAGACGCGTTCCCACTGACTAGCAGACCCGAACTCGCAACCAGAACTGCGACCAACTAACTTACAATAGACAACGAGCGGGATGTAAGAGCAGTCGAGCAAAGATACTACGAGAGGGGATATATCGATGCGCGCTGCTAACGCCGCTCCCTGTGAGGCATAGCAGCCACTCAGTGACAGCAGTAATTTAAATTAACGTTGTGAGATGGAAGTACGTTAAAAGCAGGGTGTAAAATACATGATGGCGGGAACACGAGCCACGCACGGCTTAGTTACTATGTACGTTATATACGAGGACAATTTTTTTTTCAAATATCGAAATTAAAACCAAGGTGAAAATCAGATAAAGTTTCGCACAGATGTGTTGTGCCGTGTCACTAGTGTTCCTGCTGATCGCGTAACGATGAACTGTTCAGTTCTGAGTGCACAGTGGGCACATAATGACGCCTACAACAATAGTCTGTCATCAGTTGTGAAGTACGTGCTGCCATTCTCTTTGTTCGTCCTGAGGGGTTCTGCCTGATTTCATGCAACCCACATAACGTATCCGTCAAGCGTGATACCAAAGTGCACGAACCTTGAAGCAGGACGTACGGACTGTCATGATGAAGGCGGTCAGGGAAGGAAACGAGTATCAGTTGATGATCTTGTTCAGAGAGTAGAAATGACGATTCGAGAAAATCGTCTACGAAGAGCAAATTAGAACATACGAACAGGAATGTTGTCATCAGGATTTGTTCTTCATAACAATGCTCTGTCGCACACTGCAAGTGCAACGAAAACTCTACTGCAGTAGCAGCAAAAGCGCTCCTGCAGCGTTTCCGAAGGAAAGTGTGGGATGAATGATCACCCACCATAGAGTCCGGACTTGGCTCGCTTCGATTTTTATCTCTCCGCTCACATGAACCGCACACTACGACGAGTATGTAGAGAAGGAAGGAGGAGATCAGTGTTTAACGTCCCGCCAACAACGAGGTCATTAGAGGCGAAGCACAAGCTCGGATTAGGGAAGGATGAGGAAGGAAATCGGTCGTGACCTTTCAAAGGAACCATCCCGGCCTTTCCCTGATGCGATTTAGGGAAATCGCGGAAAACCTAACTCATGATGGCCGGACGCGGGTTTGGACCGTAGACCTCCCGAATACGAGTCCAATGTGCTAATTACTGCGCCACTTCGCACGGTGATTACGTAGAGAAGCTGATGGATGGTGTTACTAAATGTAGCAGATAAAACATTATTTTATTTTTACTGTAGTTTCCATTTCGCGACCGATAGGATCTTGAAAAAAAGTCCCTCTTACAAATGACCCAATGAGTAATGTGGAAAGCTCTGAGTCGTTTTGTGGACGACGATGTGTACATCAGGAAGTCGCTGCACTAGAAAATTGAAGCATAATGCAGGGTTATCTTCATGGATTCAACAGGTTCTGCCAGTTGATGTTCAGCGTAAGGAATGGGACGTATTTCGTGCAAAACGGCGAAAGCGCAACATAAAAATGGCCATAGGAAAGGCAGATTCAAACTGATAAACAAGTAAGTAAGAACAGCAGCCTTGATACAGATGGCTTACGAAATAGCTTAGGAGGCCGATTCTTAAGAACTGCCGGTCATACCAAGCAAGATTAACACAGGAGTCAGAGACAATTCAAAGAACAGCAACCAGTTTGGTCGCGGGTTCGTTCGCTCAGTGCGAGAGCGTCAAATGGCTGGTCATCCACCTCCAGCAGCATACGCTGGAAGAGAGATGCTACGCACAAGAGCAAGATATATTGTTAAAATTCCGACAGCACGTTTCAAAGAAGATTGAAGCAAGCATTGCATCCTCTCGCATGTACCTCACGACGTTTGGCGAGAAACTCAAAGAAATCGAACTCATACAGAGACTTGGTGTTCTGCACCATTCGTGAACAGAGCAGGGGGGGGGGGGGATCAGTAGTGCACTATGTGTACTACGATACGGACTTCACGATTTCCCCGCTATGTTAAGAGATCGGACAGAAAGTATGCTAAAATGGAAGGAGAGACAGCTCGTATAATGGAACATCACGAGGCCTAAACATTAATGTTTTTGTTATTGAATAGTTTTTTGCTTTGAAAATCTATTAACACAAGTAGTTCATGAACATTTATCATGTACCACTATATAGAGTAACATTAGTGACCCCTGGAAAATGTTTCTCTAATCCCAGAAATTTATTACAGCCTAATATTTGAGAAAACAGTTGCAGTAAGTAAGCGTGTGTGTTTGAATGAGCAATAAAACAAAATAACTGTAATTCGACAGTATATTTGTTGAAACTGGAGATTATGTAAACTCATGAGTAGTGAAAAGACTCGCTCGGCACACTGTGCTGAAGATGTGCCACTAACAACACATGCGTTAACACTGCTTTATCAGTTCCAGACATAAATACTGAGTTAATTGGTCTACAATAAAGTAGAACACGATGTCAAATGCACCTACTACTCGTATTAAAGGACGAGAACGTGGTTTCATCAGTTGGACAGTGAGCGAAGACAGTTGTTATAACGTCAACATTGACTAGGGCTACTCCGCGCGGTTTGAGGAGTCATGTCACGGACTGCGATGCCATTCCTGCCGGAGGTTTGAGTCCTTCCTCGGGCATAGGTGTGTGTGTTGTTCTTACCATAAATTAGTTTAAGTAGTGTGTAGCTCTAGGGACCGATGACCTAACAAGTTTGGTCCCTTAGCAATTCACATACATTTGAACATTTGACTCCATGTTAGTGAAACTGTCACCATTGTTTTTAACTCACTGCTACGACTTTTGTAAATTTGCATCACACATATCTAATCGTTCAGAAACAAAAAAAATTAGAGAATACTTGGGATGGACACCTGTTCATCACCGTGTATAATAAAACCGTTTCTCTCTGCCAAAGCAGTGAAATAGTAATTATTGTTTGTACCTCACTGAACTTTAAAATAGTTGAAATCAGAAAGCCAACATCCTCAATTAGCTTGGTTGGCCAACGCACTATATTTGAATTCTGTCTGGCTACGAAGTACCAAATTGTTAATATCAAATAATTTGCAAAATAATAACAGAAAATCACTTCAGCTCCAGTAACAGGTTCGTTGTCGTTTTGTACATCCACAGCTCACAATCAGTAATACGAGGCTACATAAATTTTTAAATGAATGAAATGCATCAGATTTCTTAGGAATGCTAGAACGAATCTATTGTCACTAACTGCTGCGCGGTTTAACACGATATCTCTAGCATTTATTTGAAAGTTGTCAGAGCTGTTCATAGTAATTTTTCGGGCGTGCGCGCGCTGTGCTGTGGTTTTTCTCTCCTGGGTCCTTGAATTTAGGGAGGTTTGAGTTGGACACCCTGTAGTTTAATAGTCGTTCTGTTGACTACACAGAAGCATGAAGTAGAGAATCAGGTCGTGTGGGAGGGGCTGACAACTTGAGCAAGTAATTATGTAACTTGTAACGCCGGAAATGCATATCCTCATGTTTCCATCTATTGTGCTATAAATGTTTCCCTTATTTTGTTACTTGAATATATGACATTTCTGTGTCTTTATATATTGTAATTGTTTTACTATTTGTATATATATATATATATATATATATATATATATATGCATTTATGTTGGTTTGTTTTGTGAATATTATTTGTATTTATACGCTGGGTCTGGCCTAGGGAAAAGTATGCTATCGAACGAATACATCGATAGGTCGTGTGGAGAACCAAAGTGTTTAGGATCTTTGGTAGTGTTAACTCTGTCGCGTGGAGCGCGGGCAGAGAGAGAGTCTGGCTGGGGTAGTGCACTGCAGCAGGTGTGTTGTGTGACGCTCCCGCGAGTTGCCGCGCTTTCGGGGTTTGGCAGCATGTAATTGCGCTCGACGTGCTATGTTAGTTTCTGCCATGGTGTCGCGGACGGGAAGCGTTAGCTGGCACACATCAAGAGCCCGTTTCGGCTGGAGACCGTGTCGAGAAGAAGGCGCGCCAACATCCAGCTTCTGCAACAGCGACGGCCGACAATAAGTGACTGTCGCCACCTCCTCGATCGACGACTTCAAACCTTCAATCAACCAATAAGGAAGACTGGAAGCACGTAAAGTTTTAGAACTGTATGGCAGACCTCAGCTTTTCAAACTGTTCCATTTTCGTAACTATAATTACAGCAACTTAGCATGAACATTTGTTGCTCATTGTCCCAATTGCATTACCAAGCAGGGTCCCTTCCTTTTCCAGAATGAACCCGAGTGTCATTGAAATTGAAACGCCAGCATTAAAGTAATATTATCCATTTCACTACTTTAATTTCAAGTTCAGTTAAAGTATTCATAGCTGGCTACAATATTTGGATTACACAAGCACAAATTATGAGTGCGAGTTTGGTTACCATATTTTAGCTTACCTGTGACTACAGCTCAGCTTGGTATGTACTAAATTTTACTATTGTTAATTGTTCAGAATCATTTAATTCAAGTTCAAAGTTAAATCTCTTATTTCTAAATTGCGTAGATTCAAGCAGGTTTTGAAATGATTGTTGAGGTAGCCTTAGACTAACCGTATTTTACTGAATTTCGATGTGCATCAGAAACAAAGCTCACTATTAATTTCAGTCACTTTCAATTTTCCGGTTTTATTAATTCTTTTGCTAAATTAAGTCAGAGTGTAGCGAAATTTATTACTTCTGACAAACTTTCAGTTTTCACACAACACGTGTCAACCTTCAGTTGCCACGCTTTTAGTGCTAATTATATGTGCAATAACCTTTCTTTTTCAGTTACTATAGTAATTGTCCTTAGGACAGGCGACCGTAATTTCCCCCAAATCTCAAATATCAAATACCGGTAATTAATTGTTAACGTAACGACCGCACATTTACTTCTTTATTAACTTTACCCTTTTTCAAAATTAATTTCCACTAGTTTCATTTGCATTTTTCCCTTTATTTAGATGTAACCCTTTCCTCCCTCTTTACCGACAGATTAACTTTGGTAACGATTGCTTTTTCCAAATTTCCATTAGGTGCACGCTGTTTAATTTTTCACTGTCATTAAGCTCGGTAAGTGAGGGGGAGGTTACAAACTAATCAAACGGATAAACTATATTATAGGGGAAGTCATCAATTGAGCTACATCATAGGATCAGCTTTTTGGGGTGACTGGTGTTACACAGGATTTGAGTTACTGAAACTCTCAGTGAGGCACCCCTAGAAGCAAACTGCACCGCTTTTTTTATGATAGTTTCGGTAAGTAGGCGCAAATCAAACTGAACTACGTAGTCATAAAGTTTGCAGAGAAAGTCTGAAATGATTAATAATAACAGAAAAATTTTCACAAGATGAGTTACAACAAACGGTCTCGCGAATAACAAGAGACGAGACGAAAATGCGCAGATTCGTTGTTGCAATTGCGTAATACATATGACGAATTTAATGCAGTTAAAAAAAAGGGAACATATATGAGCGATAAGATCTATATTCATGCAGATAACCTCGAAACAGAGCGAAACGCATCACGTATATCTTTATTAGGACATCTAAGTGCTAATGCGGACGTCGAGTTTGTAAATGCTTCCCTGCAAGATTTTTTTTTTTCACTGAAATTTTTTCAACTTCCTCCCTAAGTAATATTGTGTACTGTGACTGAAATAACCTGCGACTTTATCCATAAATATGAAAACACTTAAAGCTGATATCATTTGTAGCACTATACCCAAAATGAAAAGCTTTAGTTGCATCTTAAGCTTTTGAAAAATAATAGGCAAAAGATATATACGAATGAAACTATCAAGGGGGACACTTCAGCGACATTCCCTCTATGATATCATACATATATTTCACCTTAAGACTGTGGCGTATATTTTCCATGTCGGTAGGGATGGGTTGTCGGAGGAGTAACTTTTCGTCATGTATTTTACAAAGAGAGCAATTTTATGGGTTTTACGTCAAGTGCAACAGATCGGCGTAGTCGTCCGATCAGGTGGGAGCCTCTGTGGGATAGCTTTTTCCAGGGTCTGGCATACTTTCTTCGACGGCAGATTGAAGGGGATAGAGGGGATTTCCTACAAATCTACATACATTATGGCTATCGCAAATATTTTCATTGCGCTGGGTATTCGAACTGCTTCCCGAAACCGGGAGCTTATTTAGTCATTAGTCTGCCAATTACTTTCACTGCAGCTACAGCGCTGATCGGATAGGGAACATAAACGTTTAACAAATTTCTGGAGTTGCTCAAAACTGAAGAAATCTAAGAGCATGTCGCGCACGCTCCTGGAGATAAGGATAGATCCAGTACAAACAGGACACGAAGTGTTATCGATAATTTCGAGTTTTGTAGATGGATTTCATAATTTTGGTAAATGAATTTGACTTTATTATTACAGTTTTGCTGCAGTCGTAGCGCTCCGGTAGTTGTGAATTTCCAAGTCGAGGGATAGCTTACTGGGGACATATAGGCGTTATCACAGTGCTCGACAGTAAAATAGTAACACCATCAGGGCAGCATGTAATAAACGTCAAATTGGCATGAAGCATACACATGCTGGGTTATGCAACCACACAAAGAACGTAGGAGCAACGCCATCTACTTTCTCTATACATAATGAAATATTACGCAACGTGTATCGCATTCAGAAATTTCATTTGAATTTTTGTTATTTGTGGGAAGACCGTTTTATAGTTGGTGTAAAAAAGATAAACGCCTATTAACAAGCCTCGGAATTCGATAACGGCAGGATAATTGTCTACAGAGACTGCGGTTTATCGTTGCGTTCATCTCGCTGCTCGCGTTGGTCGGTATCTCATGACTGTCATGAGAACGTGGAATCGATGGATTCATGACGGCCATAGTCAGAACCATGCAACAAGCTCTCAGTGGCCCCGCGCCACTATGCCCGAAGGAACAGACACATTTTTCCTCCGCTGTGTAGGATCATACAGCCACGACACATACCTTGACTAAGGAAATGAACTTGTTGCAGTATGACAAGTATGCACATGGTCAGTGAAACGATGTCTGGAGCACGACGGGCTGCCAGCAACGGGACAACTGTCGTGGTTTCCCTTGAAGAGAGAGCACAAAGAGGCACGCCGACAGTGGAGGGCCCAGTGACAACACTGAACAGAGGACACCACACTGTCTTTTCACAAGAGTCCCAGTTCTATGTATGGCATCACGATGAATGCACCCGCATGTGAAGGCTTAGAGGATAACGACGTTGCCATTCTCTTACGGCCCATTTACTTTACGGGGCGGTTTGCGATGCCACTGGGTGCACACCAAGAAGAGCTCTGAATCGCGTTACCGATAAATTGGACAGCAGGCCTTACATTCCTGACGGATCAAGGCCGATGGCTGTGCCTCATCTTCGAGATCTCCGTGACGTTATCTTTCAACAAGATAACGCAAGAACGTATATTGGCAGTGCTCTCTTGATATACCTAGATACAGACGGTGGTCGACTACTACCTTGGGCAACATGTTCCCCTAACTCTCTCACAGTGAAAACATTGGGCCCTGGGTTGCTCAGACCAGCATGCCACCTCTCGCCAGCCGCCACGATTAATGAATTCTGGCGTAAAGTTGAAGCAGCATGGAATGGCATACACATACCTTCATGTAAGACCAATTTGACTCGATACACAGTCAAATTAAAATCATTGTTACTGCCAGAGGAGAAAGATCTGCGTACTACATCCCGCGCCCTGCATACCTCAAAATTACCTACAAACTTAATCTCCTATTTTCTTACTACACTGTACACGCACGCATAACATTTCGTTATTTGCGGTACTCCCTGGTGTTGTAATTTTAACGGTCAGCAGTATATTAGGCGATAGTCTTGTATGTGCGATGAGGTAATACTCAGCTACAGAACGTGCTGCTCGAAGAAATGGATGTTTATTGCAGTAGAAGTAAACGTATTTTGTTCCCGATTTGGCATTCTGATCATTGCTTTGGGAGCTGTTACTTCGAAATTTTTTCGTTGTTTGTCAAGGACACTGCGTACAACCTGTCTGAGGTTAAGCAGAGATACGTTTCGAGTCTATCTGTCGAGCATGTGCTTTATCTGAGTGCAAACCGATAGTTAGAGGGCAGTAATAGTTGTTAGAATTGTGACTGTTTAACACTTTCTCGTGTTTTAAAGCCAGGCTACACAGACGTACTGTGGCTATTAGCACAATTTCAAAGAAGAGAATATACAAGACCACCAACTGTGATCTCAAATAAGTCCCCTGGAAGCCCAAATAAAATGACAATGGTCTTTAATGTTATCATAAATTTAATCTTGATTGTTCGGAGCAACTTTAATTTATGTCCGTTGTCCTCGCTCCAGCGAATCTGTAATATACGGTGCACTCAGTCCAAGAGAGAAGTGGTTGTCTTGTCACTCTGTAGTGTTTTGCATTATTGTCTTAATCTCTGTCTTTCAACTGACCAAACACCTCTATTTATTTATTTATTCTTTTTTATTAATACCGCACTTCCTGGTAGCCTAGCGTTTGATACCTTCAGTTTACAAGCTGAGGTCATGACAGAAGATGGATGTGAATTATGCAATCTAGTTACTACGTCTCTCTCTTTTTACTCGCAATGAAATTAACTGATGCCATACTAATGGTCTCTTCAAAGTACAGCTTCTTCTCTCTTGATGTACGAAGGATGTGTTCGTTAAAAAAGTTCAGGACTGTAACTGCGCTCAGGAATCTTCGTTGATCCATTATGGATCGTGGCTGTTGCAGGACGATTGATTCACGGATCCAGTAATATGGCTCCTTCCGTGTACAGCGATTTTACGACTATGACGAGTGGGGCCTGAAGATGGCATCAATGTAATACCGAAACTGGTAGCACATAGAAGTTCATAAAATAAAATAAATTTCTACAATACATACGGCTGTTGGTAAATTATTGCATAAAAAAGAGGCACTCACGAATGGTTATTCTCTCCGATTCTTTTCCACTTGCTTATGTCCTCCTATTAACTGGCTGCTACTACTGCTATTACTACTACTACCAGACGACTCTTTCCTGAATACTACCAATCCAGTAGCTTCAATATATACATTATCTCCATTTCGTAATCATCTAAGAATAGCCTTTTAAACCTGTACAATAATGGTGCAAATTGTTACTTTTTCCGGGGAAAACTAATTCTGACCCGCCGTTATTCTCAGTAACTCTCACTACTATCCTTTGACACGTTAATAACAATTCCAAAACCTCTGATTTCGTCAACTGACAGTGAGTGTTCCGCCGTCTAGACGACTATCTAGGAGTTGTCCTCTCTTTCTGTTTATCTTTGCTCACGTACACTGAATACTGAATTCTAATTTCTATTTCCTTATTTATTTATTAGTTGTTGCTTTTATATATGAACTGCAAGCTAGAAGCAACTTAAGGCCGTTCTACACATTTATTATTGTTACCGTTACAATCCAATGTACATTAATAAAATTGTTTCCTTCTTTTGTAAACAGTTACCTGTAAGTTCCAAAACCGAACACCATATTGCACTACTAGACTAGCTACAAAGAGGAAAAAGAATAAGCGAAAAGAAAGCGAAAAGAAAGCGATGCAGAAATGACGAAAGATAGAGGGATGGGGAGAATGAGATTGAGAGTAACAAGTTACTATTTAATTAAAATAAATGTTAAAAGTAATGAAAAGAGAATAGCGGAAGTATTAAGAAAAAAACATACGGAAGATAGTAGGATAATGTTCATAGTGTTCATAACATTATTGTTTTACCTGCATTCGATGAAAGGTAATCCACCAACCGCAATCCATGAATTAGTATCCGGAGTGCTGCAGCATAGCTGACACTCGGCTGGCCTCCTTCATTCTGAGAAATGTTCACTCTGATCTTCCTGATTTGGCACGTAGGGTTTCACTCATTCGATGTGACTGAGGTCCTCTCTTCTGTCCAGCACTGTAGACTTTGTTGACGTGATTCCTCTGCTGGCGTTCGCACCAAGCCTGAACCAGTTGGTACTCTTCCGGAAATCTGGAGTCGTGACTCATGGTATATCCTGAGAACATGGTCCGCTCCGTGCCAAGTTATGACACCAATAGGCTCTCCTTCGCGCTGTCTCTTATGGTGTTGGGTCTACAGTAATGAAATGCTGTCAGAAATTACCGAGCGTTTTGCTGTCTTCCCTTTGAAGGTTAAAATATTTTCGTAGTTCTGTCCTGGAGTACGTATGTGCCCTTTAGAGTAGCGCAAGCTCCTCTTTTATGTATAATACCATACAAACTACAACCTCTCACACTTTTAATCTGTGCTTCACCCTCGGATCTTTGATCGAGGCACTCCACCACTACATGTTGAAGTGTTTCTGTTTCTGAACGATCACATCTGTCGTTGCTTCTTATACTGAATATATAAACTGGATAAGGTCCGTGTCCCGTCGTAATGGGTTCACCACCCTGCTGGAGCAAATGTAATCTCGGTGTATTACTCACTTGCTAGAACGACAATTCAGATGCGGTGCCTGAGACATAAAATATCTTTGCCCCTGTCAAAAGAGAGCTGCAATAGAGTCGCAGGCCAGAGCAGTCTCCTGCAGTTGCAGTCGATCGCTGCTACAGTGTAGTTGTAGTCTGTCGCTGGTACAACGCAGTTTAAAGTTAATAGCTGTTAAAGTTACAGTGCAGAACAAATTGTAAAATTTTGTTATATGGGACTAAACAATAATTGTGACCAGCCGCAGAGCTAAATGATACCATGGAATGAGATGATGATGAACAAATGAATAATTATTAATATAATGAAAAATCAACACTGTAATTAAGTCAACCATCTATTGTAAGGTAAATTTTATTATTTTTATTGGCATGCGTGTAGTTAAGTCACTTGTCTGAGATGTTAATATGAATGTGTTTCAATGTCTACTTTTGTGATTCGTCAGCACAAGCTGACCCAGATTTGTAATATATTCAATTTTCCCGTATAATGGATTCTAGATCTTTATCAATAACGTAAAAATATTTTCAGAATATTATGGCTTTTACCAGTCAACTGTAAAAGTATAATTTCTCCTTAAGTCAATGCCAGTCCCGATCCAGTCATTTATCTAAATTAAAATATTCCAGAATTTTTGTCAGATCATAGTCATGTGCTCTTTAGTAATCAGACGACCAGCTGTGCAGCTGTGTTACTAAGTAAAGTCAGTTTTTCTCGTAATTCAGATCTCAGACAAATGTTATCCATTGTTAGTAGAGAGACCAGCATTTCGCTAAGCTGTGCCATTTACGAGCAGATATACAAATAGCGTTGTCTGGCGACACCATCACAAGGTAAGAATTTTTCAGTTTATTTCTCACGGACAGATTCTGATTTATTTCAAAGGGCCATCAAAATTTATCAGTTTTTAATGAGTTAAGATTTATCAGTTTTCATACGTCAGAATTTAATTATCCAAATTTAATTATTTATATTTTTTATTTTCTGCTCGGGAAGGTTACACATCATTATTTTATATATATTTTTTTCTATTTTTACCGGAACGTTACACTGTCAACAAGCGGATCAACCGCTTCGAAGGAATCAGGTGACTCATTTCCCCACGTTCCCTAACGCCTGGTAGAAAGCTATACAGGGTTGTAAAAAATGGTTATTCCATATTTTCAGAGGCAATAGTATGGAACAAAACAAGGAAAATGTGTCTAGCAAACATGGGCTCTTAGATATATACTTTCGGAGTTATGACCACTTTCGATCTTCACTACTGTAAAACGTACTCTTCTACTGCAAGCTCTTTGCTATTACGAGCAGCCTACGGAAAGTAGTAAACAAATGAGAACACATTATCATGTTACTGTGAAACAGCAGACCATCTGATACATATTTTTCAGCATGCAGAATACGGGCTCCAGGCTGTTGCCTCTATTTGTCAGACTGTAATAGGAGATCATGTTACCATTTTCCGTGTGGAATAATACCCTTCCATTATGCTGCTAAGTGCAAAGATAAAACTACAGACTAAAAGCAATTCACAACCTTATGAAGAAACAGGCTTGTTCCATTACAAGTAACGTTTCCACTGCATTTACGGAGAAATGTGAATATGATTTACAGTAACAAGACCAACACAAGTTTACTCCATGCTGTATCCATGGACGATAACAGAGGAATGTGTCCTATTTTGTTTACTGCTTTCTGTAGGTCGCTCATAATATCGAACAGTTTGTATCAGAAGAGATGTGATTCACAGTATCGAAGATGAAGAAGTGCCCATAGCTCTTAATGTATGCGTGTTTACTGGCCATTTTTGTCTCGTTTTGGCCCATAATACCATCGCTCAAGATACGGAATACATTTTTCAGTACCTTACACAGTCTTCCCCCTGAAAGGCCTATTGGTAACGCCGAACAGAGTGACATAGTGATGATTACAGTGGACTAACATTCGAGAGGAAGACGGTTAAACTCCGCGTCCGTTCATTTAGATTTAGGTTTTGTGTGATTTCCCTTAATCGCTCCAGGCAAATGCCGGATCCTTCGAAAACTCACGGTCGATTCTCCTTCCGAGCTGGGGCTCCGTCTCTAATAACTTCGATGTCGAACGGGGCGTCAAAGCCTAATCATTCTTCCTTCTGGTAACGTCCCACACTCGTTGCTATCCGTCAGCTATCCATCTTTTTCGTTATTAGTTTGCCGGTTATTTCCATAACTTTTTCAAATTTGCCTTCTCTGAACTAACATTCGGCACCACTCCTCCTGATCCGTCGGTCGACAGAATACCTTCCAAATAACACTAAGAGTCATTCTACCAACGCTGTCCGGAGTCCACCAGGGACCCTTACCAGTTTGTTGCGCTGCATCCTTTGGAGTATCACAACAGGTCTCACTTGTGAAAGTCTGAACACCCACACACTTGCACTGAAACTGAGTGTGGAGGTGATTACGGCATCAAATGGTTCAAATGGCTCTGAGCACTATGGGACTTAACTTCTGAGATCATCAGTCCCCTAGAACTTAGAACTACTTAAACCTAACCAACCTAAGGACACCACACACATCCATGCCCGAGGCAGGATTCGAACCTGCGACCGTAGCGGTCGCGCGGTTCCAGACTGAAGCGCCTAGAACCGCTCGGTCACTTAGCCGTATTACGGCATCACGCTGAAGTTTAGAGAGATTCGGGCATAATGTAATTTCGTTTTTTGCAGTAGTGGTTATTTTGTGCAGGAGCTTAGAGACTTCTTCATTTCAGAAATGTGGGCATTGTGCATGGTGGTTATAATCAAATTTTCGCTACTTGACCCACTGTAGACGGAAAATTATTTACAGTATTGGTAGCCTACCCAACTTTATAGGACTTATGTTGAGACTGCGCTGCAGGATTTGCGTTGTTGGTAGTGTTAGTGTCACGACTTGCTGTTAGGTGCTGATATGTGCACAGCGACATAGGGCTGAAACGCCTGCACCAGTGTACATTACAGTTACTGACAGACAACATGGGTCTGGACAAGATGAGTAAGGCTTTACTCGTAAAGCTGCTTTATTAAAACAACAGCAATAATGTTGCTGCTGTTCGCCAGAATCGACGCATTAAAGGAATACGGCCTCACCGGTCTTGAAGAACATGATTCTGAAGTTCGAATTAAGTGGAGATTTGGGAATTGCCCCAGGGAGAGGCCGACCGTCTATTGTGTCACAAATTGTTGAAGAAGGTACTATTGCCATGGCTGAGAATGCTTGACCCAAGTGCGATTTTCAAGCAGTGCACGAGTTGTTTCACGACAGCTGAATGTTCCATAGCCCACCCTTCGAAAAATGCTGTGAGTAATTGTGAAATGGTACCTCTAGCGCAGTTCCAGGATGTCGTGAACGCAGCTATCCATCGCACTGAGCAACGTTTGTGACCTGGAAGATAAACATAGTCCGCAATTAACATATGTTACGCTCTCATGTGGAAATTAAGATCTGTTTCTTTCAGTGGTTATTTCGCTTCCACATTCCTTACAACTGTTCCCACAATGACGGCCCTCTTAAGTAGCGAATGTTTAATTATAACCAGCCTGTATATCTTACCACCATCTAAGTATTGAAAGGTCTCTGTTGGATTCCTTTCATGTTAATTTCTTAAATATGTTGTCATTTACGGCATACATTCCACTTCTAAATTTACTCTGGTGTTTCTGACTATCTGGGAGGAGACTGAGCAGTGGAACGTGTTACTTTTACACATAAACAAGAACGATCTGTCATACTACTACACTTTAAAACACAGTTTATATGTAATCCATGTCACACAGTCTCATATGGAACCCACATTCGCTTTCTTTTATATACTGTATATGATAAGATACTGTCATCCCCCTTCCCTTCTGTGTGAAAGGATGAATGAGCAAATGTATTTCTAGTTGCATGCTTGATGGTAGCAGACAAGCCTGTCTGCTAGAGAACAGTAGGGCCAACATCGGAACAGGTAGCTACGCTTTCTAAAAGCAAAGAGGTTTCTATTCTTGGTATGGTCCTGTCCGTCCCTTGTCATGTTGGTATAGGAAGCTGCCTCTCTGGTCACTTTCGATTGTATCTGTGAGGCACCCTCGGTAGGGGCCCACGGCCGTCTGTCCGCAGCGAGCGTCTGAAGTGGTAAGATCTTCGGCTAAGCGCGTCTCTACTAAGTCCGTAGGACAATGGATTTCTTAAGTTCAGCCTAACTGAAAATTTAGTCAGCTTTGTTTCAGGGTTAGATCTAAAATATCTTATGTTATCTTAAATTGCAACGTAGTATAATTCGAGTGTGAAGTTCAGAATATCTTCCAGTAGTTGCTTTGTCACTACTTTGTGAGCAAAGTGGAGCCATGTGTTGATGATCCGTAACTCTAACTAAGATCATCAATCTTAAATGTGAATGTGCGTGAGATTATAACATCTCGTCTTTACAATATTTTTCAATATAGCAACTTTTCTTTATGTTCAACCCACGTGGGGTGTACTTTGTGAGACCAGTACCACGTGCTTATATAATTGTTTGACCCATCAGGTTAATAGTATGACGATAGTAACCAGTTCGAGGTTTTTATTTTGTAAATTGCGTTTCGATGTAATTTATTTTAATTATCAAAATTATTGTGAAGTTACACCCTTTGTGTAAACCAAGTTGACCACGTGAAGTATGTGGTGTAATCATCAAAGTAGCCCTCAGCTATTCTTTTCGAGAAGATTTCACAGACAAGTGGTATGAATTTAGTATACCAGTGTGTGGTAATTTCATGACGGACAGGATTGTGCTACGACCGTAACTTCTTTGGGTGAAAATTGAATCGATTGGTTGTGGTTAATTTCCTCTTGCATATGTTTCAACGTCCTTCGTGTATAATTTTATGAATGCAGTGTTGTGTGCAGTCTCCCAATCTTGGCTCCATATTTGATGTGTTCTGTATTAATACAAACTCACATTCTCACAATCCTCAATAAGGCACCAGTTTAGCTATGAATCAAGTTTAATATGCTGAAATTTTAACGCAACAATGATCAATGTTAAAATAAATGTCCAAACATCAACCGATTTATTTCTCTTTATCGGTTGTCGTAAGATGACTATTAAAAGATTATAATTACTGTTAGTCTGGTTGGCAATTTGGTAAACTAGACTGGATACCTGGTGGAACAGTTGTTCAGTAATGCAAGGATAACTTCTCCAGATAGCTCACAGCTTTTATCCCGCTTTTATTATCTTGAATATTAGCACCGCTTTCAGAACAACTTAATGCATCAACATTACAGTATACCCCAAAATATCGGTTTACGGCTTTCCTACTAATTACAACACGAACTATTCTAGTATAAGAATTCCTAGTGTTTGAAAACTTTCCCTTCAGCAGCATACAGACTTTTTTTGCGGCAATCCATTTTTTTTTCTTTTTTTTCGCTTCACTGCTGAGCCATGGTTAGAGATGCGTTACACTTTTGCTGTATCTGCATTCTACAGTTTCCATTAGCTGATATGAAGATATCATTTGCAGATTCCATTCTTGGCCCACATTATATTCCATTGTTGTCCCACAACCCAGCTCCTCGTAGATTAGTTTTGTTTACTGCGTTGGTAGTTCATCGCCAAAGATTTTTTAGACGAATATTTTACTTTTGATGCTTTTATTGCTTTTATTGAGATATCATTGTAAGTGTGAAGACTGATACAATGAGAAATTAGTTTAATAAGCACATATAATTAATTATATGTACAAGCACATACAATCTATATATATATATATATATATATATATATATATATATATATCAATATAATCAATATATGTACAAGCACATATAATCAATTATCCCCCATGAACCATGGACCTTGCCGTTGGTGGTGAGGCTTGCGTGCCTCAGCGATACAGATGGCCGTACCGTAGGTGCAACCACAACGGAGGGGTATCTGTTGAGAAGCCAGACAAACGTGTGGTTCCTGAAGAGGGGCAGCAGCCTTTTCAGTAATTGCAGGGACAACAGTCTGGATGATTGATTGATCTGGCCATGTAACCATAACCAAAACGGCCTTACTGTGCCGGTACTGCGAACGGCTGAAAGCAAGGGGAAACTATAGCCGTAACTTTTCCCGAGGGCATGCAGCTTTACTGTATGATTAAATGATGATGGCCTCCTCTTGGGTAAAATATTCCGGAGGTAAAATAGTCCCCCATTCGGATCTCCGGGCGGGGACTACTCAAGAGAACGTTGTTATCAGGAGAAAGAAAGCTGGCGTTCTACGGATCGGAGCGTGGAATGTCAGATCCCTTAATCGAGCAGGTAGGTTAGAAAATTTAAATAGGGAAATGGATAGGTTAAAGTTAGATATAGTGGGAATTAGTGAAGTTCGGTGGCAGGAGGAACAAGACTTCTGGTCAGGTGAACACAGGGTTATAAATACAAAATCAAATAGAGGTAATGCAGGAGTAGGTTTAATAATGAATAAAAAAATAGGCGTGCGGGTAAGCTACGACAAACAGCATAGTGAACGCATTATTGTGGCCAAGATAGACACTAAGCCCACGCCTACTACAGTAGTACAAGTTTATATGCCAACTAGCTCTGCAGATGATGAAGAAATTGATGAAATGTATGTATAATGAGATAAAAGAAATTATTCAGATAGTGAAGAAAGACGAAAATTTAATAGTCATGGGTGACTGGAATTCGAGTGTAGGAAAAGGGAGAGAAGGAAACATAGTAGGTGAATATGGATTGGGGCTAAGAAATGAAAGAGGAAGCCGTCTGGTAGAATTTTGCACAGAGCATAACTTAATCATAACTAACACTTGGTTCAAGAATCATAAAAGAAGGTTGTATACATGGAAGAATCCCGGAGGTACTAAAAGGTATCAGATAGATTATATAATGGTAAGACAGAGATTTAGGAACCAGGTTTTAAATTGAAAGACATTTCCAGGGGCAGATGTGGACCCTGGCCACAATCTAGAAACTGCAAAAAGGTGGGAATTTAAGGAGATGGGACCTAGATAAACTGACTAAACCAAAGATTGTACAGAGTTTCAGGGAGAGCATAAGGGAACAATTGATAGCAGTGGGGGAAATAAGTACAGTAGAAGAAGAAAGGTAGCTCTGAGGGGTGAAGTAGTGAAGGCAGCAGAGGATCAAGTAGGTAAAAAGACGAGGGCTAGTAGAAATCCTTTGGTAACAGAAGAAATATTGAATTTAATTGATGAAAGGAGAAAATATAAAAATGCAGTAAATGAAGCAGGCAAAAAGGAATACAAACGTCTCAAAAATGAGATCGACAGGGAGTGCAAAATGGCTAAGCAGGGATGGCTAGAGCACAAATGTAAGGATGTAGAGGCTTATCTCACTAGGGGTAAGATAAATACAGCCTACAGGAAAATTAAAGAGACCTTTGGAGAAAAGAGAACCACTTGTATGAATATCAAAGCTCAGATGGAAACCCAGTTCTAAGCAAAGAAGGGAAAGCAGAAAGGTGGAAGGAGTATATAGAGGGTCTATACAAGGGCGATGTACTTGAGGACAATATTATAGAAATGGAAGAGAATGTAGATGAAGATGAAATGGGAGATACGATACTGCGAGAAGAGTTTGACAGAGCACTGAAAGACCTGAGCCGAAACAAGGCCCCGAGAGTACACAACATTCCATTAGAACTACTGACGGCCTTGGGAGAGCCAGTCCTGACAAAACTCTACCATCTGGTGAGGAAGATGTATGAGGCAGGCGAAGTACCCTCAGACTTCAAGACGAATATAATAATTCCAATCCCAAAGAAAGCAGGTGTGGACAGATGTGAAAATTACCGAACTACCAGTTTAATAAGTCACAGCTGCGAATTCTTTACAGACGAATGGAAAAACTGGTAGAAGCCGACATCGGGGAAGATCAGTTTGGATTCCGTAGAAATATTGGAACCCGTGAGGCAATTCTGACCTTACGACTTGCCTTAGAAGAAAGATTAAGGAAAGGCAAACCTACGTTTCTAGCATTTGTAGACTTAGAGAAAGCTTTTGACAACGTTGACTGGAGTACTGTCTTCCAAATTCTAAAGGTGACAGGAGTAAAATACAGGGAGCGATAGGCTATTTATAATTTGTACAGAAACCAGATGGCAGTTATAAGAGTCGAGGGACATGAAAGGGAAGCAGTGGTTGGGAAGGGAGTGAGACAGGGTTGTAGCCTTTCCCCGATGTTATTCAATCTGTATATTGAGCAAGCAGTAAAGGAAACAAAAGAAAAATTCGGAGTAGGTATTAAAATCCATGGAGAAGAAAGAAAAACTTTGAAGTTCGCCGATGACATTCTAATTCTGTCAGAGACAGCAAAGGACTTGGAAGAGCAGTTGAACGGAATGGATAGTGTCTTGAAAGGAGGATATAAGATGAACATCAACAAAAGCAAAACGAGGATAATGGAATGTAGTCGAATTAAGTCGAGTGATGCTGAGGGAATTAGATTAGGAAATGAGACACTTAAAGCAGTAAAGGAGTTTTGCTATTTGGGAAGCAAAATAATTGATGATGGTCGAAGTAGAGAAGTTATAAAATGTAGACTGGCAATGGCAAGGATAGCGTTTCCGACGAAGAGAAATTTGTTAACATCGAGTACAGATTTAAGTATCAGAAAGTCGTTTCTGAAAGTATTTGTATGGAGTGTAGCCATGTATGGAAGTGAAACATGGACGATAAATAGTTTGGACAGGAAGAGAATAGAAGGTTTCGAAATGTGGTGCTACAGAAGATTGCTGAAGATTAGATGGGTAGATCACATAACTAATGAGGAGGTATTGAATAGAATTGGGGAGAAGAGGAGTTTGTGGCACAACTTGACGAGAAGAAGGGACCGGTTGGTAGGACATGTTCTGAGGCATCAAGGGATCACAAATTTAGCATTGGAGGGCAGCGTGGAGGGTAAAAATCGTAGAGGGAGACCAAGAGATGAATACACTAAACAGATTCAGACGGATGTAGGTTGCAGTACGTACTGGAAGATGAAGAATCTTGCACAGGATAGGGTAGCATGGAGTTCTGCATCAAACCAGTCTCAGGACTGAAGACCACAACAACAACATAATTAATTACAGTATTTCAGGGGATTATAAATCACCTTAAGTTTGTGTCAGCTGTAAATCTCTGAATTCTATGGATGAATGAAATTTAGTGAACCTGCAACGTGTGCGTTTGGTATAATACGAATCAACAAAATATGCACTAGGGCCACCCGCAAGTGACACGCAAATTCAAATTTTCCGCAGACATTGGCACAAAATGCAGCAAATAAGACCAGCTTTGCAGACTCTGTAATAGTCTGGAGCAGGACCCGGTTGGGAGGAGTATCACACATATTTCAGGGCTTTGCATGTGTGACGGACAAGTATATCGTCCGATTACTTTAAGTCTTGTATAGCTGTAAATATAACTTTCTACGCAGATACTGCCATAAGGACGAGTGTCGTGCTCTGTCTTGTGCATCTCCAGAGGTAGCAAAAGGGCCTCGTTCCCTCTCGATGCTGCGCAGCTGCCTGCAGAATAAATGGTGTGTTAGTCTCAGGCACACCCACATGGGACGTCTCATGTCTCATGTACACGTTTCATGTAATCAGTACAGTCGACATTTTAGACGTCTATAGCCAAAATGTTGTTTATCACTTTCTGTTTTGTCATTTCAACCAAGACGGTTCCTGAGGCTTAAGATGAAAACGAAGGAAGATTAGTATTTGATTTTTAGCCAAGAACGAGCTCACTGGAAACTGGACGCAAGCTCAGATTGGAGAAGATTGGGGAAGAAATTGGCCGTAGAATTTACAAAGAATCCGGCCCCTAAATTTGCCTTCAGCGACATAGGGATGCAGTGGGGAACCTCAGTCAGGGTGCCTGGACGGGCATCCGATAGCCAGTTCTTCTAAGCACGAGTACAGTGGGTTAACCTCTGCAAAATCTGAGGCGGTGTCTTTTGTACAGGGTAATGATCATACTGTTTCCAGAACTGAGGTACATAATAGTACTAATATAACTCGGTTGCTGGAACAACACCATGTGACAATGTATTTTAGACAGTGTTCATCGCTGAAGACGCTAAAACTAAAGGTGATATAGAAATTTCTTTAGTAAAATGCAGTTCAAGCTTCAACCTAATGATGTGCAGTGTCAAACGTGCATCTAATAGGATATACTGTGTGTGTGTGTGTGTGTGTGTGTGTGTGTGTGTGTTTGAAAGGGGTCTTTAGATTTCGGTTAGATTTGTGATTGGACTAAAGACTTCCTAGCAAGCCCGTCATTCCTAAAGCTTCGGGTTTGCGCCAAGAGTGTGTTACAGGATGATACTGTATCATGTCTGAAACTGCGTTATGGTGCAGAACCTCTCGCTATGGGATGCAACAAGACAGTTTTATATACATTATAGTACACTTTTTCTGCGGCAATGTGGAACCATCATAGCAATGTACATCTTGTCTTAATGTACCAGTTTTTCGTACAGTGATTTTTATTTAACTAGTTCAATCTCTCTCTCTCTCTCTCTCTCTCTCTCTCTCTCTCTCTCTCTCACACACACACACACACACACACACACACATACACGTTCGTCGGTTGACGGGCAGCGCTATGATTGTCGGTTCACACATAGAAACGTCCCTCGCCTTGGATACATCGCGATTCCGGCAGGCAAAGCATTCACGGTCATGCGTTGCCCACAGAAACCGGCAACAGGGCAATCCAGCGGGCAATCGTAGCGCGTGGCAAGTGTCCGTAGTTTAAAAATTGTGCGTTGTCGACCTACAGAACGTTAGTAATTTTAGTTCCTATTGTCATCAGCTATCCAGGGTTAAAATATCGTGACACAATTTTACTTCACCATATATACATCGAGAGAAGAGGGGCGGGGGGGGGGGTCACAAAAAGTCTGAGATGGGTAGATTGTGTTGAGAAATAATTTGGTATATTGCAACATTTAATTCAGACTGAAGTTAGTGAATCAGGCCACTGTGCGCGCAGATTCAAGTTGCCTGCCAGAAACAGTACCGCCAAACTTGTTATTCGTTTGGTCTCCTAAAACTAAGCGAAAGAGTTATACAAAAGTTGGAAGTGAGTCGTTAGTAACGTTCTTACCCAAGCTATAAGTGGAGCAGTCTCGAGCACTATCGACTACACTATGAGAACAACTCACACTAATTGTACCTTAAGTTTCAAATGATCCAACATTGAAGTGAACGTGGCACTGTGGCTGGTCATAAACTCGTAGAAATAAGGAATACCAACATCCATATTTTTTATATGTATTAATTATGTGACCAGATTCGACACTGCATTAGGGTCTTCTTCAGATCCCTGTGCAAGCTGAATGGTTTTACCCAGCTATCGGTGCATTAGGCCAGGTACCACATATATTCACTGATCTCATGGCTTTCTGTTCACACGATGTGTGTACTCCAGTGCCTGGCAGAGGATATAAGGGGGGCGCTGTTTTAGAAGAAGCGGGTAATAGTAAAATCCGGAAATCGGCTGGCGAACCGTGCCCTGCCACAAGTGCTGTAGCACTCAGTCTAGCTACACACTTCCCCACCGTTACGGCACACTGTCTGAGCTTGAGGAGTGGGAAACTGCGAACGCGCCGTCTTTATTTGACAAACCTGTCCCCTGCATACTAGGTGGTTTTGTTTCTCAACAACATAGATCACAAACAAAAGAAGTCTTCGGCGTTATTATGTTTGGGACGTTGAAGACATAACATAATTTTTATCTGATACACAGTGACGGCTTGTCGATAGACGAAGACAATTTCACATATTTTCGCACTTTGGTTGCCATTTAATCGTGACTTATTTAGTTTCATAATCGAGAAAAGCACTTTCACGCACTTGCGTTGATCGAAATAGCGTAGCATTTTTGAAATTCCATTAAGGAGACATGAAAATTCAACACAAGGAAAACAGTGTTGACGTCCTGGACAATTTTAACGTACGCTGATTTCTCTTTAGAAGAGGAATTACATTGCAGATCAGTCCTCCTCAGTGGTGCAAATAATGTGTAACATTGGCAGCGTCTTCAAAACGCTTATAAAAGCATCATTGTAATGCTTTCAAGGCCACAATGAATTCTTCATATCTCGTGTTTTCTTTAACATCAGTGAATTTAGGGAACTGGACTGTGTTTGTCAGAATTTGTCCCTTCAATAAGGTTTCCTTTTTAACTGCATCCCAATCAAATCAGAAATAAGTTGTTTCAAACCTTGCAATGTCTTACTGTAGGCAGTGTGCAGTCAACTCAACTTAAAATAAAGGTCCGTAATTCATTCCGCGGATTGTAATTTTCATTCCTGCACTCCTACTTCCGTCATACATTCAGCAACAGTGGGTTTTAAATCGAAAAATCGTTACAGGCATGCCCCTTAACATAATCAACGTAATTATCAATAATACGTACAGTCTCCATACTCTTCATTCAGAGCTCTCGAAAAGTGATGCAACTGACATAGGAATAACGTGTGCGCCTTTAGAAATTATGCTATTCGTACAACCAATATCTTCATGTGCTCCATGCTTGCAAATGTACCACAAATTGCCTCTTGATGTGCAGAGCAATGAATCCCATCTGTGTAATTTTTTGCTCTTTCTTTTATAACTAAAATTTTAAATTCTTCTTGCATGGTGTTGTAACATCGTTTCTTAGCAGATTTGCAAAAAATGTTCAGATGTGTGTGGAATCTTATGGGACTTAACTGCTAAGGTCATCAGTCCATAAGCTTACACACTACTTAACCTAAATTATCCTAAGGACAAACACACACACACCCATGCCCGAGGGAGGACTCGAACCTCCGCCGGGATCATCCGCAAAGTCCATGACTGCAGCGCCTTTGACCGGCAGATTTGCAGTACAAGTCGATCATACGACAACAACGCACCACGAAGGAATTATCAGAATGAGACGAAAATAGGTACAAGTGACCTACACATACAGACGAACAAATGAACAGTTTCAGAAAAACTGGATGATTTATTCGAGAGAAACAGCTCCACAAATCTTGAAAGTCAATAATGCGTTGGTCCACCTTTGGCCCTTATGCAAACAGTTATGCGGTTCGGCACTGGTTGGCACAGTTGTTCGACGTACTCCTGGGGGACATAGTGCTAAATTCTGTCCAATTTGCGAGTTAGATCGTCAAATTACCGAGCTGGTTGGAGGGCTGTGCACATAATGCTCCAAACGTTCTCAACTGTGGAGAGATCAGGCGACCTTGCTGGCCAAGATATGGTGTGCAAGCACGAAGACAAGCAGTAGGAACTCTCGCCGTTTGCGGGAGGGCATTATCTTGGTGAAATGTAAGCCCAGGATGGCTTGCCATGAAGGGCAACAAAACGGGGTGTAGAATATTATCGACGTACCGTCGTGCTATAAGGATGCCGTGGATGAAACAAACGGGTCCTTTTATGAGACGAAATGGCACCCAAACCACTACTACTGGTTGTCGCGGATGACAGTCGGGTTGGCATCCCACCACTGCCCGTGGGCTCTCCAGATACATCTTAGTTGGCCATCGTGGCTCAGTTATAAGCAGGATTTATCACTAAAGACAGTTCTACTCCAGTTAATGCTATTGCAGGCCCGACACCACTCAAAACGGGCTTTTTGGTGTACAGAGTTCAATGGTCGGTGGAAGGGGCGCCATGAGCTGAGCCCCCTCTCTGTGAGCCGCCTCTTATTGTGGTCACTGAAGCACCAGTCGCACGTCGGATCGATGACAATGGTGAACCTAGGGCTCTGAGTTCCTCTCTGACGATTGCTCGGTACTCACGTTCTATCGTTTCTTTAGGTCGACGGCTTTCTCCTTATCGCTGTGTTCGGTCATACTTTACCCGTCGTTGCCAACATCGTCGAATAGTGACATCGCTCCTGTTCAAACGTCAAGCAGTTCTCCGATTACTCCTACCGGTATTTTTGAGCATAACTATAGGTCCTCTCTCAAATGATGACATCGGCGTGTAGTGTCCACACGCCTGTCTATAAGGCAGAGTTAGTATCCAACTGAGTACACGGAAAGAAATTCGTAAGACTTTGTGCCCTGATATCGACATGTTCACTTTTTACTGTCCTTGCCAGCCGTGCGATGAAACTACGCTTCAGCACCACACTTTCATTCATCGGCCACTAAAGTTCACAATTTTGACTTTTCCGTCGATACCCGTGTGAATATCAGTTTGTGACTTATCTGCAATTCCAATTACTTTTTAAGGCTTGTGACGACAGTTCGCTAAGGTGCCTCAGTTGATACAAACAGCCACTGGACCTGTGACCATCCTTCAAATCAGAAACAAATAGCGAAGGTAAACAGCGCTGGCACCACGATTCTCCCGAAATGAACAGAGCTGTGTCGACCGAACGCGCCACATCGTAATACTAAATGAAATGATGCGCTGTACTGGATATTTCAGGGAAGGATCGAACAAAGCTGAGACAGGCCGTACCTCTGCCAGCGCATTCAGAATGCGCCGTTGCCGACCGTGGTATAGAGCATAGTAGATAGGAAGATCTCATTATAGTACGTTATACGTCTGGCAAATCATTACTGTTAACAAACATAGCTGTTAAATATATGTGAGTGAGCGTTTAGAGTAATTTAAAATGATACGATCACATAAAAGTGTTTGTGATATAGATAATGGCACACACAACTTACCTAGAAAAGAGGCAGCGTACAACTCATTTCTTCAGGGATTGAGTATTACCTGTCATTCTGAGATCCTTGGCAGCTACGGTAAATAAATAATACAGAGGCAATGCAAAGAAGATTAATAACTCTTGTCACAGTGAGTGCGAGATATTCATCGATTCAGTGGCAGACGCTACAAGAGAGGCGATATGCGTTAGGTTCAAATGGCTCTGATCACTATGGGACTTAACATCTGAGGTCATCAGTCCTCTAGAACTTAGAACTACTTAAACCTAACTAACCTAAGGACATCACACACATCCATGACCGAGGCAAGATTCGAACCTGCGACCGTAGCGGTCGCGTGTTTCCAGACTGAAGCGCCTAGAACCGCTCGGCCACTCTGGCCGGCAATATGCGTTAGAAAAAAAGAGGTTCTTAGAATCTTACCAATGAATCGAAGACTGCCATTTACTTTACCAATGACTGAGTGTGTGAGATTGCCTCATTTAATTATAATCATGTAAGTGGCCCTCGCTGGCTGAGAAGTGAAGTACCACTCTATGAATTCTAAGATCTTGGGTTCCGTCGCCGGTCAATCTTAAGATTTTTACGTCGTTTACGATTTCTTCCTCCGTTCGTTGAAGTGGGAAACATCCAGCTGCATGGTAGGTCGGAGTTCACATTAAACTGTGAGTTCCACTATAATTGGTCGAGTTCATAGGTCATAGGAAGGCAACTGCATATCACCTTCAGTAGGATGATGCCTAACAAAGCACTGTAGTGTCGAAACCAAACTTCGATTTGATGCCGGTTTCCCCCTTTTAATTGTATGATTTGTTTCCCATTGTGAATCCTCAGTCACATATCCAGAGACTACAATATTTCGCTGGAATTAATTTGAGTTATCAATCATTCTTGATGTCAAGACCTGACAGTATATTCCAATATTTTGGATGCGGTAGCACCAGAGAAATTGTTGTAAGCGAAAAATAAGAAACATACAGTATGTATAAGAATCAATAAAAACAACAGGAAAGGAAGATTAAGAAGGAAGTGCTCGGATTAGAGTGGGTATAAGAATGGAACGCAGTCGTTCTCCATTACTGTTCAATTTCTACATCGAAGAAGCTTTGACGGCAATGAAAGGGAGAACCTAGGGTTAAAATTCAGGGTAGAAGAATTTGCTACTGACAATGCTACCCTCAGTAAAACGAGACTGAATAACATGTCGGCTTAAATGAAGCATGGGCTGTGGATTGAGGGTAAACCGAAGAAAGTCTAAAGTAATGAGAAGTACCAGAAATGAGAGTAGCGAGGAACTTACCATAAAAATTGTGGACTACGATGGAAAAGACATGAAGGAACTGTGCTACCTTAGAAGCAAAATAATGCGTGATTGACAAAGCAAGGAGGACATAAAAACCAGACTAGCACAGGCGAAAAGGACATTCCTGGCCAAAAGAAGTCGACTGGTACCCAACATTGTCCTAATTTAAGGAGGAGATTTATGAATATACGTTTTGGACATGGCATTGCCTGGAAGTGAATCATGTATTTCGAGAAAACTGAAAAAGAAGATAGTCGAAGCTGTTGAGATGTGGTTGAAGGATGCTGAAATTTAGTAGACTGACAAGATAAGAAATGAGGAGGAGGGACAGAACGATAAGACATGTGTTGAGTCATCAGGGAATACCTTCCATCGTTCCTTGGTGGGTAGGGAGCTTTAGAGCCCTGCAGTGGAAGACACCGGCTGGTGTATATCCAGTATATTATTGAGGATGTCGGCTGTAAGTGCCTTTATGAGATGAAGAGGCTGGCATAGGAGAAGTTGTGAAAGACCGCACCAAACCAGACCGATGAAAAACTTCTTTTCAGAAGGACACGTTATCTGCAAAGTGTGGAGACTGTAATTAGCGACAATTCCTAGGTCATTAATATGTAATATGGGTACATAATGTTAGATCAGATTACTCACGGGCCGCCGCAAATGCGTATGAGAAGCAAAGAATCAGAGAAGGCATTATTCTGTGGAGCACACTTCGGATCACACGAAATCAACCAGAAATTTCTCAGCCTCTTAGTGAAAGACTGAGCACTTTGTCCAAAGTTTTTCAGCTGAGTAAATTCAATCGCTGAAATGATATTCCGAAAGACGTGCAAATCTCTACGTTTCATTTTAAATGCTTTGAGGCCACGTATTTCTTTAGATGTGGAAATCACGGCCTGCCGGATTTGGTTAATTTGGTGTTTCATCCTACTTCAAATCCTTCAGTTATCGCACCCCAGTCATCTACTAACGTTTTCTCTCCCTTTTTTCTCGTTTGTCAAGAAAATATCGGTGTTACGAAACTACTTAGCATTTCAGAAAATACTGAATGTAACCTTTCCGGCCAACGAAATCCAGTTGACCTTCTATGGTTCAGGGCCACAGCCTCCCACATGCTGTTTTGGTTGCTGTTACGTTTCTGGTTTGAAGTGATGGATCACCAGCTCATCTACGTATAGTAACAGATCAGAGAACAAAATTTGCCGGTTTAATTACGAAACAGATTAGTGGATGAAACATAGACAATGTGACCTTTAAAAAGCATAATAAACAAGATTGGAGCTCAAGTAGTCACACGAGACTTACATTATTGTATAACTTGCGCCAACATAAGAATAAAAAATTTCGGCGATACTAACGCCGGCTCTTCGTCATAATATGTCATGCGTGACAGGAAAGGCTTCACTTCGCGTCAGGACTAAGGTACATAAACGTGCAAAACGAATGCCGCACATACGGATCAAACTATATGAGAGGCTTTCGAAGCCCTTCTCCATTACTTCAGTGTCTTGCAGTGGCAACTAGCGCTCGCACGGCGGACACCGAGGCCTGACTGAGGTCGACCTTGCCCAGGCCAGGTACTGCTATCTGCGGAGTGCGATCTGCCGCCAATGGCGTCCGGCAGCGCCACGGCCGCGTAATCTGGAAATCTGGCCGCGGCCGCCAGATCAGGTGTGGCCTGCCGGCGGCGGCGGCGGCGGCGGCGGCGGCGGCGGCGGCGCGCGAGGGGCGGGGCGCAGCCTCCCGCCATTGGTCCAGCGCGCCGGCGCGCGCCTCCCTCGGCCACGCCCTCTCCGCCAGGTACCAGCGCCTCTCCGTTCCGCTAAATCCTCGCCAACGCTAAACTGTGGCCCGTGCGCTCAGCATTGGTCGAGGCTGAGACGCTCCGTGTCCAGACAGCGTACCGCACGTGAACATTTGCTTTTGTACTCGTATTTAACGGACTTTTGCATGCAAACACTGCACTTTATACAGGGTGAGGCAGCTAAGACAGTTCACTCCAAATACATCCAGAATGAATTAATATATCGAGGGCCGGTTTTCGCCAAGTTATAGCGAACAATATGGCGAATTTCTTGACGTTTGCAAGTAATTTTTATCGTTTATATACGCCGAATTACGAGAGTGACCTTTTCTTTTCGTAATGGTAGACTGCTATATATTTTCTTCTATGTTATTTGAAAGAGGCTTATAAGAGAACTTCAGTGGCATAACATGCATGGGACTTGAAACAGTATCAAGATAACAGCTCAGCAGACCACTGTCCAGCCGCCAGGAGAAGAGATTCCTCAAACGTTTGCCTATTACACCAAATGTAAGCAGACACCTAACTCAGGTTATCATTCTTATCTCTATCTCTGCGCCTGAAGCCCATCGGTGTATGTTGTGCTGTTCTAGTAGTCAGATAACTTGCTCGTAAAACTATTGAGACATTCACAACGTATACGACGGCCAAAAAATTGAATACCATGTATGGCGAATGTCGCTAAACTATTAGAGCAGCGGTGAGGTTGTACGCTGAAGAGTACCCAGGTCGTGACAAGAACTCACGGTCTTTCTTTGCAAACATAAAAAAAAAAAATAGAAACTGGAAGTTCGAAGAATAAAATACGTCAAGGAAAAAGAACTGATGAAAAAATGGAACTAATATTTTAGCAGCAGTATCACAGAACGCCAATGTCACTAACAGGCTTCGCAAAAGTGCGGAAGGCATCAACCAGATGAGTGTTCTGCGAACTCTACATTCCATTGCATTTCATCCTCTTCACATTTCGCTGCATCCACAGCATCATGATAAAGACTTCCAACATTGGTTACAGTTCTTCGAATGTTGTCTGCGTAAAGTGCAAAGCTATGCCACACATCTATGCAAAATTTTGTTTGAGGGAGGAGCACCGTTTACACACTATGAACAAGTCAGTCTTCGCAATATGCGCTAATCATCAACTGAAAATCCGCGCTGACTCAAAGAAATGATTAAAAATGACGCTCAACGTTGCATCTTTCTTTTCCCACTACTGATGCCTCTATTATGACGGGTGAGAGGTGGCATGAGCCCCCTCTCATTTTCTATCTTACGATTTTCATCTCTAATTGCATGCAGTGAAAAGTCGCTATTCCTTCACACGCGGACTTCCCACGCAGCGTCTCTCGTCATCCGGGTGGTCCGGTGACAGGCGGGCTCTGCTGATCTGGAAAGGGTTAAGCCGACGGGTGTGAGGAAGTCGAGTGAATGCTTTGCAGACGCCGACGTTGTCAAGAGACACGCCCAGAGGGGTCTGAAATAGCGGCTGGGCTAGAGGTTCCGCTACTTCGCAGAAACTTAGCGAAAACACTTTCTGGCGGGCTACCAGCGAGGCGTGGGAAGGACTTGTGTACCCAGGCAGTTGTGGCGGGAAAATTCCCGCGCTTTCTGCAAAATAGTAACTGTGATTGGCTTGCTCTGGGCATAGCTCCGTGACGTAGCAAAATCAGCGCAGAAATTGGCGCCAAGAATCTCCACTGGTGGAATGGTAGTGCTCCGGCAATAGAGTGGAATTTTCCGCTGGTTTTCGAGTTGCTGATTGGAACGTTTAACCACGGCCACTGTCGTGGGGGCGGGAATGTTGTGTGTTCGGCCTGTACGGGTGCTCGGGGTAGTCGGCTCTCGCCTTTCGGTCGAGGACGTCGAAGCAACCAGCCATCGCCTCTGGTACGCCAAATCGTGTTCTTGCAGTTAAGAAGACAGATTGGTAAGGTATGTCCGCAGCACCGGCAGACAGGGGTTTTCCTAGGTGATAATCAGAGCTCAGCAGAGCGCGCCTGTTCATCTTTTTCTAACTTTGTTCTGTCTTGGGTAGCAGCAATTAATGTTGGGGTGGCTATGTGTTTTCTCTTAAGATTTGAGTTGCAAGGAATTGGCTCCACATACCACTTCGTCATAATCCTCACAATCTAGTTTAGGGACAACTTCACATTCACAGCGTTTGTTTGAGTATCCAATTTGAGCCAATTTGATGTATTGTAAATGTTTCATGTGTTTTTGTTTATTATTTTGTGTTTAGTCTTAATAAATCATATTGTTATTTTGGACAGAACTTTCATTCTGGTAATCGGTAGAGCAACCCTATCATTCCTCACTATGTTAATGAAACCTTCGTTTATTTAACTTATTTATCAAATTAAATAATTGCAGGTGCCAAACTCTCTTCTACTCCACTGGCAGGGTTGATTACAGTCAGTTCGCGTATTTTTTTTAATCCTTGTGCAACAGCAAAAGTCGGAGTTAGAATAGGGGGGGCTTAGAGCATCATTTACATATGCAGATTCTAGAAGAATTTAGTGTTAAATACACTGCTAGCCCCAGCACCTCGCATAAAATGGCGACCCTTAGCCTCGGATCTTTCCTGTGAATCGCTGATAAGCAAGTATTATTAGTAGTAGGGACACTCAGAATTTTTTTTGCTTAATTTTTTATTGATTAATACCCAAGTTTTTTTCTGGTAGTTCCGCGTTTAGTTTTAAGTAGTGGCGCATGATTACAGTTTTTGTTTTCAGTGTATATATTCTTTTGTTCACTGTTTTTGTGTTCCTTTGATGGTGTGTCCGTATCACATCACGCTTTGTCGGGTTTGTGTGCAGTTTCTGTACCACAACAAATCGTGCGTACAATTACAGCGTTGGAGAGGCGTTGTTGAAATTTTATGTCTATGTGTAAAAATATATGGAGTAGATTAATTTTATTGAGCATTTTAGATAAATTGGTTTTTCATGAATGATAACGAGAAGTAAGGCACGACTATTATCGAGCAAAGCTGAAACAAAAGAGGATAGCATAATGGATAAGGGGCAGTTTACTGACGGGAATAGGTTCGGAGATGAGATGGGCACATTTTTAGCAGGACAGGACGCCAGGGTCATTGATGGGGAAGGTGATTTGGACGCGATCTCAGAGCAGCGTTGTGGCCGTGATTATGATAGTGAAGTAGAGAATGAAACAGAGACAGGCACACAGGTCGAGACGGTAGCAGAAGTTTATAATAAAACGAACGAGAGCAGACAGGGGCTAGCTCGGCTACGTCAGAGCTCTAGCGCCCAGATGTCCAGAGATACATCCCCACGTTTTAAGAGGATCAAAAAGATGACGTAAACCCAATACTGAGCTTCCTACGATCAATGAAAGAAGAAGCTGAGGAACAACGTAAGAAGGAGAAGGAAGAAGCTGACGAACAGCGTAAGAAGGACACTCAGGAAATAATTTCGCATATAGGAGAAATTCGAGGGGAATTACTAACAATAAAGAAAGAATGTGGAGAAGTAAAACAAATGTCAATGGCTGCACAAAAAGTAGCAGGCCTGGCCAAAACGGCAGCGATAGGGGCAATGAAAGTCGCGGAAGCAACTTCTAAACTCGCAGGGCGCTTGCGACGTACAACACAATCCCACTCAAAATCCCCAGCATTCTTAAAAACTCAAGGTAATATCGCGGTTGCGAACACCACGAAACGAATGGAAGAAGTAGAGAGTCGGATAGCAAAACTAGAGCAAAACGGGCACATGAGCACTGCGCGTTCGAATACCAATGATGGAATACACAGAATTGTGTCACCGAGGAAAAGCCCGCCGTGCTCTAGCCCAATGACCGAGTGCGGAACTAACAATGCACACGCAGAAACAGCGACTAATAGCTCCAATAATTATAGCCCACTTAGGAGAGTGAATTCTGAGTGCCACTTCCACTGTGATACAGAGGTAGCACATCACAGTTATCAGCAAGATAGAACAGGACACTCAGCAGACGTGCAAGTATCGGAAACGAGTGACAACACCAGTGCGAGGATCAGACAGGATTTTGATCACAATCACTTCCTGTCGATACTAAAATTCCAGAAGTTCAAAGAAAATGGAGGGTCGATGCATCCGAAGAGGTGGGTGATGCAGTTTACAAATTCGTTACCGGTATCATGGCCAACCCAGGCAAAATTAGAATTCATGTGTGGACACATCGAAGGCCAAGCCGCGGAAAAGATGCGGGGTGCGGCAGTGACGTGTCGGACTTATCAGGAATTTGTTGGTGCATTCCTGCGGACCTCCTGGTCAAAGGAAACGCAAGACAGGATTAAAGAGGAAATAATATTTTGTCCTGAACTGGAAGTGTCCGGGCATAGGAGCGCAACCAAATTTCTTGATGATTTACTCAAGAAGAATCAATTTTTAGATAGTCCATATAGCAACGGAGAAATCATTAAATTTTGCTTTTTCAAATTGCCAGTTAGGTACCAACAGACACTTGTCGGGAAGTGTGGATCTGACATAGAAGCATTCAAGAGTCTATTGCGCGAACTCGAAGTAGTCTTTGATAAACAAGACGCAAAGGACAGGAAGAAGGGGCAAAGTAACAAATACCACGGGCCAGGAAGGGAAGACGACAACAGATCGCATAATCGCACTGGTCAGTTAGGAAACCAGGGTTACGGAAGTCAAGGTTACGCTATTCAAGGTTATGGAAACCAAAGACACGGAAACCAGAACGTCAGGGAGCAGGGACAATCTAGACAAGGAATCTGGGATAGGAGGAATAACGAACGGCAAAGCGACCGTAATTGGAGAGAGCGAAACCAAGGACAACAGTGGAACCAGGAGATTCAAACTACCGCAAATCCTAATGCACGTCAGAGGAGGGGGAGCTTATCAAGGGATTGACGCCAGACTAGTGCGAACAAAGGCCGCCGGAATTTCGCACGTAATCTCGGACCTGGCCAAGTACGGATGATACATTACGAAGATCCTGCTCGAGGAACATAAAGCAACTCCTCGACAAGATCGGCAGCCTCTTATCACAGTAGCAATAGCTGAAAAGAGTATGAATGCGATAATGGATAGTGAAAGCTACATAACAGCAATATCGGAGGCAGCATACAAGAGGTGCTCTCAGGAGATGGACTGGCCTGTCCTATCGGTTAAGAAAACCAAAATAAAAGGGGCATTAGCGGGTAAATGTACGGAGGTCACCCAACAAACAAGACTGGAATTCTCCTGCCAAGGACACAAAATAGAGTCTAACTTCTGGATCGTGCCAAATCTGGCGATCGACATGATAATAGGAACGGACTTCCTAAATGAACATGAAGCGATAGTTGATCTAGGACGAGGTGAAGTAGTTTTGAGGAAAGGGAATCCCAACCACATTAAGTTCGACGACCAGCTGATCCCAGCTCAACTACCGTCTAACTGTGTACGGATAAACTATATGTGTCTGAAAGACAGAAAGGAAGAACAGGTCGACGTTGCGGGTAGGGGAGAGGACACGGATGAGAATGAAGTCGGAATAATTGGAGAAATAAAGGAGAAAATAGGAGAAAAAGTGGAAGCAATAAAGAATATAAGGTGCGACCACCGCAAAGAACTTCATAAATTACTAGTAGAACATGCGGAGGTCTTCCTTCCCAAGACAGGATCAATAAAGAACTTCCAATATGAATTTCGTGTACGTCCGCACAACCAGTTTCGTGTGCCACCCCATCCAATCCCCTTGGCATATCGACAGAAAGTAGCAGCTGAAATTACGCGAATGCTGAGTGAAGGAATAATAGAACCTACGGCTTCAGCCTATAATAACCAGTTAAGAGTAGTCGAGAAGGCAGATGGTAGTATTCGTTTAGTCTTGGACTCGCGACAAATTAATACCATAATAGAACCCGAAACAGACAGACCGGAACGATTAGAGGAACTCTTACAAAACTTCCATGGAATATCAATCTTCTCATCAGTTGATCTAAAATCGAGTTTCTGGCAGATCGAGCTCCATCCAAATTGCAGACAGTACACAGCCTTTTTAGCGTTTGGAAGATGTTACCGGTTTCGTCGTCTACCATTTGGTTTGAACGTTTCATCTGCCGCATTCATTCGGGGGCTGGACGGCATACTAAGCGATAATTTGAAACGTCATGTCACCAGCTATGTGGACGATTTGCTGATCGCGGAGAAATCTTGGGGAGAGCACAATGCGGTCCTCGGTGAACTCCTTGCGACATTCAAGGAATACGGAGTGACTATCAATATCGAAAAATCGAATTTTGGGACGTCCTCTGTCAAATTTCTAGGACATATCATCACGGGTGAGGGCATTGCGCCAAATCCCGAAAAGATCGAAGCGATTGAAAAGTTTCCCATTCCTACGACAAAGAAGCAGTTAAGGGGGTTCTTGGGGATCATAAATTTTTACAACCGCTTTATACATGTCAAAACTCAGAGCAGTCCTAGGTTGCATCAACTTACAGGAAAGAAGATTCCTTGGGAATGGGATGAGGCGGCCGAATCCGAATAGAAAGCATTAAAATTCGCATTATTACAAGCACCCATCCTATCACACCCTAATTTAGCAAAAGAGCTTTGCATAGTAACGACAGTTCATACTCAGGTCTGGGTGTCATGGTATTCCAAGACTATGTACATGAAGGAAACATGGTGTGGAAGACAATTGCGTTTGGTAGCAGAGTACTAGCCAAGAGTGAGAGGAATTACTCAGTAACCGAGTTAGAGGCGCTGGCTATTGTATGGGCGTTTGAAAAATTCAGATACCTTCTGTTTGGTCGCAAGACGAGGGTCTACACAGACCACAAGGCACTCGAGTTCTTGATGACTGCAAAGCTTAATCACAGGCGGCTCATTAGGTGGGCATCATATCTGCAGCAGTACAACTTTTCGATAGAATATATCCCCGGCAGTCAGAACATTATTGCAGACGCCTTATCACGGTCACCGATCGGATTTGAGCACAACATTGAAGAAGATCTGGAGGAAAATCACTAGTGCCTTTTCTGTATGCAGAAAGTAGCCTTTGAAAATTTTATTACCTGTAGTATGCAGGACATCAAGAAGGAGCAAGACAAGGACCCTACCCTAGTGTTATTGAAACAGAAATGGATAGACAGAAGACACGCCACCATCAGGCAGTTCTACCTCTTGCGGAAAGGCATAATTTTCCACCGAAATTATGCAAATGACACTGAATGGTGGGTATGCATCCCTGAACACCTAATAAACAAGGTTATCTGGCATACTCACCTCAGCTATGGACACTTCGCACCACGCAAGTGCAATCTCAAGCTAAGGACCATGTGTTACTTTCGAAACATGGAGCGTCGAATTCGGAGGTTACTGTCGGTGTATAAAGACTGCCAAAAGGCTAAGCACACCACTGTGAGCATGTAGGCACCATTATACCCAATCGTACCGACCAAATTAAGACAATTAGCAGCAACAGATTTGATGGGACCTTTGCCAAGAACAAGAAGAGGATATACTTACGACTTAGTGTTTGTTGAACTAACGTCCAAATACGTTACCTTTACGCCACTGAAGAGGGCGACAGGACGAACTGTATCACGAGCCCTAATCCGGGATTTCCTACCACAGGTTGGTCATGTGAGTAGAATTATTTCTGATAACGGGCCACAGTTTAAGTCAAAAACATGGAAGGAGACGTTGCGTCGATGTAAAATTGATCCCATTTTTATATCTTCACACCATCCGAGCTCTAATGCTGCAGAACGGGTTATTAAAGAACTCGGAAACTTGTGCCGGTTGTACTGTAACAAACAGCACACGACATGGGACGTTTTCCTTAAAGACTTCCAGGAGGTGATCAATGAGGCACCCCATGGGATAACAAAATTGGCACCCATTACAGTACTGAAAAACCGGATTCCTAAGGACTTGATAACCGAGATCGTAAACTTCCCACCAAGGGCGCGAACGCAGCACCAAGCCATAGTGGATTTGGCTCTCAAGAGGATACGGGCTGCAGCAGAGGTCAGGAAGAGACGTGCCGACAGGGGAGCTCGTCTACGACACTTCCAAATTGGACAAAGGGTGCTCGTGAAGTTTTTCCGACTCTCTAACAAACAAAAAATGAAATGCCAAAATTCTATTCTGTTTACAACGGCCCGTACCGTATAAGGAGAGCAGCTCACCACAATGCTTATGAATTGGAGACGCTGAAAGGAAAGAAGTCCGTAGGACTCCACCACATCTCTCACATAAAGGAGTTCGTGGAATAGTAGTAGTGTAAGTGGTGTACATAGTAGAATGGGCAAATACATGAACCTTGCTACAGTAGTAGTGTAAGTGGTGTACATAGTACAATAGGCAAAGATATGAACCTTTCTTCGGGGAACAATAATCGTTGCATTAATAGATTAAGATTGTTAAAGTATTAACACGCTGCGTTTTCTCGCATAAGAATTTACTGCTGTTAACTTTTTTTTGTCTATGTTCGGGATCTCCTCTGTCGTTGCGATAAGAGGCACTACCTTTCCATGAGCAATGTTTTTGTCCTTTCCTATCTGGTGTCCATGTTAAGGGATAAAGATGAGTGACGAGATGTCGCACAAACAGGCGCATACAAGAACGTGCTCTTAGAAGCGTTCTGAGAAGTCATGATACGCTCCATAGCGGCCACAACCAGTTCGTGAGACGTTCATACCAATGCTTGCAGGCACGCGTCAGTGCACTGCAAGATTGTGGTATATTGCGTGATTTCGAGGATGAATATGGGCAGTATAGTTTTTTTGCAGAGCTGCGCCAGCATCGTTGTCTTGAAAGTCGCGGTGAACCTGTGAGCGTTTGACTCCAATGGTGTCCTAGACGAGAGAAATGCGGGCATAAAGTCTATCATGCCAATGTGCTGGTTGGGGATTTAGCGTGCTGCTCGTGACTGTCACAGATGAATAACCAGGGACTTATACTTGGATATTCGTGACATACTGTGTAGCTGGCGTGTGTTGGGCGACGGAATCCTCAACAGGAACCAGTCCTGGCTTGGTCATATTACATTGCTTCTGGAAAGGTGTGCTTTGATCGCGAAAACCGCATCACATAGAGAAGGAAGTTGCAACTATAAATTTATTGTCGTGTATAGCCATGGCTAACCAAGTCTCTGGAGTTTCAGTGAGGCGTAATGAAAACTCGGAGGTCATGTCGTACGGCGCGCACATCACTGTCGGCAATAGCGGCGAGCAGCGAGACATCTCAACGGAACAGGAATTATGTAAGAGTATTGTATAAGGTAAACAAAAAAAAAAAAAGGTACGATATACTAGGATAAGTTAAACTGTAGGATTTAACAATAACTAGATTAATATTGTGGGGGTTTTCTACACAAGTGTTTGGTGCGCGCCTGTTGGGATGTTATTTTTCAGGTCATCAAATCACAGACCCAAGATGGAGGGACGACCGGCGAGCAAACGTAGAATAGTTGCTTGTTCTTTATAAGCTCAGTAAAACTTCGACCTGCATAATAACATAATTTATTCAAAAGACGTAGAATGTAGATCGTTGGCAAATGGTAGTTAATTCTTGAGCATGTCTACTGTCGATCTATATAATTAATAGTAATATTAGTGCGGGCCCGCACATTTAGCTGTTCATCCAGTGTAGCGTCACACACCATGTACAGTAGTGAGACCGGTCTCTACACAAATATCAAGATAAATTATTTCCATGTCTAAATTTGATACACAAAGATTTTGTTATAATGATAGCCATAGATTAATAACTATAAAAGTAAAATAAGAGTGTCTGAAATGACAGACCATCAATGTGTCATTATCTAAATTTATTATAACATAGAAGGTCAGGGGAAAAAGTTAGGCATAAGATTTTTGTCAGAACTGTGCAGATGACGGGTATCGTGGCAATGCAGAGGCCAGCCAGCGCAAAAACAAGAGGTCTTCAGCTACCTGCAAGAAGGCGAGCGTCCAGTCCTGCAAGCTGACAGTCACCGGGCCGTATACCTGAGGGATTAGGCGGGATCCTCGCCGGGCCACAAGCGAAAGTGAGGCTGGCCGTTGACACTGACATGCGACCCACACGCGACAGCCTGCTAGCTCTCTGGACGCGGCAGCCATTTGGAGGGATTCCCTGCGACAGACCACGTTGTCGTGAATACACGAAGAAGATCACATATCGTGTCAGAACCTGCGCCTCATGTGCCTCAGGACAGAAAGGGACGCTATATACTCACCTGTTTGGGTTTTTACAACTCACTAGCATTGGCCGATCTGCATACACAAAGCAGTATCGTGCCACACTAACAAATGTATGGTCTCATTTCAACTTCTCCTCTCTATTAGAGAGCAGTTTTAGCAATCGTTGCTCCTAGTTCGATCCTGTATGGATGACCTCACTCACTTGTGGATTCACTCCACGTGCCATCATCCCTCGTCGAACTGCAATATTGGGAAACGTAAAGTACTGTCCAGCGAGAGAAGAGACCTAGACTAGTGATGTATCCCGACAAGCAGACCTCAGAGACAAGTAATCGACGTGAGGAGAGCCTACCACTGTGTCTTCCTACCGTACTGCCGTGATCATATGCGTGGGTCTTGGTGCAATCTCAACAGAGTACTGCAGATGCTCCAGCACACACTATTGCCGTTGCAACAACGTAGCAACAACACCCGACGATTAGCCCTATGTGATGTCAGTACTGTGGAATTTGTGAAGTGCTTCGAATATTTCTAAGATTTAGTGCCTCATTCGCAGCACAGTTGTGAACTTTGTGCAATGTGCACGCACAACTTGATGCGCCATGAACCTTGTTTTTTCTCTTAAATTTCTTTCTCTAGTGTTGTTTTTGTAATGTATGTTATACCTTGTATGTGTTTGTGTTTTACACTGTAATTCTTATTACAAATTATACTGTATTGTTCTCCACACCATGTTTTTTTTTTTTATTTTGTATTTATTGTTGTGTGTATGCAAACAGTGTGCCTGAAGTCCCCATAAACTGAAGCGGATACCACCACTTTCATTGTGAATGGACCATCAGTTCAGGGAACATTTTGTAAAGGTTATTCTTGCTGCAGGGAGACAGAATGAATCGGAGGTTGCAATTAGATTCTGAAAGCCCACAAAGAGATTGTTAACTTAAATAGTATCATGTGTGAGTGAGTTCAGGTTAGTTTAATGATTAAAATTGTTGTAACATCTTGGGCATTTAATTACGGAGCACTCCAACTCTGATTGTAAAGAATAAATTGCTCCATATTTGGCTCACATGCCCGGGCCATATTTAGAGAGTGAATGTCTGTGTGAATCGATGTTTGGAAGGGGCTCCCTGGGTATGGATGTGTGATGTGAGTGTTAGTGTTCCATATTAAGAAGGTGAAGTTGGCTACATCATAAATAATCCTCCCTCTATGAGCTGCATTTTTCAGTTGCAGCGATTTCCTTTATAGAGTGCGGCATGTACAGCCAGTTTGCGAGATTGTTCTTGGGCGATTGACTCACTACCTTGCTCCTAAGTGAGCCAACCGCTCACCAATTACAATCTAAAATGGCGTAGGGGCTATGAGAGGTGGCATGAGCTCCCTCTCATTTTCTATCTTACGATTTTCATCTCTAATTGCATGCAGTGAAAAGGCGCTATTCCTTCACACGCGGACTTCCCACGCAGCGTCTCTCGTCACCCGGGTGGTCCGGTGACAGGCGGGATCTGCTGATCTGGAAAGGGTTAAGCTGACGGGTGTGAGGAAGTCGAGTGAATGCTTTGCAGACGCTGACATTGTCAAAAGACACGCCCAGAGGGGTCGAAGTAGCGGCTGGGCTAGAGGTTCCGTTACTTCGCAGAAACTTAACGAAAACACTTTCTGGCGGGCTACCAGCGAGGCGTGGGAAGGACTTGTGTACCCAGGCAGTTGTGGCGGGAAAATTCCCGCGCTTTCTGCAAAATAGTAACTGTGATTGGCTTGCTCTGGGCATAGCTCCGTGACGTAGCAAAATCAGCGCAGAAATTGGCGCCAAGAATCTCCACTGGTGGAATGATAGTGCTCCCGGCAATAGAGTGGAATTTTCCGCCGGTTTTCGAGTTGCTGATTGGAACGTTTAACCACGGCCACTGTCGTGTGGGCAGGAATGTTGCGTGTTCGGCCTGTATGGGTACTCGGGGTAGTCGGCTCTCGCCTTTCGGTCGAGGACGTCGAAGCAACCAGCCATCGCCTCCGGTACGCCAAATCGTGTTCTTGCAGTTAAGAAGACAGATTGGTAAGGTATGTCCGCAGCACCGGAAGACAGGGATTTTCCTAGGTGATAATCAGAGCTCAGCAGAGCGCGCCTGTTCGTCTTTTTCTAACTTTGTTCTGTCTTGGGTAGCAGCAATTAATGTTGGGATGGCTATGTGTTTTCTCTTACGATTTGAGTTGCAAGGAATTGGCTCCACATACCACTTCGTCATAATCCTCACAATCTAGTTTAAGGACAACTTCACATTCACAGCATTTGTTTGAGTATCCAATTTGAGCCAATTTGATGTATTGTAAATGTTTCATGTGTTTTTGTTTATTATTTTGTGTTTAGTCTTAATAAATCATATTGTTATTTTGGACAGAACTTTCATTCTGGTAATCGGTAGAGCAACCCTATCATTCCTCACTATGTTAATGAAACCTTCGTTTATTTAACTTATTTATCAAATTAAATAATTGCAGGTGCCAAACTCTCTTCTACTCCACTGGCAGGGTTGATTACAGTCAGTTCGCGTATTTTTTTTAATCCTTGTGCAACAGCAAAAGTCGGAGTTAGAATAGGGGGGGCTTAGAGCATCATTTACATATGTAGATTCTAGAAGAATTTATTGTTAAATACACTGCTAGCCCCGGCACCTCGCACGGGAATCTAAATACACTCAAGTATCTAGAGTTCCTAAGACACGCTGCTGCCACAGTTATTGGAAGACATTCCACTGAAAATAAGGCAATCAGCATTGTATCGACATAACGGCTGTCCCTCCCACTCCGCACATGTAATGACAGACCCTCTTAAGAGAACATTTGGAGAGCGTTGGAATTGTCGTTTAGGAAAGGCGAAATGGACTGCACCCTCACCAAACCTAACACTTCTGTATTTTTATCTGCGGCGAAAATTAAAACAAGAGGTCTATTGAAAAATATTGACGACTCCCTAGGGCATGAAATGCGTTATAACTCGGGCCTGATCAGTCCTTAACTCCACATGAAATTCAACCTGCAGTACTGGTTCTCCAGAATCACTTTATAGCCTGTAGCAGTTCTCAAGATTTACATTTTGAGCACTTGGTATCACAGGTGTGATAATAAAACGAGTCGTAACTGAGTTACGTGCCTGCTTACACTTGGTAGCCTATAATAAGGCAGACGTTGGCGGAACCACTTCTCCCGGTGGTTTGCAGAGCCGTTATCTTGATACTATTTGATGAAGTCCCATACATGTTATGTCTTTGAACTTATCTTAGAAGCTTCTTTCAACTGCCACAGAAAAAACTTATACAGTTTCATTGGAGAAAAACGAAGTCGGTGTCATAATTCAGCGACTATAATCGACAAAAATTATTTGTGAACGGCAGAATATACATCAAACTGTGTGCTAGATCCTGGCGAAAACCGCACCTCTATATACACTGTTGGCCACCTAAAATGCAACACCCTGAAGGAAACATCCAAATCAGGTGAAATTTGCAGCACGTGTTTGCAGCGACGAGAGATGCACATGATTATCATTTCAACGCAGGCGCACATCAAGAGCGCTAGTAGTGCAAGCTCCAAGCTCTACGTAAAGGAGGGAAAGGCGGCCGTGTGGAAGTACTGGAATTATTCTTTCTTACGGTTGTTTTGCGTAAGCAGATTCAGTATGCCTCGTAAATGACAGCGAGCGCCTTTCGGTGACGTTTCGGAGTTCGACCGAGGAAATATAGTTGCCTGCACGGATTGCGGATTATCCTTCAAAGAAATCGGTGATCGCATCGGACGCAACCAAACAACTGAGATGCAGGAGGGAACGACAGACCGACGGGACCGATTGCACCCATCTCGTTGCACCACTGTGTCTGATGACAGGCATATTGTGCGCATGCCAGTGATGGATCGCTCTCCCACATCACGAACCATGTTACAACAAATTCGGTCTGTTGCGCAACAAGAAGTCTGCGGATACCATTCGATGTCATTGCAACAGAGTGGACTGTCCGCAAAGCGCCCATTGCCGCATTTACCATTGAGTCAACGCCACAGGCGGACATGGACAACCGAATGGAATGGCATTGCTTTTGCAGATGAATCCCAATCCTGCCTGCACCAACACGATGGCCAGATTAGAGTCTGGAGACAACTTGGAGAGAGACTACTGAACTGTTGTCTTACGCGTAGCCAGACTCTACCAGCACCTGGTATTATTGGAAAGCCATCAGTTTTAACGCATGAGCTTGAAGAGATACTCGTTCAATATATTTTTGGCATGGAGAAGAGTTTTTATGGTCTTCCTGTTGAAAATTTGTCTATGAAGAATAATTTGCCTAATCTGATTCGTAAATTAAACAAAAAGCTGCTCAAAAGTGGAATAGCTGCTCCTGAAAATATATCCCAGTTCCATGTCTCTCATGGATCGAATCCACGGGTTGACAAGAAAGATTTGGCTGCATTTTATTCCAGCCTACATCTGAGCTGGGCGAAATTAATTACGACGCGACCAGAATTTCTAACGTGAACGAGGCAGGACTTCCAGTTGTACAGCATAAGACTAAGGGGAATTATCACATCTAAGAGTAAAGAGCAAGTGCATTACCTTTCTTGTAATGAACTGTCATTATATGCACGTCGGCAGCTGGACAGTATGTCCCGCCAATGCTCGTATTTCAACGAGAAAGGTGTCAGCTAGAGCTGGACGATGGTTGTAAGGAGACGAGGCATGGAACAAGGAAGAAGCTTCAGGTGGGAAACACGACAGATAACGGCAATATGACACTTGCTGCTTAGCTGAAACCAGCACAGTCAAGGAAACTCCGTAAAAACTGCTCTTCCGGGAAAAAGAACCTTGTAACAGTCTTCAAGAGATTCAGAACAGGATGTTTCCAATGTGTCAAAAAACGATGAACATTCTGACGATGTGGGCTATCATCTCTGCGGCAAGACGTTCCCTAGCGATACCAAAGAAAATAAATAATTTAAATGAACTGGCTGTTTCGATTGGCATAATGAGATCCGTCCATCCACATGTGAGACAAAGCACTTTCTCTGTAACTTTTATGTGGATCAGTGACGAGAGCTTTGAGGTATTTTTCCTCAATCATTGAATCAGTGTTCGTGTAAACAAAATAGTTTATAAACATGTGGAACTAAAAAATTTACGCTTTTTTTAACATGATCATTCAGCAGAGCTTAGAGGACGAAATAAAGAGCACTTTCTAAGAACATGAAACGTGAACAGGTAATTTTATTAGTTTTATCTTGTTAGCATTAACCGCTATCAGTCTGTGAATACGCTTTTGTAATTCAGACCCTTAAAATTTTATCTTGTATATGTCTGTACTATTACATTTTAAATATTCAATATCAACTGACTAGCAACATGGCAATGTATGGGTTTTTGGCACTAAAAATGAAAGAGCTCAACTTCTCCAGGACGTAGATTAGACCGAAGAACATCGTGTGTTATTTCGTGCTGATAGGAGACACCTCTACATAGCAAGTACTAAATATTGATGTCAGCAGCCTAGATTCGACTCCGCGTAATGTTTACATGATGCCATGTTACTTAATAGACAGTGCTACACGTGTTCTGCATCATACCGCAGCCGGCCGCGGTGGCCGTGCGGTTCTAGGCGCTTCAGTCCGGAACCGCGTGACTGCTACGGTCGCAGGTTCGAATCCTGCCTCGGGCATGGATGTGTGTGATGTGCTTAGGTTAGTTAGGTTTAAGTAGTTCTAAGGGGACTGATGACCTCAGATGTTAAGTCTCATAGTGCTCAGAGCCATTTGAACCATTTTTGCCATCATACCACATTTAATAATCCACACACACATCAACCCAGGCAGTTTGCCACATAATACAACGCTGAAACACACAGTGGGTCACAATAACAACAGTTGTATGACTGCTGTTAAACGCAAACGCAGGCACTGTGGACAGAAGAAAATATTCAACTTTTATCGGTATGCTGGTAGAAATCTATAGCAACACACGTATTGATACAGATGCACTTGAGAATGGGCCATGCTGAAAGCAAGTGGTGCAGAATAAACTAATTTAGAATACAGCCCGGTGTAAAAACGTCCTTCTTCCAATTTATCGAGGTTCTGATGCCCACCCAGAAGCAAACGATCGACTTCCTGCAAAAGTGGAGGACTCCTCAATTCAGATGTGATGCCCAGTACTCTCAAATAGCTAATGAATAATGAATGATGAGTGGAAGATTCCTATTTGAAGCAAACAGACAGCAGAAATTATCCGACTGTGGCTGCTGTTCCATAGCTCACTGTCAATTTAGGACAACCCAAATCTTTAGGGTAAATGTGCGCTGCTTACCTAGCGGCCCCGGCACGAATCCGCACGGTGGTTTAGTGTCGAGGCCCGGTCTGTCGGCTAGCCTGTGGGTGGTTTTCAAGGCGGTTTTCCATCTCCTTGGGCGAATGCGGGCTGGTTCCCTTTACTCCGCCTCAGTTACACTTTGGCGGCGATTGCTGCGTAAACACAGTTTCCACTTACGTGTATCCCATAATTACTCTACCACGCACGAGCATGAGACATTCCCGGGGGGGGGGGGGGGGGGGGGGGGTGGTATTTGATCTCTGGTACCTACAACATCTAATGATCTAATGAACTGAAAAGATATGAGATAGTGCGATAGCAAAGTAAATAATCTTCGTCGCTGCAGCAAGTCCCTTCAGTGTTGCCTTCTTTGTTTTTGGCCTCTTTTTTCCGCAGTTCTACATATACAAGTTGCATTAACAACTTTAGCAACTGTAATAAAAGTCCTATTAAGACCAGACGCATGTCGATTTATTTTAAAACATCTTCAGTGGGCACTGTAACAATACGGTTTTTTCTCTCATAATTTTGTTTGTTTTGACCATTAACAGTTCGCATGCTTTACTTAATACTTCCCTTCAGGTTCCACTGCAACACGAACGTATCTCATATAGACACCTTTTATTAACCTGACACGTTCCACATCATTATGTAGTGTCGTATTCATGAGCTATGGAACACGTTCTAATCTAATCTAATCTGCAATTATAGCCTAACACGCTGTACAGTGAAATTGAGATATAATTCGTTCGAGAATATAGTAAGTACAGTATCTATGGGCATTCAAGCACATGTTCATGTTTCTGGCGACGGCGGATCAATACAACACGGAATGCTGCTAATGGTGTGGTGTAACCTTTGCAACCTAATGGAAACAGGAGTCAATGTTCATCACACCCAGCGTCCTGCATACTCCCTTCTCTGTATTACAGATTACACGCGGCTGTCCATTTTTGTACTTTTAATGTGGAGCATGTGAGGGGCCATAGCTGAATTCTGTAGCATTAAGCAGATCTCAAAAATATCTAATTAATCACCAACCTGGCGTTTTCTGACCATGTTCCTTCACAGTAGTAGCTCGTTGATCGTGGAGTTCGGCTCTCTTGATGGGATGCTGAATGAAATTTAGTAGTGAGTGACTTAAGGCACTCAGTGACACAAACAGAAAAGTCAAATTCAGTTCACGGAGGCCAAAAGCTTTAATTAAACGGCATGAATCAGGAGACAAAGCCATAAGCCGCTTATAAGCGATATAATAAAAGTTAAACTGCAGTTCATACATAATACAGGCTCACACAGTTAACAAATTAATACTTGTTCATAAAACTTTATATAAATCACTAGACAAAAATTACTCCATATGTACACATTGTGATTTGCATTGCTCGCAGAGCAGTGGTGTATTAATGTTAAATAATCGGTCCGCAAATAACACGTTATGCGGTCTTGCATACACCCAACAGTGCAGCCGCTGCTAGTCGCGTGCTCACTCGACACACTTCCCAGCACTCGACCATAGCCAAGCCGAAAGACTTCCCTCGCCGCCGTTGCCGCACCAAAGTTGCATGAAATGCTTCGTCTACTGTTAATGAAAAGGTCTGAATAAAGAACATGATAGCTTACATTTGAGGATCGCTGTTACAACGGTCTATCAAAACTGAACTATATTAAAGAGATTTTAATAAAAGAAAATATGTCTGCCTCTCGCTCCATCTGTTACATCTCACGACAGCTAACATTATTCTTTCCAATTAAGAAAAAAAATCCAAGATGGTGGCACTAGCCTAGCTGTGGCTCGTAACCGCTACTCCCTCCTCACCAGGCAGTCAGAGTGCAGTATTAAAAGTAGGCAATCAGATGTGTAAAAATGGTCTTTCTGTTGGTTCAACAAGAAATGATGCTGCCAGTTAATTCCCTGTCTCTACTATGATTTTCTTATGTGAATTTTCTGCAACTCCGTCATCATCTTCCAGAACATACTTATTTTCTCCTTCTCCAACTCCAATGTCTCCACCTATTCCTTTCATAAACACACAGTCTTCTTTAGTTTCATTTCCTTCGTCTTGGGTATATTTTTGAAGAAAGAATAGCTCCATCAAACTACAGTGAGGAACAAAACTAATGGGATAGCGATATGCAAATTTAAAAATGTCGGTAGTTTTGCTTACATAAGGTATAAAAGGGCGGGGCATTTCCGCAGCTGTCATTTGTACCCAGGTAATTCATGTGCAAAACTTTCCCACCTGACTACGACTGCACGAAGGGAATTAACAGACTGAATGCGGTATGGCAGTCGGAGCTAGACGCATGGGTATTCCATTTTAGAAATCATCAGGGAATTCACAATTCTGAGACCTCAGTATTAAGAGTGTGGCGAGAACACGGAATTTCATGCATTACCTCTCATTACGGACAACTCAGTGGCCCATGGCCTCCACTTAACGACAGAGAGCAGCGGCGTTTGCGAAGAGTTCTCAGTGCTAACAAACAAGCAGCACTGTGTAAAATAACCACAAAAATCAATGTCGGACGTACGACGAACGTATCCGTTAGAACAATAAGGTAAAATTTGGTGTTAATAGGCTATGGCAGCAGACGACTGCCGCAAGGGCCTTTGCTAACAGACGACATTCCCCTCAGCGCCTCTCCTAGGCTTGTGACCATATCGGTTGGACTGTTGGCGACTGGAAACCGTGGCCTGATCAGATGAGTCCCGATTTCAGTTGGTAAGAGCTGATGGTAAAGCTCGAGTGTGACGCAGACTCCACGAAGCCATGGACCCACGTCGCCAACAAGGCACTATGCAAGCTGGTGGTGCCTCCATAACGGTGTGGACTGCGTTTACATGAAACAGACTGGGTCCTCTGGTCCAACTGAATCGATCATTGACTGGAAATGATTATGTTCGGCTGCTTAGAGACCATTTGCAGCCATTCATGGACTTCACGTTCCCAAACAACGACAGAATTTTAATGGACGACAGTGCGCAGTGTCAGAGAGTCACAATAGTTCGTGATTGGTTTGAAGAACATTCTGGGCAATTCGAGCGAATGATATGGCCATCCAGATCGCCCGACCTGAATCCCATCGAACTTTTGTGGGATATAATCGAGAGAGCAGTTAGCGCACAAAATCCTGCGCCAGCAACACTTCCACAGTTATGATCGGCTACAAGGCAGCATGTCTCACTATCTCTGCACGGTACTTCCAACGAGTTGTTGAGTCAATGCCACGTCGAGCTGCTGCACTACGCCGGGAAAAGGCGGTCCGCTACGATATTAGGACGTATCCCATGACTCCTGTGACCTCAGTGTATGTAGTGATTGAGAAACGGATTGAAATACATTTTGCAGCACAGAAAACTGCAGCAACGCCAGTTTACTACAGATTGCGTCGGTATTCCAACACCTGACTTTTGAGCTAATCTTTTGTCTCGTGGAACTGAGGGGCATGTTGACAGCTGCGTTGCAAAATCAAAAACTGAACAGATTACAAGCAAATCTCTCTAGTTGTACCAATGCTCACATGTAGTGACCGTTTTTTTACCTGTCTGAAAACGCCTGGAAACTGTTGGCGTTTCACACGACACAAGAAAACCCTGGGAATCCCGTGCCTCGCTACTTGCCGATTCTTGGACATCCCCCTCCCAACTGATTGTTGACTCAGCTGGCGAATACCACTGAATACTATTATGTACAATATTTCCACATCTGCCTCATCATCACCACTACCACCACCATCATCTCACTTGCTGCCATCGGTAAGTCTCAACTTACATTTCCATTTACCATTTAATCATACACCCATTTATGTTCAATCTTTTAAAAAAATGGTTCAAATGGCTCTGAGCACTATGGGACTCAACTGCTGAGGTCATTAGTCCCCTAGAACTTAGAACTAGTTAAACCTAACTAATCTAAGGACATCACAAACATCCATGCCCGAGGCAGGATTCGAACCTGCGACCGTAGCGGTCTTGCGGTTCCAGACTGCAGCGCCTTTAACCGCACGGCCACTTCGGCCGGCTTCAATCTTTTAGCTTTTAACCATTTAACAATTTAACTGTTTGCTATATGACCGATCACCATTTAACAGTTTAACCATTTAACCGTTTACTGTTTTCATTTACGATTTTGAAAAAGAATAAATATATTGCACAGGCTTAAAACACTCTTATAAGAAATTTGTTCCTCTAAGTGCAGAAAATGTATTATGCATATGCATAAGAAAACTGGAAATGAATCTGACAAAACGGAAACTGGCGTATATGACGTAAACAATTCCGTAACGGAAGGATATAAACTGCTGATCGAAAAACAAGAAGTATTGCAGATATGCAAGTAAGGCTTACATATTACTTTAAAAACAGTTTATAAAAAAATGTTGGGTACGACTTGGAAATAAAAATCAGCATTTACCGTAAATAGGAATGGAAAGTTGCCTTGCGTTGGAGTACTCAAAGAAATCAACGAATCCATAGTCATTCATTATGTTAAAGGATACTACCCAACCACCATATTACTGCACTTGGCCTCCAGTGGCCATTATCGAAAACATGCCGTGGCATTACAGTAAAACAAGTCCAGTGGTGACTAAGGAAAACGCATCACATTGCGAATGCTTTCAGATCAGTTGAAGATGTACTATCAACTATTTCTGCGTCTCCTCCTGAAAATCACGATAACAGCTCACGATAAGCCGACCGAAGCGCCCTCACTCCGAGGTGCGATAATATTGTGGTCGACAAATACATGATAAATCCATTCCCATTTGGCTGTTTGAAGAGTTTCAAACCAACAAAATAACGTGTACCAACCATTCAACTGAAAAAACAGAAAACTTTACATTCTATCCGGAAATTACACAAGAAAGTGCAGGAAAGGAATTGTTAATGTACGCGCAAGAAGATGTGTCACTATTTAACAATAGCGTAATTCAAGAAGTAAAAGGTAAAATTAATATTCCCAGATGCCCTCAGCTAGAAAGGGAAAATAATCATGTTGAATTATTTCCAAAACATCTACATTTATTTATATTATATACAAACCGCAGGAAATCCGTATGAGTGAGGCACCCAGACATTGCATAGAGAATTACAGAGAAAATGATTCCATCAAGGTGATGTATCATATGTTGATATGAGATTACAACGAGCACCGTGAAAGAAAGATAAAGTACTAACGTGTGTGAAAAAAATATTTTTTTTTTCCTGAATATTGTTGGTCATCCTGTCAACTGACTATCATTCTATCATTCATGGTGGTGAATGCAGCCCGGAAGTAGCAGTCTTCTGTATTTAAGAACCATGGTACGAGCTATCTTATCACTTTTTGTTTGGACCTTGAGAGTCAGCGTGGTTGTTATAAGCAAATCCACAGCATACTTAATTGCATGTTTCACTGATTCTGCTGACACACCATTGATTACACAGCATCATAAACCCTACTTTGCATCACAGAGTTGTTGAATGAAACCATATATTCGGGTAATGACATTCAACCTACAAACTGACCATCATTGTCCTACGATTATCAATATTTTTTATGTTCCAGATGGTTATAAAATATATGTGTAAGACAGAGGAAACTACGGGGAGCGCAGGATTTTTGAAAAAGGTGAAATAAGCTGTTGCTAGACGTTTATCGGCTAACAGTGCAGCTGCATATTTTAAAATACCTCGTAGCACACTGCAAATTAGATTAAAGAATAGAAATGAATCGGATCCGAGATCAGGATGGAAATGTGCACACAATGTAAGTCTACCAACAGTCCAGTTACCACAGTGACTGTGCACGAGTTAAAAAGAATGGCATGCAGTGGTCGAGAATCTCCACACACATCAATAGCCAATGTTAAGTGACGCTTGAGCTGGTGTTGAAAAAATTATGAATTGAACCGAAAGAAGTGAGGAGTTCTGCATGTCACCATTTCCACTACATTCAGATTAAAATGACCTGACCAAATAAGCTTCTGCTCCCTAGACCAAGGAGATAAAGACAACTTTTCTTTCAGAAGGGAATTCGCTTGCTGGGATAATTAACTTGATTAATGAAGGAAACTGGAGTAAACTAAAGACCAATAATAGACAGAGCACTGTATAACTCATATTTTTAATGAAACACAGAAGAGCGAAGTCATCTTGTCACAAAAGTGAGACTTTGCCAGCTCACAATTTTTTACTGTACAGAAATCCGCAAGCTAGCTGTGGGCCGGATGAAATGTACATAAAAAGAAAGAGAATCATCACATGAGAAACAATTATAACTTGTCCAGACCCTCGAGAGAGTATTTATCAGAAAAAAGAAGATGAATTAGCCATAATCGCCTAGTGCAAGTACACAGATAGGGGCTGAAAGATAAAGCTTACTGCTCTCGTGGACAAAATTCCGTATTTGGATCTTAATAATGGACGAAATTTCTACGGGCGTTCTACCATGAATGCCTTGACTGAAGCTGAGTGCAACAACACATGGTCACTTCCAATATGGTGGAAGCCAAACATATGTATCGCAAAAATTTGATATTGCTACCACGCTATTGCTGGTTAGTAAGTGATGGCTACTAAGAACTGCAACAAACTGAGGCTGAGAGAGCATCTCTCAGCAGTTTGCTTCTTCGGACGCATCACAGCGATGAGCTTCCTCTGACAGAAAAATTTACCTGTAGCCAACTTGACTGGGGTGGCAATGACGACGGCTGCTGCGGCTTTCAGACAATGGATTAGTTGGGCTTTTCAACGTGCAGGGTGGTGAATCTGTGATGGCACCAGTTCTCTGACAGCGGGCTGGGTCAGTGTCTCTACACGCCACAGGCGCCGTGGCTTGAATTTGAAAGTAACAACCGTTGAAATTTGTCAAATTTCGCCGTTTTGTGTATTTCATGAAAACTGCACCACCCCCGCCATTCGGTAGTCCTCTACTTAGGAAAGCTATCAGTGGTTTTAGATGGCTGGAGACAACTGATTCTAACATCTACATCTACATCTACATTTATACTCCGCAAGCCACCCAACGGTGTGTGGCGGAGGGCACTTTACGTGCCACTGTCATTACCTCCCTTTCCTGTTCCAGTCGCGTATGGTTCGCGGGAAGAACGACTGTCTGAAAGCCTCTGTGCGCGCTCAAATCTCTCTAATTTTACATTCGTGATCTCCTCGGGAGGTATAAGTAGGGGGAAGCAATATATTCGATACCTCATCCAGAAACGCACCCTCTCGAAACCTGGCGAGCAAGCTACACCGCGATGCAGAGCGCCTCTCTTGCAGAGTCTGCCACTTGAGTTTGTTAAACATCTCCGTAACGCTATCACGGTTACCAAATAACCCTGTGACGAAACGCGCCGCTCTTCTTTGGATCTTCTCTATCTCCTCCGTCAACCCGATCTGGTGTGGATCCCACACTGATGAGCAATACTCAAGTATAGGTCGAACGAGTGTTTTGTAAGCCACCTCCTTTGTTGATGGACTACATTTTCTAAGGACTCTCCCAATGAATCTCAACCTGGTACCCGCCTTACCAACAATTAATTTTATATGATCATTCCACTTCAAATCGTTCCGCACGCATACTCCCAGATATTTTACAGAAGTAACTGCTACCAGTGTTTGTTCCGCTATCATATAATCATACAATAAAGGATCCTTCTTTCTATGTATTCTCAATACATTACATTTGTCTATGTTAAGGGTCAGTTGCCACTCCCTGCACCAAGTGCCTATCCGCTGCAGATCTTCCTGCATTTCGCTACAATTTTCTAATGCTGCAACTTCTCTGTATACTACAGCATCATCCGCGAAAAGCCGCATGGAACTTCCGACACTATCTACTAGGTCATTTATATATATTGTGAAAACATACAGGATGTTTCCGAATTAAACATACAGACTTCGAGGAGCTGTAGAATGTGCTTGGGGAACAACATGAGGATAGAAACCCGTGACCAGAAACGTCATCCAACGATGGTACAGAGCGTCGAAGTTACATGCGCCGGCGCCTGCCGCTAGGCAGAAGGCGTGGCATTGTACGAGAACAGACCGCGGGCAGAACGTCTCACAATGTGCCTTTCAGCAGTCTGGACGTTAGACGGTGATGAACGCGGGCACGCCTGTCAGACCAACACTGTAGAGATCGCTAATAGAGACAGCGTCAGGGGGGGAACCACAGACGTATGCAGTAGGAACACAGCGTTCAGTCGATAGTTTGTCGCGTGCTTGTGTGTCGCATCGTGGAGACGTTCACCTGGTCCGAGCAGCGCGACATGCAATCCGTGTATGGTGAGGCATGCCGCTATGTGTGCGGAGTGTTACTTATCTATGGTCGACGACATCTCAATAGGCGTCAGCCACAGCACTTCACGTTTGCGTCCATTCATCGGCGTCTGCGTGAAACTGGTGGTTTCACAGAGCATAGATACGGCAGATGCTGCGCGCGAAGTGTACGCATGCCACGATTTGCGGAGGATATACTAGAAAGGTTCGACGCAGACCCATCCGAAAGCACCCGTGCTGTGGCACAGAATTCCCACTCAGCGGCTTGGTAGATGCTGCATGGGAATGGAAGGCATCCATTCAGTCTTCAGAAGAAAGAGATGCTGTTGGCCCACGATTTTGCTCCGCGTGTGGAGTTCAGGCAGTGATTCCCCCAGCTCTGCGCCAGGAAGCCGTATTACCTTGCGTATGCGGTTGTTCACGGACGGGGGTCCTTCATCCATGAGGATGTGTTCAACACCCGCAGTTGCCATGTGCTGGCGGAGGCGAATCCCCACGCCACCCACGAACGAGGTTATCAGGAAAAGTTCACCACCATTATATGGGCTGGCACTGCCCACGATTACTTGATGGCCCGTAGCATGCTTCCTCCTCGACTCACAGGCGACAGTTACACAGTGTTCATCCAGGCAGTGCTTCCAAAATTAGTGGAGGTGCCACTTGCAGACCGTCGACATAAGTGGATATAGCACGATGGGGCACCCACACACTACAGTCGGGCTGCCAGAATCCAGATGGAAAGGATGTTTGGGGTCGTTGGATTGGTTGAGGTGGCCCTGTGACGTGGCCGCCTCGGTCATCTGACCACAACGCGCTGGACTTCTTCCTGTGAAGCCATCGGAAGAAAGTGGTGCACGAAATCCCTATGGGGTCAGCGGAAGATCTAGTGGCGAGGCTGCATGTTGCGTGAGCGACTGTTCGCACCGAGCCCGGTATCTTTGAGCGAGTGCAGCAATCAATCTTCATAGGCACATATCGGGCATGCTGCTACGCTGGAGGCAGGCACTTTTAGCGCCTACCATAATTTTAGTTAATTCTTAAGTGGTGGAAGCATTGTTGCGGTGAATACCAGTGAACTGATAAACTTATTTAAAAGTGAAGAAAACAGTCTCGATCACACTCGAACATTTAGTTTTTAACGTTTGTTTTACATGTTGTTTACCTTTTACAATGTAACTGCGACGCCTTGTACCGTCATTGGATAACGTTTCCGCACATGGGTTCATCTCTTCATTTTGTTCCTCAAGACACCCTCTACATCTCCTCGAAGTTTGTCAGTATAGTTTTGAAATACCCTGTGTAAACAAGCAAATTAAATTCATTGACTTCCTAATTAATTGATTTTGTGCCTTTGCCTACTACCTTTGATCTCATAACTGCATAAGAAATATAACTCTGTGATTGGAAATGTGGTTCTAATTTCATTCATCTCTCTTTCTTTGTAACGAGACTGGATTGGACAGCTGCTGTATACGTTGCCAAACCGAATTTACATTAAATAAATAGGTTTTCATCAATTTCTTTCTCTTTTCGACGAATACTTTTTAATTCTTTCTTCTCTTCCTTTCCTCTTTTTCTCTCTTACATCGATAGCTAAGTGTTACTTCTTAGACTGTTCTGTTTAAGTGGGATTTATCAGACTGAATGCCTTTCAGGGTATAAGGTGTTGCCTTTATTTCTCCACATACTATCCTTTCCTGAAATTATGAGAGTGTCTCGCTGAACTGGAAATGAAAACAGACACCATACACTTGGCTGTCGAACTGTAGTGGAGCTTCTAGTGAGTATTTACCACATTTTAACCAGCAACGTTTGTGGCATTTCTTCTCCCAAGGTGTGGTCAGACAGTGAACTTACTATGCTGGCCCCCGCTTATTCCATAATCGTCTTTAATTTCATGCTTTCCTGACTTCGAACTCAAGTTTTCTGGTTCGTTTATTTACCATTCCTTATAATATCTCAAACTTCTTATGTTTGGAGTAGTCCTGATTTCCTCTACACTTTTTCATGCCTGTAGCTATTGTCGCGCAGTAAATAAATTAACTACGCTGCGTCCCTTAGTGCGTGTCAGAAATGTGTATGTTTGATGTCTGCTGGCTATACGAATCAACTAGAGTTATCCTACTCGCAGGGGAAACTTCCCATCGCACCCCCTCAGATTTAGTGGTAGATGGCCCGTGCATAACCCGTCAGAAACTGACCACAGATCAGGCATGAAAACAGGAGAACGTTGTACTGAACCGCGAAGAAAAAAGTAAAATAGAAGCAATGAATAGTCCAAGGAGAAGAAGTGCAATATAGAGCAGTGTGGAAGAGCAGCGTCGTCTAGGTTGAGTGGTCACGCTGTAGGATTGCTAAGAGGGCGAGCCGTGTTTGAAGCTCCCTTGTGCCAATTTTTTTCTTTCCGCTGTATTCAAATTCGTGTCGGTGTCGTGGTGTAACGTCCGATTGCAATAGCGAGGTGTAAGGAAGGGACCTATAATGAAAGTTGATTTTGTACAACTACTTTATTAGCAGCCAAAAGTAGGTGGCTTTCGAATGGGAACCGCAAACAGGGCGACAAGTCAACTGAATCCCACAGGAAAACACATCTTGTGTGTCATACACGGCACCAAGGACAATACGTGTGTCATTGCGAGGTGCCGGGTCTAGCAGTGTCTTTAACACTAAATTCTTCTCGAATCTTCATACGGAAATGATGCTCTAAGCCCCCCCCCCCCCCCTATTCTAACTCCTACATTTGCTGTTGCACATGGATTAAGAAGAAACGTGAACTGACTGTAATCGACCCTGCAAGTGGAGTAGAAAAGAGTTTGGCACCTGCAGTAATTTAATTGGATAGAAATTAAGGAAAGTTTCATTAACGTATTGAGAAATGAAAGGGTTGCTCTGCCGATTAACAGAATGAAAGTTCCGTCCAAAATAACAATTCGATTTTTTATGACTAAACTCAAAATAATAAACACAACACACGAAACATTTACAATACATCAAATTGGATACTCAAATAAAGGCTGTGAAGGAGAAATTGTCCATGAACTAAATTGTGACATTTATGACCAAGTGGTATGTGGAGCCAATTCCTTGCAACTCAAATCTTAAGAGAAACACCCAGCCAACCCAACATTAATTGCTGCTACAGTAGCGATAACTCAGACAATGAACACCCAAGACAGAACAAAGTTAGAAAAGACGAACAGGCGCGCTCTGCTGAGCTCTGATTATCACCTAGCAAAATTACCTGCTTTGCCAGTGCTGCGGACGTACATTACCAAGCTGTCTTCTTAACTGCAAGGACACGATCTGGCCCGAAACAAATTCTCCTGGTCTGGTTGTTCCAGACTAAAGACTTTCTAGCAACACAAATACGCCTCTGAGGGTGATGAAGAAGGCCCGTCATACAATCACTGGCGGTACAGTGATTGATTTTTAACAAGCGAAGTCACAGAGTAACTCCGATAAAGTCAACTTTAGCCAAAACTGCCCAAGAGAGACAACATAGGCCGCTTGTACGCAGAACGCTCAATTTTCAACTGTAATCGGAAAGTTACGTTGAAGTTGAAACTTCAGCAACTTGGTCAAATAAAACTATATTAGACAGCCAAAGGAAGGCAGGCTGTCCAGAGCAGCGAGAGCTCAGTCTTGTAACCTACTCCGACCGAAAGGCGAGAGCCGACCCCAGTCAGTGGTCGTGGTTAAACGTTCCAATTAGCAACTCGAAAACCGGCGGAAAATTCCCCTCTATTGCCGACGCAGTACTATTCCACCAATGGAGATACTTGGCGCCAATTTCTGTGCCGATTTTGCTACGTCACGGAGCTATTCCCTGAGCAGGCCAATCACAGTTATGATTTTGCAGAAAACGCGGTAATTTGCCCGCCAAGACTGCCTGGGAACACAAGTCTTTCCCGCGCCTCGCTGGTAGCCCGCCAGAAACGGTTTTCACTAAGTTTCTGCGAAGTAACGGAATCTCTAGCCCAGCCGCTCCTTCTGGCCCCTCTGGACGTGTCGCCGCCGCTCTTATGACAATGTCGGTGTCTGGAAAGCATCCACTCTACTCCCTCACGCCCGTCGGCTTAACCCTTTCAAGCTCAGCAGAACTCGCCTGTCATCGGACCACCCGGATGACGAGAGACGCTGCGTGGGAAGTCCGCGTGTGAAGGAATAGCAACTTTTCACCGCATGCAATTAAAGAGGAAAGTCGAATTACTCAGAGTAAGATAGAAATATGAGAGGGGGCACATGCCACCTCTCATCATATGATAGGCATCTCTTATCGACGCACCTAATTTGTACACCTGGTGAGAGTGAGACATGTCTCCTTGCCCATTTAGGTATTCGTTTGAAAGTAAATGTGATCAACTCCCAAGAAAATTATGAAAACATAATAGTCTGTCACATAAGCTGCAAAAAATGAACTCAACAGTTTCACTATCACACAGTTTCTCTATGATGTGTCAAAACATATGTTTTTAAAGTTCTTGAAGTTGTGTTCCATTTTGAAAGTTTTTACTCCTGAATTCCTTTGTTGTAACGTAGTTCACACCCGTTTACTTGTCGTTTTCTTTTATGTGGGACGTCTATGTGCTATCTCTCATCACATTTACTTGCGACGGTAACTTATTCTTACCGCATGACTCATAGTCTATAACAAATGTATAGTATGACAACTGCCAAGACTACAGAAAGAGAACAAACATTTCAGTGACCAGACAAACAGTTCATAAAAACAAGAAATAAATATAAATGGCACTAGAGTATTTTGAACATGACTCTTCCGCTTTGTAGTACAACACCGTTGGATTTGTTTCATTTGTTAAGGTTGAACCGTTCACTGTTTCTATTCTGCTTTTTTTCACCGTTCAGTACAATTTCTTCCTGTTTTTATGCTTGATCTGTTTCAGTTTTTGACGGGCTATCCACCTGACCATCTTAACACTAAATCTAAAGGGGGCATGATGAAAAGTTTCCCTTGTCAGCAGAGCACTTCAGAATCACAGGTCGATACATCTACATCTACGTCTACGTCTACATGATTACTCTGCAATTCACATTTAAGTGCTTAGCAGAGGGTTCATCGAACCACAATCATACTATCTCCCTACCATTCAACTCCCGAACAGTACTTGGGTTTGGGGAGGGTGGGGGTACTTTCGTTATTGCGACAGTTACACACAACTGGCCGTCAACTGAAACATGTCTTCTGGCGTGAGAGAGCCTCATGCTGTTTCCAATCTTGCTAGTTACCAAGCCCCTTGCAGACACGCACCGGTGCTCCTCTGCTCTCCCCCCTCCCAGACACACGTCATTTTTAGCGGTTTCCGCAACTTCGGTAATAGAGGTTTTCTCTCTCTCTCTCTCTCTCTCTCTCTCTCTCTCTCTCTCTCTATATATATATATATATATATATATATATATATATATATATATATATTTCTCTCTCTTCCTTCTTGCTTGAGCTAGCAGAACTTCCAGTGACAATACTCCATTTTATTTTCATTTATTTCTCGTATCAGGAACATATGTATTCCACGCAGTTATGACAACATTACATTATTTCACATTAAATTACAAAGCATGGCCACTACCAATGCATTTTCTGTTGCTTAATTAAGTTCATCTTCTGTACAGGAAGGTCGATACAGTCGGCTCTGAAGCATATGATGAACGGTCTGGTCTTCTCCACAGTCACAATGAACATCACCTTCATCAGTGCAGCCCCGTCTGGCCAAATTAACATTTGATCTGTCAACTCCTGTCTATTCAGCGACTTCCAAGTCATCCATTCCTCATCATACCCAGTACAGAAAGTTTCAGAAACTCTTTTCCAGCCAGGGTAGAGGTAGATCGTAACCTTCCACAGTTGCAACCTAGCTTTTTCAGCAATGATTCTAAGTGCCGTCGATATGTTAAGAAAACTCCCCCTTAACTTCACTTGTTGTGAGTGCAGTTCATGCCCATACAGATGATGGGCTCTCTCCTACTCCACTATCTTATTTTCCTCATTCGCAGCTATTTCTCTTCGAAAAGGAATCGGTGGTATTCCAGCGAGGTAGCAAAGCCATTCGACTGGAGTGGATTTCAAGCAACATGTTATGATTCTACAGGTGTCGTTGGGAGATATGTCCACCAGTTTGACATGTGTTGAATTATACCAAACAGAAAATTCATACTTTGCTGCAGAATAGCATAATGCCACTGCAGAAGTTCATATAGTTTCAGGTTGGCTGCTCCACCGTGCTCCAGCCAGTTTGCGCAGGAGATTGTTTCTCATGGAAACTTTTATCTCACAGATCATGCAGTGATACTTGAAAGTAAGAGGCCTATGAAATGTTACTCCTAGATTTTATAAACTGTAATGTTAAACAAACAGAGCAAATACCCATATTTTCAACAGACCATATGTAAATTAGGTTGACAGCTCAAATTTGCAACCATATCACGTTGCAGACTCATATGACCTTACTAACTGCTTTGCAACAACTTTTAAAATTATATATTATATACTTAGCATTATAAATATTAGGGCAGGACTTGACTAATGAGTGGCTTAATGTTTGTTATGTTTTATATCTGTATCTCAGTACCAGTCAAATGTCTATAACAACATATGATAGGTGACTTAGGACCGTCTCCAATCAGTAAGGGGCATCATACAAAAAAACAGAACTTGGATATTTTCTTTTCGTTCAGGCCAGGCTAGCGGTGATTAAAGACCAGTACCAACTCTACTTCTTTTTTTTATTTTTATTTATTTATTTATTGTTCCGTGGGACCAAATTAAGGAGAAGTCTCCATGGTTATGGAACGAGTCAATACATGAAATTATAACACGATATTAGAAACAGATAAAATGAAATATAAAAAAAAAACATATTCAGGTGACAAGTCGTAAGTTTAAATGAAGACAATCAACAATGTAACTCTGGAATTTGCTTAATTTTTTAGCTCTTCCAGGAGCTCCTCGACAGAATAGAAGGAGTGAGCCATGAGGAAACTCTTCAGTTTAGACTTAAAAGAGTTTGGGCTACTGCTAAGATTTTTGAGTTCTTGTGGTAGCTTATTGAAAATGAATGCAGCAGAATACTGCACTCCTTTCTGCACAAGAGTCAAGGAAGTGCATTCTACATGCAGATTTGATTTCTGCCTAGTATTAACTGAGTGAAAGCTGCTAACTCTTGGGAATAGGCTAATATTGCTAACAACAAACGACATTAAAGAAAATATATACTGTGAGGGTAATGTCAGAATTCCCAGATTTTTGAATAGGGGTCGACAAGAGGTTCTCGAACTTACACCACATATAGCTCGAACAGACCGTTTTTGAGCCAAAAATACCCTTTTTGAATCAGAAGAATTGTTGTTGTTGTTGTGGTCTTCAGTCCTGAGACTGGTTTGATGCAGCTCTCCATGCTACTCTATCCTGTGCAAGCTTCTTCATCTCCCAGTACCTACTGCAACCTTCATACTTCTGAATCTGCTTAGTGTATTCATCTCTTGGTCTCCCCCTACGATTTTTACCCTCCACACTGCCCTCCAATACTAACTTGGTGATCCCTTGATGCCTCAGAACATGTCCTATCAACCGATCCCTTCTTCTGGTCAAGTTGTGCCACAAACTTCTCTTCTCCCCAATCCTATTCAATACTTCCTCATTAGTTATGTGATCTACCCATCTAATCTTCAGCATTATTCTGTAGCACCACATTTCGAAAGCTTCTATTCTCTTCTTGTCCAAACTATTTACCGTCCAGGTTTCACTTCCATACGACATAAGCGTATGAAAATATGCGAAGTAGACTACTTTTCGTGTTGAACTGTCACTTATTTCAGATACTGTTCTAATGGTAAATAAAGCAGCATTTAACTTCTGAACAAGATCCTGGACATGGGCTTTCCACAACAGCTTACTATCTATCCGAACGCCTAGGAATTTGAACTGTTCCGTCTCGCTTATAATATGCCCATTCTGTCTGATCAAAATATCGGTTCTTGTTGAATTGTGAGTTAGAAACTGTAAAAACTGAGTCTTACTGTGATTTAGCATCAAATTATTTTCCAAAAGCCACGAACTTATTTCATGAACTACATTATTTGTTACTATTTCAATATTACACACAAGATCCTTCACTATCAAGCTGGTGTCATCAGCAAACAGAAATATTTTTGAATCACCTGTAATACTAGAAGGCATATCTTTTATATAAATAAGAAACAGCAGTGGCCCCAGCACCGACCCTTGGGGAACGCCCCACTTAACAGTGCCCCATTGGGACTGAACATCACTACCACTCTCAATATTGCGGAGAATTACCCTCTGCTTTCTGTTCTTAAAGTAAGAGGCGAACCAATTGTAAGCTACTCCCCTTACTCCATAATGGTCCAGCTTCTGCAGTAATATTTTGTGGTCAACACAGTCAAAAGCCTTCGTTAAATCAAAGAAAACATCTAGCGTTCGCAACCTTTTATTTAATCCGTCCAAAACCTCACAGAGAAAAGAGAATATAGCATTTTCAGTTGTTAAACCATTTCTAAAACCAAACTGAACATTTGACAGCAAATTATGTGAATTTAAATGCTCCAGTAACCTTGTATATACAACCTTCTCGATAACTTTAGCAAACACCGATGGCATAGAAATAGGTCTAAAATTGTCAACATTATCAATGTCTCCCTTTTTATAAAGTGGCTTCACTACCAAGTACTTTAATCGGTCAGGAAACCGACCACTCCTAAAGGAAAAGTTACAGATATGGCTGAGAACTGGGCTAACATACATAGAACAATACTTCAGTATTCTGCTAGATACCCCGTCATATCCATGAGAGTTCTTGGTCTTTAGTGATTTAATTGTTAACTCAATCTCCCTCTTGTCAGTATCATGGAGGAGCATTTCAGGTAACAGTCTCGGAACACTTTTTTCTAAGAGCGCTATATGATTCCCTGTTGGGACTAGGTTTCTATTTAGTTCACCTGCTATATTCAGAAAGTGATTATTAAATACTGTACATATATGCGACTTATCAGTAACACGGACATTCCCACTACGCACTGATTCTATATCCTCGACCTGTCTCTGCAGACCAGCAACTTCCTTTACGACTGACCATATGGTGGGTCAACAGAAACATCCGATCTCACGCGTCGGCTTTGACCCGTGACGTAAGGGTGTTGTGGTGTGTGGCGTCATTACGGCGCGGAGTTTGGCTTGTGAGTGTGGCGTGTTTGTAGATGTTGCCTCGTTGACGTTACCTTAGTAGGAGTTTTAGGGCCTGTAATATATAGTTTACCTTTTTACTATACTTTTTGTTTTAACGTCGTCTATGAGGCTTTTATCAGTTTGCCATTAGATTGTTCAATCTTTATGGTCTATATGTTTTGTCGCTACTCGTTATGTCTAATGAATCAATATTGTTTTTTTCTTTTTTTTATTTGTTTCTTTTTTTTATCTTTTGATTGACCTACACATTGATCTGTAGCGTAGCCCTGAATACGAGGTTAGGTTGGGAGTTTTGTTTTGGCGGGGGGGGGGGGGGGGGTCAGGGGGGGCGCAGCCCCCCCTGCCTGGCCTTGAGTACCACTTGTTTATTATTATCTTTGTTTGCTATCAATGTTAGCAGATTGTTCTTGTGAAACCTTTGTGTGTGTTGTTTTTCTATGTGTTTTCGTCTCTGTGATACGTATGCAACGTTTTTATATCCGCCATATTGGAATTGTCGTTTATGGTCGTTTCCGCCATATTTGTGACGTCATGGGTCAAAGCCGACGGGTTGGATCGGACGCTTCCGTATTTCCCATATGGTTTTAATTTTATCCTGAGACTTAGCTATTCTGTCTACATACCACATACTTTTTGCCTTCCTAATAACATTTTTAATCACCTTACAATACTGTTTGTAATGGGCTGCTGCATTTAGATTTTGACTGTTTCTAACGTTTTGATATAATTGCCACTTTGTTCTACAAGATATTCTTATCCCTCTAGTCAGCCACCCAGGCTGCCTGTTTGTGCTAGTACCCTGTTTTAAACGTTCTAACGGAAAGCAACTTTCAAAGAGCATGAGAAAAGTCTTGAGAAAAGCATTATATTTATCGTCTACTGTATCAGCGCTATTAACATCTTGCCACTCTTGTTCCTTTATAAGGTTTACAAAGGTCTCTACAGCAACTGGATCAGCTTTCCTGAACAGCTGATGACTATATTTAACACGTGTTGCAGCATAAAAATCTTTTAAAGTTAAAATTTGCGCATCATGATCTGAAAGGCCATTCACCTTTTTGCTAACAGAATGCCCTTCTAGTAATGAGGAATGAACAAAAATGTTGTCTATGGTTGTTCTACTGTTCCCTTGCACTCTCGTTGGAAAGAATACGGTTTGCATAAGATTATATGAATTAAAGAGGTCTATCAGCATCCTCTTCCTTGCACAATCACTTATACAATTAATATTGAAGTCACCACATATAACTAACTTTTTGTATTTCCTTTAAACTGAACCAAGAACCTCCTCTAGCTTGAGCAAAAATGTTGTGAAATCGGGGTCTGGGGATCTATAAATAACAACAGTTACAAGTTTAGCTCCGTTAAATTTAACCACACCTGCACAACATTCAAACATCTTTTCAGTGCAGTACTTTGAAACATCAATTGACTCAAATGCGAAGCCGTTTTTCACATACATGGCTACTCCCCCACACCGTAAAGAGCTCCTCGAAAAGCAGCCAGCCAACCTGTATCCTGGTAAAGGAAGCCTCTGAATTATCTCCTTATTTAAGAAGTGTTCAGATATACCAATAATTTCAGAGTCAACATCTATAAGCAGTTCACTTACTTTATCTCTAATACCTTGTATATTTTGATGAAATATACTAATTCCCTCATTACTCGGATACCTAAGCTTTGTCAAAAGTGATTCCCTTGTTAGAGAGACTTCCCTTAAGCAGGAATACCTATCAGCTGACTTCAATCTAAAAAAGGTGCAGCTCTAACACCCACTACTGCAGGAATTTTCCCATGAGTGATCCCACCAACCCCACCTATGCTGTCACCTATAAGCTTTGCCAGCCTCCCCTTCCCATACCTGTTGAGGTGCAGGCCGTGTCTAGTGAAACCCATCCTGCTGATAGACTCCACCGACACCACTGAAATGTGACCCATGCTTTCTGTCATCAGCGCACCCCCAAGTCTCATGTTATTACGCCTGACGGCTGTATTAAGATGAGGCCGATCGTGACGCTGAAACAGTTCCACGAAATGCACATTCGTGTTGCCAGTCTGAGTGGCTATCTTTTCCAGGTCACCATCTATGTTACACTCCCCATCCCTATCAATACTATTACCAGCCCCACCCACAATCACTACCTGATCCTCTTTAGTAAAATCCCTACATAACCCCCCTATGTTAACAGTCACGTGAGCCAACCCTGCATTAGGCTTCACAATGCTGGTGACCTGGTACTCACTCCCCAGCACTTCCTGCAACTACTGGCCTACACCTCTGCCATGAGAACTACCTAACAGCAGAACCTTCTTCTTCCTCTTCGACTTTGCAACTGTTCTAGGGACAGTAACTACTGAGGTCTGCTGCATACTTCCTACATCTACAGCTACTAGAGATTCCTCTCCACTAGACTCTGACAGTTGATCATATCTATTGTAAACACCAATAGTAAAACTATCTGAAAATCTTCTTCTCCTAGCAGATCTCTTGCCAACAGCCAGCTCCCATTCCCCAACCCCCTTCTCACTCCTCATCCTATCTAGCTCCTCCTGTGCGTTTTTCAACTGCACCTGAAGGGCACAGATCTTACGCTCCTGCTCCTCTATCAATTTACTCTTGCTACATAACCTGCAGTTCCAGGAGAGGATCTCACCAGAATGCCCACTGGCTTCCCCACTGCATTCCCCCCAGTGAAAATACTTCGAACAAGTCTCACACCGCAATCCACTACTCACGAACCTACGGCAAAGCCCACACTTCTCACTCATGGTAAAATTTTATTTTTTCTAAGTTCCGCTACTACAATAAGAAGATGTTAAAAACCTGACTACAATAATCACAAACTTACTCTACAAGGGAAGTAACTACTATTATTGACAGTATTAATAAACAACAAATGTGAATATAACAAAAGACTAATACAGAAAGAGAATCAAACGTCTAATGACACAGTAACGAAGCTGTAAACAGTTCCCAAAAGGTTCTTCTGAAATTATTTCACCAGAAAACACTAAGAACACCGGTTGAAGACTACTAAAGTTCCTAAATAAACCACTGTACACAAACAATTAATTAGTACTTAGCTTTCGATGCGCCGCTACAGCTGCAACTGGTCAGCGCGGAATGTAAACACAGGCAAGAGGTTAAGTTGCTCGATACGAAACACTCACAAATATCGGGTCACAACACAAGAAAGGTAGAGGTGAATGAAGAAACCACTAATACGTCACTTATATAGTAAATATTATCACAAAAACAGTTAAAATATGTATCTGAAACCTAAAAAATATATGAAAACTTAGAGAGCGATCTCACACGCAGTCACTCGCTTATGACGTCACACCATAGTGTGACGATCATAGGTTTCCGTTTCTTGAGGTACTGTTGTGCTGTTCTTTCCTCAAAGCTTCCTTCCTCTTGATTCTCTGCAACGCAATTACTAATTTGGCTGACAGGTCAATTTTAGGGCAGGGGGTCATCTTGCCACTTCCCTTAGTGGTGTGATCAAGGGCCTGTCTCATATCCGTTCGGCCAGGAAATAACTGATACTGTCATGGACCAGATTGTTGATGATTTCTTACAACTGAGGAATATATTCTGCCCATTTAGAGAACAATATATTCTAACCGGCTTCCCTGCTTCTCTGAAACATCTTCCAATCGCATTTGTTGCCATGCTGTAGATACTTGACCTATGGATCGTGACTCCACGCTGCAGCATCTCATTCATCCAGGCACAAGAGATGAACTGACGACCGTTGCCTATCAAGACACTCTTTGGGTTGCTGAACGTTTCGGTGTAACGATGCAGGCACCTCATCAAAACGACCGCTGAAGTTGTTCTTATTGGGTAAAACGCCATGTGTTTTGTCAACACGTCATGAAGTGTAAAAAAAAAAAAAAAAAAAAAAAAAAAAAAAAAAAAAAAAAAAAAAAAAAAAGAAAAGCTGACTTCTTCTCTGCCTTCTGGTAGACTCCCCTTAATATCAACCGAGATGAACTATCGTGGGGATGATGCAGTGACGTGTTACATTAGCCTCATAAGCCTTTCTCTCGCTGGTTTTGCTTTATGGCACAGGGCGTACTTCGTCAGTTATCTGCCGCTTATAGCCTGCATCTTTTTGAAGTGCACAAGCTGTTTGAGAATTACAAGGCATTTTGCGGCACCATGGTGCCCCAACAGCAAGTGGTTCGACCTAAAAAGGTCGTCCTGCACCTCTTGTGGAATGCACAGCCGCCACTGCTCTCTCTCGTGATGTCTTTGGACATACAATAGTCCAACCTGCAATCGTTAAAAGGCTCGTACCGTCACGTTCGCTTGATCTTTCAGTATTTGATCCTCAATGCCAAGACACTGTGGGTCGTCACACTGATAGGGAACTAAGGCTCAGAGTTTATGTTTCATTTCAGCACCACCCTTCACTTTTTTGATTCTAGAAATGGGAAGTTCTTTATTTTCTGGGCAGTCCAGATCTTCGTCACGCAATCCGAGTGCAGGAGGAGGTAATGTCTTTGCCGGGCACATGCTGGGTGGTGTAATCCCATCTATGTAATTTTTTGCTCTTTCTTTTATAACTAAAATTTTAAATTCTTCTTGCATGGTGTTGTAACATCGTTTCATAGCAGATTTGCAAAAAATGTTCAGATGTATGTGGAATCTTATGGGACTTAACTGCTAAGGTCATCAGTCCCTAAGCTTACACACTACTAAATCTAAATTATCCTAAGGACAAACACACACACCCATGCCTGAAGGAGGACTCGAACCTCCGCTGGGACCAAGCCGCACAGTCCGTGACTGCAGCCCCTGATACCGCTCGGCTAATCCCGCGCGGCGTAGAAAGTGTCCAAGGCGAGGAAAAATCGCTTACGAAAGTCTGGTTGGTGGAATGAAATCTTCCACTCTAGTGAGTCGTCAAGAGCTTGAAACTCGCGGTCGTGCTTGTCAGACCAGTTGGACGCGATGTCCTTCTTTATCAGTCTTGTCAGGTTGACACCATTTCTAGCTTAATCGTTCATATATTCTCCCAAGAACGACCTCCACTGTCGCTTGTTTTTGGCTGAGAGAAATTGGTGGATGGCATTAAAGTTTCTCCTCACCTACATACATGCCTCGGTTGTTCAAGAGATGATCTAGAAATCTTACATTGTAACAGGCAAACCTGCGTTTTCCTAGTATAAGGGTCATACTAGCCCAAACCACTGTTCGTAATACTTCTTCCAAACTACGACAGTATTCTGCAAAACTCTAAGATTAGTAGGTCATCGACGTTCAACGTGATATACTTGTGGAAAAGTAATGGGACAAAGCGAATATTACTCCACTCTTTAGTGCAGGTTGCCTACATCAGGGGCAAGCATATATTCAGGGGCAAACCTGTTGTTATGCTCAATGCCAGCCCTTAAACTTTAGTCCTCTTTTGTTTGACAAGTTCCTAACCTATTGTTCGACACCAATTTTCATCTCAAATTGATATGCAAATTAATTAAATTGTGGCAGGTGACTGATTTATGACCTCAAGCTATAGGCCTGCTAAGTGGTTTACGACCCCTTGTAGATCCTTCCTTCTGAGAAACCTCCTCACGCCTCCTATTTATCTGGAGCCGCGCGACCGCTATGGTCGGAGGTTCGAATCCTGCCTCGGACATGGAAGTGTGTGATGTGCTTAGGTTAGTTAGGTTTAAGTAGTTCTAAGTTCTAGGGGACTGATGACCTTAGAAGTTAAGTCTCATAGTGCTCAGAGCCATTTTTGAACCTCCTATTTATCCTACTCCTCTCCCACCTCACCTTCGCCGATACAAGCACAACTCTCATATCAAATTAATTGGCTAATAAATTAAATCAATAAATTAACTAACCCCTTCCCCTCTGGTAAATCCACCAACCTTCCCCTCCCACCCACCCCCACCATGAAAATGAAGAGTCTGTGCTGGAGATGAGGTATCTCACAATAGGAAATTCAAATGGCTTTGAGCACTATGCTACTTAACTTCTGAGGTCATCAGTCGCCTAGAACTTAGAACTAAATAACCTAACTAACCTAAGGACATCACACACATCCATGCCCGAGGCAGGATTCGAACCTGCGACCGCAGCGGTCGCTCGGTTCCAGATTGCAGCGCCTAGAACCGCACTGCCACTCAGACCGGCAATACGAAATTCAGTTACAAAGCAAAGAATATAAGGTTTATTTGTAAAATTCAAATCACAGACGTTGAACTCTCTTGCTCATCATTCTCCACTGTTTAGGAAGATACAGATCTTGTAAAATGCATAAAAAAGTAGTAATTAAATCGACCATTTATTTTTATTCCGATCAAGCAAGGAATACTATCAACATAATTCACCGCAGGGCATTGCATGCCCACACACTGACCACTTTGCCAGGCCAGCCACGTCACGTATTCCCACAAATGCAGGCTGGACTACACCCATTCAAGCCCCACGACCAATATCAACTGCAAGATGTGCAAGCCGCCTTGTGCGACGCACAGACCAGATGTTGTGCTAATCCTTGAACATAGCATCAGGTGCCAGCTACCCTTCGATATCTGATACCCAATAAATTCCTGTCAAAACACAGATCTCCCCCCCCCCTCTCTCTCTCTCACTCTCTCTATCTCTCTCTCTCTCTCTCTCTCTCTCTCGCTCTCAAGGAGATGAGAACAGTTGAACATATCGCTCAAACTCTCATGACTACCTTACAATGATCCTTCTTCATAATAAAAACATATTTTCCACATTTAAGTATCATACACAAAGTGCAAAAAATTTATCAGGTCTTGTATGCACCGGCATCTGAGAACACAAGCACCCTCTATAACTGCAACGTTTCCACAAAACGTTTCAGGTGAAAAAATCCAACCACTTGTGCTGGCCATGCAGGCAGCTGCACTCCCATTGCCCAGCATCCACAAACCTGCCATATCGCACACTCAGGTACGGTCAGGAGAGACTGTCACCAATCAGTCAAATGATCAGCTAACATAGGGGGAATTCTCGTCCAGAGCAAACACCCATCATTTTAAATCTTCTCATGCAACACACTTACGTCGCTGCTCACACATTGCACTGGGCACTTCTCTGCACCCACTGCCATGTGCAAGAGCAGAACAGTCGGCGCTTTCTTTGTAACTAATCTGCAACTTCTGGTTGACCGAAACCTCGTGCTCACCCGTGCCATCCATGACACAAAGAAAATAGACCAAATGCATTGCAACTGTAGAATATGTTGTTGCAGGGGACTTGATGCATTCGAGTGCACTGCTATCCTTCACCGTCCAGCCAGAAAAATAGTGCATTTGCTAGACGTGTTGACAACTGTACTACATTAAAATCCATTTTAGAATACATGACGAGAAGTGACATAAAATCGATAAAAATCACGAAAATTGACGGAAAATATGTATAGATTGAGGGGAAAATACGCCAAAATTCAAGGAAATCGAGGGGGAATGAGGGAGTACTAATATTTCCTCTGTTTGGGGCATCAAAATTCTTGTACATGGAAATTAGTATGTAACAGCAAGATGAATACAAGAAAAAGTTGACATGGAAGACCAGGCACCAGGGAAACAGTCATTTTTCATCGAAAGTGATAAGACGACTGGAACACAATATTGAACGTGTACGATCACCAAATGTAGAGTAATAAATTTATACAGGATGGATCACACGCCTAAGTGTGACACAAAAGGTATCAGCAGGCACCTTATAGATTTTTATATAGTGTCCTTATCTAAAGGGTGTTGAATCACCAGCTGGGGGACAGCAGTATACAATTATAGAATGGATCACATGTTCGACCCTGTGCAAGACTGTTCAGGTGTTTTAAACCCTAAGAAACAGTATTTACCATGTGCTTCCCTGTACTTTCCACCAATCGCAACCATGAGGTGTCAGCTAAGAAATACCTTACAGAACAGTTGCTGTACGGTTTTTAACAATATTCTACTGTATGCCTATTGAGATAAGAGTGATACATGCAAGTTGTCTACTGTCTTTGATGCTTTCTTTGAAAACAGAACCCTCTACCTCTCAGCTGACATGAACCTGCGTTGATGGATGACAGAAAGTAGACGGAGTGAACAGTTGAGAGGGGTTGTGATGTGGTATCATTTAATGGTAGACTGATAATGTATTCTAGAGAGAGGTAGATGTTGCTGCAGGCAATTTATCACGCATTTAACTATTTTTTCTGTTGTTCTCTCAGGGTGCATCAGTTGTGTCGTATAAGTTGCAGTTGACTTGTATACAACTGCATGTTCTGTGTGTGGCTCAGAGCGCTATCTACCTGCAATAGTTAACAGCAAACATCTCCATAGCACAGGGCTTCCAACAAATGTATGATCAACCATGCCAATCGATGGAAAACCTGTTTCACCACCCTCCTCTAGATGAACAAAGACGTATGCTAGGTACTTCATTTCTCAGCCACGTCTTGGACATAAATCGAGTCTTCAGTTTCATAACTGCAGTGATTCCAAGTTTGTGACAGGTGTTTCTGAGGTTCTGCAAGCCCTGTCTGTAGATTTGCTTTTCAGTTGTCCTGTTCATGGAGTTAGTGCAGCATGGCATATATTTCACATGTCAAACACCACTGCTATGAGTTTGTCTATTTCCTTGTAAGAGGCCTTTTGCGTCACTGACGATCGTTTTAGTGCACTGATGTGAGCATAGTATAATTTATGAACCAAAATCGGATGTGAACAGTGGGCGCCATACTCCTGCAGAAAGCTATATTGTGCTTGTATCAGAAAGAATCTAAGTTTTTCTTCGGTGTTGAAGGAAGTAGTTGTATTATCTTGAAGTTTGTCACCATAGTGAGTGTCCGCCCCAATAGCTGAGTGGTCAGTGTGACGGACTGCCGTCCTACGGGCCCGGGTTCGATTCCCGGCTGGGTTAGGGATTTTCTCCACTCAGGGATGGGTGTTGTGTTGTCTTCATCATCATTTCATCCCCATCTGGCTAGCAGGTCGCCCAATGTGGCGTCGAATGTAATAAGACCTGCACCAAGGCGGCCGGACCTGCACTGTAAGGGGTCTCCTGGCCAATGATGCCAAATGTTCATTTCCATTTACCATAGTGAGTGGGATAAAAAAACTTGCAGGGTGAATGCATGTCACATGTTGGACATACGTCTCCTGCATTGCAGTATTAAGAGGGTTGCACTCTGCACAACTAATATTTTGGAAACCACCTGGCTTTAACAATATAGTATTTTTAAGTGCAGAACCAGTAGCCTTAGGAGTGCCTGTGTGTATGTTCTACGATCATTTCTCTCTGGCTGATACCTTCCTGGTACGACCACAGACACTAGAACAATATTTCACAATTGATAACAAAGGTAGTTTACATAAAATGCTTCAAACTCCACCCATCTGGAACTACATCATGTATAAACAATGTGTTTCTTCTTAACCATCTGCTGTATCATCACAACACTCTCATATCTGTTATACACCGATAAGGGGTGCTAAATTCTTCGACATGCATGCATCTGGATAGATCTTTTGCGCTTAGATGGGTGCTTGAGTAAGACTGGTGCATAACCGCCTTCACTGAATAGCAGTTATGGACTCATCTCGCGCAAGATGTGGAATCTAGAGGTACAGTACCATGCTATTTCTAGTTGATGATGTTTGGTGTGTGGGGCGCTCATCTGCACGGTCATCTGCTCTACTTCTAGTCTGCAGCAAATTAAATTAGTTACAGTGTTGTAGAAAGGGTTGGTCAAAGACAATGTGGGAAGAACATTCAGTCTCCAACTTTATCCTGTGAATGTAAGAATACTCTGTGACTCCTATTCACATAGAGAAAGATGGGCAATCATAATCATAGATTTCGCACTATGATCTAAGAGCTAGAAATATGTATGTAACCTACCTCCATCAGTATAACAAGCTGTCTGGTATCCTTTGCTGTATATGTTCAACAATTAACAATGAATGGATGCACTGCACTGTCATCTATCTACATTCACAATCTAATATATGGTACATGCAAAGTAGTGGAGAGGGTTCAGCGATGATGGAAAAATTGGGAAGGATGCTGCCATTTCATTGGTCCCCATTGAAATTATGGAAAAATTGGTAAAATTCCTAAAATTGATTACACTATCAACTGTGGTGCTCATTACAGTACATTGTCCCATATCAATAGTGCCTTTTCCATCCTGTCTGTCCACTGGTATGCTGTCGATTACCACATAATGATTGACTGACACCACTTGTTTGAAATGGAGAGAGTCTTGGGAGGAGCGATACCTTCTAGGGATTTCCAGCACTAAAAAAGTTATAGTGTCATCGATGCAATATATGGAATCACTGCTCTTGGTCTCCTTGAAATGCAAAACGTAGACAACTGCTACCCCATCACTGTGAAAGATGAGATTATATGTAGAGGTCATCACCTTTGTGCAGCTTTTTGGAAACACTCCACAATACCGCAAACTCTCCCAATTCCCATTTCTTGTGATGTTCTCCACATTTTTGTCAATAAGAAACACCGCCTCTGTCTTTTCTTTCAACCATCCTGTGTGGGTGTGGGAGCAACATATTTTACACTATGTGATGTCCAGCTGTCTGTGAGAGCTATTGGATCGAAAGGTGTTAATATCGGTTTAGCACCTGACACAGACCTCAAAGCAGTGGTATAAAATCAAAATGTATGGTGGTGTACAAAGCTGTAGTCATACACTGTTTGTACATGTTACAGGGGAGTAAAATTAATCAATCCGCTTATGAAAGAACAACTCAAGGACCCTCTCTTGCAATTGATAGTCTATGGGATATGTCCTCATACAGTATAGGTGACGAAACTTTACACTGGTCTTTACAAGCGACTTCGATCAGTGTCCACCTGCTCCAGTGCACCAGTATCTGTATATTTAATAGGCTCGGTACATGTTTTCAACGTCAGCATGCAAATGATATTTGTTTTCGATATTTCATAAGAGAGGTACGTGATAATATCTTACTGAGTTCTCTACCAGGTTAAATTAGTGAAATTTTTATAGTTGGTACCATTTCCATGTTGGATGGTACAAAATAACAAGGAGAGAGAGAATGTTTGGGTGACATACATGAATGTACCCTGAGGGATGCAGATCTCTTTCAGACTGCAGTAGATGTATGTAGTTTGGAAATGCACCACAATGCAGTATCAAAATCCTTGTACTTCTTCCAGTTCGCGTATGATGTGGAGTGTTCCTAATTTTCCCGGTAAGGAACACCAATGTAATTGCTCATACCATCTTTTCTACTACCACGTGTTGCAGGAGAAAGCTTCGTTTGGCCCTGGTCTTACACATTGTACACAATTGACGTAGCTATGTCAATATGTTCCCATTTCCACCGAGTTGTCAAAACACTGTCATATCACATTAACTCAGCTGACCATGTTTCTCCATGGGATGCAGAAGGTGGCAGATAGAGTACTCTGCAACTTCCGTCCAGTTCCGACTTAAATTGGTAGACTCACATGAACAAAGCTGCAGTGAGGACGGAGCAGATACTGAGGAACAGTTACAAGGTGCAGAGACACTGTCTAAAACCGCACTGGAGTTCGGCTGCATGGTGTCCTAAGCAGATAGGTTCGAAAAAGGTGACTCGTTTTGACTTATGAGACTGCCATGAATATGATTTACCAGTGGCTGTAATGATTAAGAGACATCTCCATAGAATCCAACCCAAATATGTGGTTGAGTGGAGGGACTTGATTCCAAATTGCTGACGGAATTTCTACCAGAAAGGATAACACTGTAGATCTGAAAATATGGTGTACTGGTCATAGGATTTTGTACATTTCTTACAAGTTGAACCTAGCACTGCATTTTGTAAGTGTTTCATCACATAGCACACCATCTACTGTGTGTGACCATCCTCAAGCAAGCGTCATCCCTCCCACCTATAACTCTGTGGATATATTGGAGAACTTCTATTACACTGTCTACGTGGCGTGGGGACAGAATGCATTACAAATACTGTTTATTAGCGTGGGCAAAATCTAGCAGCGGCAAATATCGTCTTAATGTCACGTTCCATAGCCGAATCACTTTCTAAGTTCAGTGAGAAGGGTGATTTTATTACGAGCTTACAGAGCTGGTGACTTGCACCCAAGCTTTCGGTCTGTTAATACTCACCACAGCAATCACCGTCATTATTCACTGTCGCAATATTTGTCTGGAAGACCACTTCATTTGGAAGCAATACCATACTTCGATTTATCGAGCATGTATACTTTTCAACATGGATATTGTCAGTGACCCTTGTGTATGCCTGTAGAACCAAGCCTGCTTTTATGAAGGGTGACAGTGACACATTTGTTGTGATTGTGTTTTTAATAGCATACTCCTTACGTGAAATGTTTGTTGCCTAAGGTGTAATCCTTCTGCCATCAGCTTCAAATGTTGGTTCTCAATAGTGTTCCTCGAAAAGAACATCATCTTTCCTCCAGAGATTCCCATTTGAGGTACCTGGCGAGTGTTACCCGTCTGCTGAGAAAAAAAATGTTACTCACCAATCAAATTCAGTCATGGTAAATTTAATTAACTAGCCTATCAATTTGACATCAATGACGTGCCGTCTGGCTGGTGGAAGTGATAGCCACGTATTCACGGATATAATTCCGGAGTTGGATCGGTAATCAGGCGTTGTACTGAGATATTTTAACGAAATTCCAATCTCCCACCCACACAGGGAGAGGTGACAATCCTAATGAAATCAGATGTATTACCGAATTTGTAAAGTGATACTTATTGTAAACCTGATATTTACAGCTTCTCTGTGTTGTTACTTAAAGAGACTTTGTAAGTGGCAAAGCATTTGGTTACTTTCAGGGAGTTCAAAAGTGAGGAGTAATCCTATAACAGTGGTAGATCTTAGCACTCTGTCATCATTCCATTTCAGATATTTTAAACGGAGAAACCTGTGTCAGGGTTGCAGCTGCAGTTAGTCCGAATCGCACCGCATTGTGCTACAGTTGGCAGCATCGATGGGCATGAGGACAGATTGCGGATTAGTTGCAGATTAATTACAAATAATGTGCAGACCTTACTGCTCTTGCCCATGGCAGCAGGGCCTGGCAAAGCGACCAGTGTTCCAGGTGGGCAGTGACAGAAGCAGACGTGTATGTTGTTTGAGAAGTTTCAAAACGATACATATTTGCACTGGACGATTATTCCCCTCATGTACATTGATTGGATGACTGCTTGGCGACTGTTTCTTCCAACCCCATCTGAGTGTTCGGTATGGCGAGCATGTGTGTGCTGGGGGATGGGCGAGCAGCCCCCAGCCAAGACAGAGCTACCCAGTGGTAAAAGGATTGAGCGATCTTCGCAGTCGTGTGTGTGTGTGTGTGTGTGTGTGTGTGTGTGTGTACGATCGGTTGGATTTTTTTCACCTGATATGTTTTATAGAAACGTTGCGGTCGAAGAGGGTGCTTGTCTTCCCAGATGTCAGTGCATACAAGACATCAGATATATTTAGCACTATGATCCATTTGTGCCGAAAATTTCATTACTCGATTTGCATAATGTTTGCATGTGATATTCTGACGTTGAAACTATGCTTTCTATTATGAAGAAGGGTCATTCTAAGGTGGTGGTGAGCGTTTTAAGCAATCTATTTGAGTCCTGTATATTGTTAAACAACTAATTTGATAGGGTAGTGCAAATGGACTATTTCACATTATTTTTATATAAAAATTTCGTCAGCTCTCCCTTTGTCAAATTGGTTCAAATGGCTCTGAGCACTATGGGACTTAACTTCTGAGGTCATCAGTCCCCTAGAATTTACAACTACTTAAACCTAGCTAACGTAAGGACATCACACACATCCATACCCGAGGCAGGATTCCAACTTGCGACCGTAGCGGTCGCGCGGTTCCAGACTGTAGCGCCTAGAACCGCTCGGCCACCCCGGCCGGCCCTCACCCTTTGTCCCCAGCATTAGCCAACAGGAACACTGTATTCAGAGGACAGATGAAAACATCTGTCTGTAACGTTTGGACTCAAACAGGAAGCATCCACTTGAGAGAGATAGAGAGAGAGAGAGAGAGAGAGAGAGAGGGAAAGAGAGAGAGGGAGAGGGGGCACTGAGAGAGGGAGAGAATGTATTTCGACAGGAATTTCTCGGGTATCAAATATCAAAGTGTTCCCACCATCTGATGCTTTCTTTGGGGATTAGTGCGAGATCCAGTGTGTACGTCACACGAGGCAGCTGGCGTGTGGTGCCACTGACAGTCTTCATGAGGCCAGAGTGGGTATAGCACAGTCTACACATGCAGAATATGTGATGTGGCCAGCACAGAGAAGCAGTCGTGTTGTGGGCGCACAATGCCTTGTGGTCAGAGCGAAAGATTTTGAAAAGTGTAATTACATGCAGTGAGTTTTGTTGATCGTTTTCCTTGTGTGACAGGGATAAAAACAGCAATCGATTTGATTACTTCTTTTCGATGTATTTTACAAGACCTGCATCTTCCCAAACAGAAGAGAATGATGGGCAAGAGACATCCAAGCCCTGCGATTTGAATTTTATAAATAAACAGTATATCCTTTGCTATGTAATTGAGTTTCCTGTCGTGAGATCCCTCTTCTCCAGCACAGACCCTCCAATTTCCAGGTGGGGGTGTGAGGGAAGAGCTGGTGGATTTACCAGAGGGAGAATAGTCAGTTAATTTATAGATTTGCTTGTATTTGCAAGAGGGAGGGGGGAAGGTTGGAGGTTTCCATATGGGTAGGAGAGGAGGAGGGGAAAAGGAAGGTGTGGAGAGGTTTCTCAAAGGGAAGGATTATCACCAGAGGGCGGTGAGTCAACCACCAGGGGTCATAAACCACTTAGCAGAACAGTATGTTCTGGTCATAAATCAATCAAGTGTCACAGTTTAATTAATCTGCACATCAGTTTAATATCAAAAGTTTCATAGAACAATAAGTTAAGTATTTGGCAGTCAAAAGAGAACGATAGGTTAAGGCGTGATACGGAGCAGACAATAAGTTTTCCCCTGAATGTATGCTTGCCCCTGAATGTATGTTTGCTTCTTATGTAGGTAACCCACACTAATAAAGTGGGGAGATATTCTCTTTGTCCCACTACTGAGAGATCTGGATCAAAGACCATATCTAGTGTGCATACGAACTTTGCCACACTAATATTTAAGCCGAACAGCATAACTGGTGTATTCATAATTCTTTCCATTGACTAGTAGAGTCGTATATTTCATGCATATCTCCGAAAGAAGAATCTGCCAATACATAGCAGTCATATGTAATGTGGTAATGTATCTTGCTACCTCAAAACGCGCCAAAAGGTCTTCAGCAGCGTCTGATCAGTCCCGTTCTGTGATTAGAATCTGATTTCGACAAGAAGTGTCGAAAATCAATCAGATAGTAAGCCTTGGTTTATTTACGGATAGTACAACATTGTTCAGTAAGCTGTTTGACCTTTTTGACTACTCCCCATTGCATCAACGGCTCAGTCTCTTTCTCCACTGTCTTACATGTTGATAATGCGGAGGAGAATAAAATCATTCTCCTTTCTTCACTCAGAGGTGAGAGGTATACATTAACAGTCTTCCTGGCCTGTCTTGAAAAATATATGCATAAGGCCACAGTTCTGTGGACTAAATGTCCTGCTGCTCCTGAGACTCAGTATTTACTTCTCATATCCTTCTCTCCAGTTCGCCCTCCTATGGGCGGGGGTAAGGAGCGTCGGTTCATCGTGACAGAAGCTACTATCGTGCTGACTGAAAGCTTGCCCCTCACGTGCGACGCCGCCCATGAAGGGACGCGAATACCCAACCGACAGGACGCCCTCCCTCCTCCCATGTACTGCCAGCTCGCAAACGGTAGAACTCTCCTCCTTTCACATAGACGCTGACCTCATTCCTTTCACAATCGATTACGAGTGCTTTTCACAGTTAATAACGAGAGGCTGCTGATACCAGTAAACTCTCGAAGTTAACCGGCCCTTGAGAACGTCAGAAAGTATCTTTGACAAGGGAACCGTCGTAGTGAAAGTCCACAATGAATAGTTGCGTGCAGTACTTACAAGATTGTAAGTTCTGCACTTTCCTCCTAATTTTGGATATTCATTGTGAAAAATTTGATGTTACATGAGCCGATAAGGAACACGAAATATGCTTTCACCAGATCTGTTTTCACCTTACCTCCTGTGATGATCTATGACCGAAACTGCTACACATATAGACTTATAATAAATAGCTGATGGCTAATAATGAATCTTCTCATATTCAAAGGCCCACTGTTGGCGCACGTTGCTTGGCATGCGTGGCAGTGACCATCAGAGGAAGCGAGTGCGGTGCCGCCGTTTCAGACTCGCCCTCCTGTTCTGCGCGGGGCGACTTGATAGGGGCTTCCAGGTATGGGAGTCTGCCTGCGGGGTCTGCTGACTGCAACATTCCCGTACGGAAGTGATTCACTCCCTGTTCAATCATGACACTTTAAAACTCACAACCTATTTTATTATAATTTACACTTGTTGTTTGAACGATATAATGTAATTTGTAATATTAGAAGCCAAGATTGCTCGATGTGAAATAGTTTATTTCGTGACCAGTTTCGTCAGTAATGAGCTCTCCTCTTCAGATACTCAGATCGCCAAGAAATCTAAGTACACACCCATTTCGTCAACATACTGGGAACATGCTCCAATTACAATAACAGAGCTCCACAGAGGTTTCCCAAATGTATATAACGTGCTAAATAAAATATCCATAGCACCAAGAAGGAGGGCAGGACCAAAAATATGTACAGTCATGCTCAAAAGTATCCGAACGACCTAAATTGCATTTCGCCTGATTCGCATGCAACCCACATAACGCAGCTGTCTAGCAGGTCCTCAAATCGCTCCTTGGTACAGTCGTTTGACTATTGAAAATGGTTCCAACAAGTCACCAATAGAAAATACTGCTCTGTATCGAAATAACTCAAGATGTAAAGTAATACTACGATACTACAAATATCAGGGAACACCTTATCACAGGTAAGACTGTCCTTAAGGCTTGTAAGCTCACATTTATTACAGTAAATGACATAACTGAAATGCTACCACTCTCATTATTACATCAGACAGGTAATGCACGTAGTAAGTTCGTCGTATTCATGATTTCCTCTTCAAAGTAACATACCGTACTTATTATTTAACACAAAATGACATTAAAAATTTAAGTTATTCACGAGCAGCTAGTTGAGAATATGTATGAACTTCAAATGACATGACGAACCGTCTCGTTCTGCATATGGATTCAAACTCAGGTCATGCAGACTAAGCAAAGATTTCGTGACTGACGGAAACTAACAGTCATAAAAATAAAAAAAGAATGTGTGTGTGTGTGTGTGTGTGTGTGTGTGTGTGTGTGTGTGTGTGTGTGTGTGTTGCCAAAAGGCAAAGAGATCTTACTGCCTTCCGATATACTTCGCTGTCAATTCTTCCATATGATTTGGTCGACATGACCTGTTTCAAGTTGTGTATGACAGACAATGTTTTAGAAAATCAATTGTTTTCCTTTGCAATAAATAGAAAGATTTTCATTCTAAGCTATCCAAGAACAAAATTTTCGCAATATTAGTTCAAATTTAATATTCGCTTCTATAATGTAGGAAAGTATTTCACAGTTGCAAAACTGGCATCCGACTATTGACTTTACACTTAGTCGCTGACCATAAATTCTAGCTCAGAGTGACACCAGTTTAAGAAACGTAATGTAGCGAAGACTGTCTGGCATTGATCTTTCTCACCGGGAAATACGCAATTCACTCATTGGGCTCCATAAGTACACTGTAACAGTAATTTTTGTGTGTACGCAATGCATATGGATTAGAATTTAGTGGTGCTCTCTCTTCCACTTCTGTATACAATTTGCCTGACCTAAACGGGCTCTTTGTCATTACAGGCCCTGGGCAGTGCAAAATCATACTGACAACAGTAATGTGCTTATACTGACAACCTGACTGTTCGTTTTACCTGATTTTGTAATCATTTAAATAAAACAACATGACCTTCCAGTGGGAGACATTTCGTCCCCCTTTTCCTTCTGTGAAATTTGTGAGTAAGCTTTTTGCCTTTCAGCCAGCAAAATGCTGCAGAGTACGGCCGGTAAACGATTCACAAATCACGATTTAGTGCCGTTAAGACGGTTTCTTTAAACATTGTCGTAGCTGAAGGAATTTAGTTTCGTCCTAAATCATCTCAAGCAGCAACGTTCACAGACATCTCAAATAGGAAAAGCTCATTATCCAGGTACGAAGGTTGTAAAACCAACTTCCCACAGTTTGTGCCAGGTTGATCTTTTCGTCTGATATCACTGCGTAAGTATTTTGTCTATGAGGTATCACAAGTAGTGTTCCTGTAGCTGTGGGAATCATTGGTTGAAAACGAGTTTAACACCAATGGGTATAGTACTGCTAAATATTCAAAATGATTATCAACCTAATTCTGAGTTCATCCGCAAACTGAGGCGAATTTATAATATTGAAGCTAGACTGTGTATCCTTGTCTTCCTTGAGTGGGAATTGGAAGGCATTTACACACACGTATACAATACTATGAATACTTCTAACGCAATAGTTAACGTTGCTCTCATAAACTACTTTTGTTTTTTAATTCTTCTGGATCTTCAGCGTGCAATATGTGTTGTAGATACAGTCTTAGAGTAATAAATTGACCGCCGAGTCGTTCACGTAAGGTGGGCAATACAGTTGTGCTCCTCTCAGAATCCTATGTCCGGCAATATGCTCGATCTGGCAACATTGTAGACTGCGCCACATCCCAGAGGAAGTCTTGACTCTAGTCTTAGTGCTTTATTCTTGACTACGACCGTAGTCTTGAGGTAAAACGCGAGACTAGCTAATACAACGTCTGGTAACTAAAAGCATACGTCAACAAAGTTTTTATCGCCACTTTCCTCTCGGTGCTGAAGCTATGAGTGTAATTCAAGAGGATCTACAATAGATTTCGCTTTCTGTCACACTGGTGATAATTGTTTGGTCCAACAATGTTTTAGCGAAAGATTTATTTGCCGACCATCTGCCTCTGAACACCGCATGCGTCTGACTTCTCTGGGACCCGTTTACTGCCTACCGGCGGGGGCTGAGGCACTGCATTGTCTCGCCTTTTGCCGACAACGTCTGCTCCACTCCGCACTCTCGACCATGTAACATGCTTTAATGTTGTTGAGTGGTGACCAATAAAATCTGTCTACGATTTGTTTCACTCTTGATAGCAAAGGAGGCATAAAACCGTTTTTATTTGATGATTATTTTATTATATTAGAACGCAATACATCAATGTGGCACAGAATTAATTTCATTGTTTCTGATCCAGTGCACTACAATTAAAGCGTCACATTCTGTTTTTTTTCCTTTCACGGGAGGTTCCTCAAATAATTTATTATTGTCATGGATTCATATGTGTTAGTCAAGGCACAGAGAGTAAATGCAATGTAATGTGTTTGGTTTTTTTTCTTTGATTCTCTATGGTAAATAGATGCAAAAGCTTGTGTCAATACCTATCAGAACCTGCTCTATAGCTACTCAGGCAAATTGCTTGTTTTGATGTCTATACCTTAATTAATGGAGAAGTGAACGCTGTTCACAAGTGATATTTAAAATATTCAATTGGATTTAAGGCGACAAAATTGCCCATATTTGAAGCTACCCAGAGAAAACGTAAGTTACCAGAGTCGCTGTTAGCAAATGTCTGGAAGGAGTTAATGATTGCTACTGTGGAAATTTAGCATAGAGGCACTATAGTAATCAAGAGATTCATTTCCTTCATATTTATCACCCTGGCATGTGAGTCTTAAGTGAAGAACGATATTGAAATTCGTATCGCTGATGGTCGATTCGAATTTCTTCAGAGACACTGGTATTGCGAAGCAGCTTGGCAGTCACAAAGCCAAGATCTATGACCATTAACACAACTTACTGAGTCGAACTACCAAGAGGATTTGATGTGTAAAGGTTTTCTTCCGATTTCGATACAGAATTTTTTCTGGAAATTCGCGGCTCCATAAAATATGTCAGAAAAAAAACTCGCACACGTTGGCCCCTACCACGGTTAGAACTGACGACTGATTGAGCCGTTCTGACCCAAGACACGGGCGGTACCACCGGGCTACGGACACACTGCTGCCTGTCCGCCACTCTCATAACGGTATTTGTCGCTCAGCCTCATAACGCATGGCGAAAGAGAATAAAAGTTGTCACTTATGTGAAGAATAGCATTTCTTTAGGCAAAAACTGAATTTTCTGTCTCAGTGTCTTAGTTTACATGAGGATTATATAGCATGAGTCATTCAAATGGAAAGGGAATATCAAGTGAATTTAGCGAGTCAATTCAGTACCATACGCGGAAGAGATTGCCCTGTCACAGTGTTGTCTAATGTTTGTGACGATGTTGCCAATTCTCAGCTGTGCTAGGAACAGCTCTGTAGCGGTATGCGAGGAGAATCCCGTGCTCGTGTCATAGGAGGATACGGAGAGGAGGCGCGGGGTTTGGTTAATATGCAGCGTTTTCTCCTACCAGTTGAGTCAAACATTCAGGTTATATAATCTTCCATCACGATTACAGTTTCCCACAAAATAGATACGAATAAAACACCTTGTTACTTTGTGACAAAAGATTATTTCAGTACAATAAAAAGTCTTTGGAAATCACTTATTCCCACCTGTCACAAAAGTAAGATAACAAACACTTTGCACCTCGAAATCGATTGCACCTATGTGCAGTCTTGAGACTTTTAAATAAATCGTCTTAACGGCACTAAATCGTGGTTTGTGAATCATTTACCGGCCGTACTCTGCAGCATTTCACTGGTTGGAAGGCAAAAAGCTTACTGACAAATTTCACAGAAGGAAAAGGGGGACGAAATGTTTCCCACTGGAAGGTCATGTTGTTTTATTTAAATGATTACAAAATCAGGTAAAACGAACAGTCAGGTTGTCAGTATAAGCACATTACTGTTGTCAGTATGATGTTGCACTGCCCAGGGCCTGTAATGATAAAAGGCCCGTTTAGGTCAGGCATATTGTATACAGAGGTGGAAGAGAGAGCACCACTACATTCTAATCCGTATGCATTGCATACACACAGAAATTACTGCTACAGTGAACTTATGGAGCCCAATGAGTGAACTGCGTATTTTCCAGTGAGAAAGATCAATGCCAGACAGTCTTCGTTACATTAGGTTACTTAATCTGGTGTCACTCTGAGCTAGAATTTATGGTCAGCGACTAAGTGTAGGGTCAATGAGTCGGCTGCGAGTTTTGCAACTGTGAAATACTTTCCTACATTATAGAAGCGAATATTAAATTTGAACTAATATTGCGAAAATTTTCTACTTGGATAGCTTAGAATGAAAATCTTTCTATTTATTGCAAAGGAAAACAATTGATTTTCTAAAACATTGTCTGTCATACACAACTTGAAACAGGTCATGTCGACTAAATGATATGGAAAAACTGACAGCGACGTATATCGGAAGGCAGTAAGATCTCTTGTTTTTTGGTTTGGCAGCACTCGCTAGCCATTTCTAGGCGCAAGTAAATGAAGAAAGACAGCGCGTTTTTGTTATCAAGTAACGTCTTCATAAATTTCTTTAGTTTTAATGTAATCTACGAGTTATTACTGATGTTTGATACTAACATGAAAAGGATTCCGTAGACAGGGAAAGAACCTGTTCTTGGGAAACTACTTCTATAATGACCAAAAGGCATCAAATGATCTTCAAGTACAGTGTTCCAGCAGCGGTAGGAAGAAAATGATAGCAATAATGACGGTAATAATCGAATTATCCGGTAACTTCACACTTCCCAGTGAATTTTCTCGAACTAAGAAATTTGCTGAATTTGTGAAAATTTCAAAATGGCTTAACATCGAGCCTATGATGCTAGAAGAGTCTTTACATCCTGCTGACATGAGAATAGCATAATCTCCGCTTCAGAAGCTTGCTTCTACTTAACCATTTAATAGTCTCGCGTTTTTTCACCGTGACTAATTTTGTAAGCTAAGCACATCACCTGTTACAGCACACTCTTGGGGCTGGGAAATGTGGCCACAGTGGTCTGGCGGAACGAACTATCATAGGTGCAATGCATGGGTTCAGGCATTTACTTTTAACAGACACAAACAGATTTCCTTTACCCCCGGTAACATCAAGAGAAAGAGGTTAAAAACCAGAATCCTCATTAAACATCACTTTCCTTCATTACCTACTGGGCAGAGACGGTTACGTTGGGAAATGACGTAGCGGAAGTAATGGTAAACAGAAATACAGTCACCAGTAAACTTACTTACAATAGAAAATTTTAGTTTATTTGATGAACCGATAGCCATTGAAAGGAACAGGGCTCTTACTTTACTTGTACTTGATTGAACTAGAGACGTTGAAAAATTTGGTGCTGGACTGTGATTCGAATTCGTATCTCCTCTTTCAAGGATCTGAATCTCTCGGAAGAGTAAAGTTCAATCATTTTTGTTCCTTTTCTCAAGACTGCAGTCTTCTCTAGGTCTCCTCCAAAGGTAAGTATATGGGTCCGAAACCTGATCCAGTACAAAATTATTCATAATTTCATTTCAAGCCCTATCACATGCACACCGGCCTGTTAGTTAAAAGTAACGTGCATTTTTAATGTCTGTTCATGTATTGCCAACAATCGCAATAGGTGTAGTTATTTCTGGTAAACACGCACACATCTTACTACTGGTGAGTAAGCAACTGATACTTCAGCTATATTCGTGGATGTATGGTAGGTGAGCAGTTTGATTGTCGCTTGGGCACAAAAGTTTGTATCCTTATTTTAGGGTCAAGCACCTAGCAGCTGGTAAGAAAAACCGATACGTAACATTTGATTTTACTTAGTTAACAATCCGATTACGTGTTGGGTTCGTACCTCCGTCACAGAACTTCACATCATGCACTTCATCTTTAAATGCATGCACACTTTGTTACTTCAGAATAGAGGTATATCAGACATCTTTCGTGGTTAGTGAACAGGGACGAAAGGGTCTTGATAGAAGTCCGGGTATATTACAAAAACTGTCGTCTTTTATTTTCAAGTTTAGATTTTGTTACTGGTATTGGCAAAAACTTCGGTAATTCATGACTCTTCATGGCTAGTCATTAATATGATATGATTAGATTAGATTACATTAGATTAATTCTTGTTTCATAGATCATGAATACGGTATTTCGTAATGATGTGGAACGTGTCATTTTAATGAAAGATTTCTTTAAATACCATGATTCAATTTCTTTACAATTTCTTACTCTCTCTCTCTCTCTCTCTCTCTCATTCTTTTTGATTTCTCTCTCTCTCTCTCTCTCTCTCTCTCTAATTCTTTTTGATTTCTCTCTCTCTCTCTCTCGAATGCGAATCAGACGCATTACGTATTCCAGGCCGTAGCAGCCGCGACTTGGAGACACCAGCTATGGTCACTTCCCAGCCCGCTGTAAGATCACATTGGTTCGTCTTCTTCCTGCTGGTATTGTAACTGAGATTTGGCAACAAGGCAATGTATGTTTGGCAACTCTGTGATCGACGAGTTACTTCCTGGTGTGCACGGAATTAAGCCTCAAAGTTCACTTGATTTTCCCTGTCATTTCCATTGAATAATCTGAGTTATTATCGCTTGAGGTGTAACAAAAGATTTTAAATTTACGGTTTTCAGCCCAGGAAAGTCGTTGCACGTGGAAATCGCAACTAATCTCGTCCTTCAAGTAGCGGTTTACCAGTTCTAGCCACTATTGGTCTCGTAAGAGGAAGTTAAGGCACATACTTCTCCGCCAGCTCTGTGGTAACGTGCTGACCTGTGAAAAGGCGTCTGACATGGTTCGCAGTTCCAGTCTCACTGAGTGTAGCGTTTTTATCCCTTCTGTGAAAGAGCTACAAGCAGTCAGATCAAACATCGATAAGGAAATTGCAAGAAAATACTTTCGGCTCATAGTGCAATGGTGAAAAACTTACAATGCTGCACAACAGGTAACGCCTCTTTCCGCTGCTGACAAGCAAATTTTGGGTTTCTAGGAATACATAACTTTATTTATGAAATGCCACATTTGCATACCGCTTGAGTATGACACAGCATACCAATTAAACACAGACCCAATCAAAATCTAAGTGAGTAGTATTTTACCAATTCGTGACGATAGAGGCACGCTTGTGTACAGATACTCAGTTTTATTAAAACAGCCTTTCGTCGTAAGGTTATCGTGGGTAGTTTTATTTCATTTTTTATAGTACAGTTCACAATTTTCGTAAGGTTTCCTTTAATGTTGTTAAAACAATAGTAAACATGAGAGAGAAATTAATCATCAACGATATATGCGAATTCTCTGATGTCATCTATAACAGTCTGAAAATGCACATGAAGTTTATTGATTACATGCATGTAGACAAGTTGTTCTGAATTGAAGCTGTCAAACAAGGTTTGAAGAAGAATAAAATGCCACTAACAGACGACAGCTAATGTAGAAAATACTTCTCCGACGTATTTTGGCACGATGCGCTCTACCCATACATAATACAAAAGTTTCGAGATGCATCTACTGTCTGGCTGTCTATCAAACCTGAAATGAACAAAATGTCGCAGAAGTTAGCCCTTTTTCCACATACGACTATTTTGGGGTGAGAAGTGAAGGAAATTATGTTACAATTTCCACTAGATTGATAATTTTAGCAGACAGCAGAATTGCGTTTAAAAAAATATGAATGTACTCGAACTCGCGACATTTTATCTACCGTGCGCGATACTTACCATTACGCCACTAGCTGACACGTAATGATAATAGCTCCAGAAGTCCAGAACAATTCCTCCGGAACTTCTGCATTCCACAGCGCTGTGGGATAATGCATATCGCAAGGTCAATGCTTATGAGAGACAAACAGTTATACCTTTTCTTTTTCACTGCACGACGTTTTCAACAAACCGATAGCGCAATAGAGTAGCTCAAGTGGAAAGGAACACTTCCTATTTTAATTTCTGCATCCTACAGTGTTGGCAGTTATGTGTTGGTGGCAGTTACGTGATTTTATTTTGGTGATTACAAAATAAAGATGAATGCATGCACTGGGTAGCCGAGGCAGCTAGTTCATGGTGATTCGGTCAACCAAGTAAATGCCGGCCGGAGTGGCCGAGCGGTTAAAGGCGCTACAGTCTGGAACCGCACGACCGCTACGGTCGCAGGTTCGAATCCTGCCTCGGGCATGGATGTGTGTGATGTCCTTAGGTTAGTTAGGTTTAAGTAGTTCTAAGTTCTAGGGGACTTATGACCACAGTAGTTGAGTCCTATAGTGCTCAGAGCCATTTGAACCATTTTGAACCAAGTAAATGAATTTACTGAACATGCTGCAAATTGATACATGGAGCCCGTGTGTCAGAATTCTCAGCCAGTGTGGTACAACGGCGTTATGATAGAAGAATGAGCCCCTGAGAAGAGGATTTGGTGGTCTTTTGGGCTGATGATAGGTTGATATTTCTATGGTCTGGGTTCGATTCCAACTTCAGTCAATGATTTTAGATAGGGAGAGACAGATTCCATTCTCTTCTGGCTACACCAAGTGAAGAAGATATCATGGCATTGTGGTCTGAAGTTCACATTAAAAATGATATTCCTTCTCTACCAAGTAGACGTTAGGTTGAGTCACAATAAAGTCTGGAGTGACGACATGTAGAAACTCTATCACCAGTAACCTTTCTTATACTAGTTATTTATTTCTAGTGACGAAACAAACGCTATATAGGCTCGCAGGACTCTTATTCCATATTTTATCTGAGCTTCTGTATGTCGATAAATTTGGTTCTGAACTTGGAATGCAACTCAGACCGCCCTTAACGCAGAATTTGATCCCTTCGTGACAATACAGCTCGGCTACAGTTTGTTGTTTGTTCAAAGCTCCAGATTCCTCAACATCTCCACATATTGCGCGTGAATGGGTTCGAACCCTGGCCCGGCACTAAAGATTTCATTATGTATTATCAAGCTCTAGCGTGAGAACACCTATCTGCTGCTGGATAATAATTTCGATTTTTAATGTATTTTCATTCGTTGTCAACACTAACGATATTTGACATTTTTGACTCCCAGTGAGATACAGAACTATTTGAGAGATCACTGTAAGTTCAAGATGTTATTCCGAGCTGCTGGTGGAGAAAAATTCGGTAGCTGACGTCTCTGTGTGTAGTCAACAACGATATGCGTGGAGCTCAATTCCCAGTCAGCACTGAACTCTTCGTCATATTATTTCTAGTTCAAACATGCTCACACGTCGCTGCTGGTACAACATACCCATATTTAACGTTCGTTTTCTCTAGAATATAACAGCGATAGGTGCCGCGTTGGTGTCATGGGAAGGAAAAAATTAATGTTTCGTCTCGTCATTTCAGATAAAACATCTAGCTACTGCCGAGAACATCCGATATGTCACAGTTGATTGTGCTTCGATATCTATCTTATTAGGTTCTAGGTTCGAATCCCTGTCCAACACAAAGCTTTACCTCACAGAATTTCAAATAAGTTACTTGTTAAGAAGCAATATTTAACATCTCTCGTAGTTCGTTAACAGGAACAATAGGTGCTGGGTAGGAATCCGCTTCCATTAAAAATGTTTGCGTTATGTAATTTAAAGTTGGTATTTGCTAACTGATACTGTCTAAAGTCGAAGTATATCACTCTCTGTATGCCTAATCAGGAATGACTGTTAGTTTCCGTCAGTCACGAAATCCTTGCTTAGTCTGCATGACCTGAGTTTGAATCCATATGCAGAACGAGACGGTTCGTCGTGTCATTTGAAGTTCATACATATTCTCAACTAGCTGCTCGTGAATAACTTAAATTTTTAATGTCATTTTGTGTTAAATAATAAGTACGGTATGTTACTTTGAAGAGGAAATCATGAATACGACGAACTTACTACGTGCATTACCTATCTGACGTAATAATGAGAGTGGTAACATTTCAGTTATGTCATTTACTGTAATAAATGTGAGCTTACAAGCCTTAAGGACAGTCTTACCTGTGGTTAGGTGTTCCCTGATATTTGTAGTATCGTAGTATTACTTTACATCTTGAGTTATTTCGATACAGAGCAGTATTTTCTATTGGTGACTTGTTGGAACCATTTTCAATAGTCAAACGACTGTACCAAGGAGCGATTTGAGGACCTGCTAGACAGCTGCGTTATGTGGGTTGCATGCGAATCAGGCGAAATGCAATTTAGGTCGTTCGGATACTTTTGAGCATGACTGTACATCTCTTAAGATGATGCGTCGACGCGACATCTGTACTAATTTTATTAGTTAGTTTCTACTCTCATTCTATGAACTGCACAGAAATCACATCAGCCACTCCTGCTCTGAACTCTTCTAACTGTCCCTCATTCGAGTCAACTCTGGTTTCGACAGCACTCAACAACTAATTGTGGCCGAAATTACAGTGTTTGCTTCTCTCGCCCATTCGCTGAGCAACTCTAGTGTCGCCTTCTGCCCATCAATCTGAACAACAAGAGCTACTATTTGATCGTCTACTGTACGCAATTTTGTGTTGACGCCTCCTTATTCTCTGAAAAACTGGAGCCTGTGCTTTGATCTGACTGGAGACTTTGTTGGCCGGAGAGCGAATTTCTAACTGCCTCTCTTTGTTGCCCAGTCTTTGCCGTCAATTAAGAATTTATTTTAACACGTGTTGCATCCTTTCCATTTATTTATTTTATTTTGAAGAAATGTTTTTTGTGCTTCTATAATTTCTGTTAAGGTAGCGTTTTGTGCTTCCAACTGTCTTAATAATTCTCCCTTTAATGCTAAAGTACTATGCGGTTGCATCATAGTTATGGACTGCCAAAACGTAGCTTGCATTTCGCTAGCAACAATAGATGGTTACGATGTGGTACTCGTCTTTTGATTATCTGCATCTGCAAAAGGCGGTGCTGATGGCCGCCGGGCGCTGGTTTCTTGTCATCAGCGTGCTGTAACTCATAGGCGTCGGCATCAGCAGTGGCGCCGGTGGCGGCATTGGCGGCAGTGGTGGCAGTGTGCGTAGCGGCGTTCCGGCTCTGACCGGTGAGAAAGGCTCTAGCGCGCCCTCGGCTGGCCTAAACTCTAGAACGCTGGGACGCAAGTCAACATGCCATGTTGACATTTTTACAGGTAGTGGTACTTACCTTGCCAACGGCACGAGTTTCTCAGTAAGTGTTGGGGTGGGAAGAGACACCTTCTGGGAGTTCAACTACTCCTCTACATTGTCCAGAAAACCATTTGTCCGCCTTCAAAAAATGTGGCTATTATCTTGCTGCTGGGAACGATCGGAAGTGAACTCTCTCTATTGTCAAAGAAAACGATACAGGGTAGACGGCCGTCACCCACAGTCCTGGAAGAGGCTAGCGAGAAACAGGTTGAATCCCTGTCTACCCATAACATTCTGCGAAGCGTACTCAAAGATATACCGTTATACGTCGGATTACTTCAAAATTGTCGTGAGTGACTCGCTCTCAGGGCTGTACCACGCGATGGCATTTAATGAATTCTCTTTAACTGTCCTTGTCATGATCGCTATGGCTGTAGATGTTGTGAATTGATGTGTAAGAATTAAGGAGGTCTGCCTGCCACCATTTCCCTATTGTCAGATTAAAATGACCTCATCTGATAATCTTCTCCTCCCTGGACTATGTAGACATCAGAAGCCTTTTCTTACAGAAGGGAACTCTTATGCTGGGATAATTAATTTAATTAACGAGAGGAACAAAGTGAAACTACAGAGAAGTACAACACAGGGAACTGTAATTAAATCAGTTATACTATTGATAAAACACAAAAATGCGAGGAAGTCTTGTGGCAAAAAGTGGAATATGCCACACCATAATTTTGGACTATGCGGCGAATTGCAAGTTAGCTGTGCATCAACCAAATGTACACATGAAGAAATACAATAACATGAGAAACAACGATAATTTGTTCACTCCCTAGAGAGACTATTGATCAAGAAAATAGATAAAACTTGGGAATTTAGAGTTAAGAACGTATTGTCATGAGTAATCTCGTCATGTGAGTACACAGACAGGGACTGCATGACAGAGCTTACTGCTCTAACATTGGTGGAACCTGTGGCGTTACCTGTCACAGAATTTCTGAAATACAGTAAGTTAATATCTGAGTCTCCATAAGCTAGCTGATGCCACAAGTCCATACACAGTAATGAATCTTATCGATTATAACGATGAATAGTATTGGTCGCAGACCATTCCAAGAGATTTGTTGCTGCTACAGGTGCTACGTTTCGCGTATTAATAAATACGTAGAAACATTAGTTCAGAGTATTGGTTTACTGGTAAACACCTTTCACAGAAATCACAGTTCGCAAGATCCACGATAACAAAACGTCGAGCATGTTGTTGCAGTGTTCCCAGCTTAATTTTGGCACATCATCACGAAATATACACGAATTGTAAGTCACACGATCTACCATTACATTTCAGTTTGAACTCCCGTTGACATCTGTCACAAATCTATTTAACGACCTGTCTCCCTCTCCAGTTTAGGGGTGTGAGGTCACGAAAACAGAGTATAAATATGTACTTCATAGTAGAAGTAAGGAGCCTGGTGGCAAGCACCATTTTAATTTTAAATACTAATAACGCGAAAGAGTTTGTCGCTTGTGATACCACAACAACAATTTATTAACAAACGAAGATACAAACAATCTGTCACTGAGCAACAGTTATTTTGAAATTTTCGCCAAAGTGAAATTTACGGATCCACTGTAGCGATTACTTTTGTTAAAATTAATATATACTGAATAATAAACTTATGAGCACTAGCCCAGAAACTGTTGTTATTATTTAAAAAAGCACCAGCTAAGAACTACGTGCACTACCCCACTGCAGCAATTACTGTTTGTTAAATAACGTACGCTGAATATTAAACACTTTAAAATATTGAAATGTTCAAAATATTAAATTATTAAGTCTTTTCTCAAGATGCAATTTATGGGCACTAACTGACAACCATTATTCTTTCCTGAAAAGAATGTATTGTACTTTCAACTATCTTATAGTCAGTCCACTGAAACAGTTGCCTTCAAAGAACGAACCGCTTTATACACCCCGCGCTAACTGCCTGACCGTTAACGGTGCATGACATTCTTGACAAGAAGCAAAATTCACTTCCATTTACGAACGCTAAGCCTGGGGCAGCTACTACCAAAGTAGTAACAGTTTTATACAGTGCTTATCAAATTAGTTAACCACTATTAGCAGATACTAGCACGTATTCTCTAACTGGAGACATACATTCAAATGCATTTAAGAGCGCTAGCACTCGATGATAACTACTGTCAAATAGAAACGGTCTGTGCTAATCGTTCCAATGAACTTTTCGGCCAATAACACACTGTGACATCTATTCTTTATCTTGCAAGAGATGTTAAAATACATTTACGTGCTCTAGCACACTGTAGCAGTTACCGTCGAAACAGATAGTCTTATGCCGGCTATTCAGATAAAATTTTCAGCCACTGACACACTGTGACATCTATTGTTTAACTTGTAGGAAATGTTCAAAGACATTTAAGTGCGCTAACACACTGTGGCAGTTACAAACCGATACAGTTTTGAGTGGCTGTTCAAATAAAATCTTTGGACACTAAACACTAGAACAGTTACTAAATCAAAATCAAGGAGACAAACCAACAAAGAACCGCGGGAAGCCCCCGAACCTTGTCACCAGCTTTCAACTGGACAGTGATAGATACATAACTCTGTATATCACCCGCTGTCCTCGGCTCATAGCAGGTTGTACCAGGGCTCTGCTGCATCAACCAAATTGCACTTCACGACTATGACGGCCACCGTCGCTTCCTCTGTACCACGGCCCAATAGATAGCGTGTTGTATCTCAAATCGGCGGGTCCTTCCGCCGTCGCTCGCACACGCGACTGCTTCCACTGCCTGTCGCCAACCAACTACTCCTCGCGCCACTCACTGGCGTTATGGCTACGGCCCGTTTCTAGCCGTCGGGGCAAATCCCTCTGATGCGCGTCAATACTAGCGACGTATCGACGGACAAGCATCAACTTGCATACTATAGCAGTCATAATGCATGTAAATGTGGTAGCAACAGCAATTGAGTTAATTATTCCTTCCATGACTCGTCCTGTCATCTTAGCAAAACAAAATTTTTACGTAATTTAGGAAGACAGTAACATTATGACTAAAGTTTCTCATCTTAAAGCATTTGTTGCGCAGGTTCCAGAACTGGTGTTAGATTTTCCTCAACAGCCATATTTCCAAAGATATGGTATCAAAATATTGAGTTTAATATATCTACATACTTTGTTAATATTAATGCACCTGATGTTTTTGAGATGCAGCTGTAGGTATAAAACATTACCTGATGTCCTCTAACATTAGTTTAATTAACTCCACACCTGACAACATCGTTTAATTGGACATTTATATTACATAGAAGATTCCTTTTCCATACGTGATACAGTTTTGTAATTAGCGAAAAGAATAGGTCCTCATTAAACTTGTTATCCTATGTTGATCTTTTATTGTTGTAGGTCTCAGTTTATGGTAGCAAAATGTGGGATAATGGATCTAACTGGTTTCAAAATTCGAAATATGGATTTCTTACAAGCATCTTGACATACGATTTCAGAAGGTTTGTTTGGTGTCTACGGAATCGGCAAACAGTCTGCAATGTTATGTTGATGTTAGAAACCTGTCTTTTGTACTACAAAAATAGAATTTACATAACATCAAATTAGGTTAGAATCAAAGAGTTTGTTGCAAGGTGTTGTGGCCACCTTTACTCCCATAATCGATAATCGATTACTTAAATTATATCTCAAATCATAAGGTTGTATTAGATTAGATTAGATTAGTTTTTCGTTCCATAGATCCGTGCTGAGGAGATCCTCGTGGATTTGGAACGTGTCAATTTTTTTTTCTTTGCTGAAATAACAATACTAATAGTATGAGTACATACAATACACCATTTGTTTATATTATAAAATTCGTCAATGGACTAGAAGGAGTTGGCCACTAGTAAGTCCTTCAGGCTCCTTTTAAACTGATCTTTATTTGTAACTAAATTTTTTATGTGTGCTGGCAGTTTATTGAAAATGAGTGTTCCTGAGTAGTGGACACGTTTTTGAATTAAAGTAAGTGCTCTTAAGTCCAGGTGCAGATCATTTTTGTTCCTGATATTGTATCTATGAACTGAGCTGTTTGTTGGAAAAAGATATATATTATTTAGGACAAATTTCATTAATTGGTTGCTCATGGAGTAAGTCGCATGTTATATGTTAATCATGGACTAAATTATTATGAACATTTTACCGCGAATGCCTTGACTAAAACTGAATGTAACTATAAATGGTTGCTTCCAGTGTTGTGGAAACCAAAAGACATTTATCGCATAAGTACCAGCAACTAGCGCACTACTGCTAGTCACGAAGTAAAGTCTACTAAGAACTGCAACAAACTGGGACTGAGAGAGTTTCTCTCAGTAGTTTTGTTTCCTCAGATACAGCACAGCAGTGTGCTTCCTCTGAAAAAAAAAATCCTGTAGCTAATTTGACTGGGGGAGCAATGCAGACAGTTGGCTTTCGGCCGAGAGATTAACTGGACCCCCGAAAGTGAAGGTTGCTGCACCTGTCGTAGTGCCAGTTGTCTGACCGTGGTCGTGGTCAGTGTCCCTGAGTGCCGCCTATGCTCCGGCTTGATTTTCAAAGGGGAGACCCTGAAACTTCTGCCCATTTTCACCCTTTTGAGTATTTTATAAATTTAATGACTGGTGACTATGGAAGTTACTCTGTCCTCACCATTTGATAGTCCCCCATTCAACAAGCTACCTGTGGTTTCAGTTGGCTAGCGAAAATTGATTTTAATATGTAAATAAGGAGATTAAGTTCACTGACATTTTAATTAATTGATTTATAGCCCCGTGCCTACTACCACTGAACTCTTAACTGCATATGAAATACGAATGTGTGACTGGAAAAGCGATTGTAATTTCATTTCTTTGTAATGGGACTGAACTCGACAGCAGCTAAGACTTCGTTATGTTCTGTATACATTCCGAAAAGTCTCTGGGTTATAGTGGAAAGAGCGTTATCACTGGCCAGCGGATGGCTCGAAACGAATCATTTCGAGTGGTGAACGTTACGTGCCGCCAGAGGTGATGGTTTTTTGGTACGGAGGTGTTCCTCGAGATTAGGCCGTGGCCCCCTTATTGCACTTAAGAAAACGCTAAGTATGGCAGGACGTGAAGACATTTAATAGCATTGTGTACTGCGTACAGTAGAGGAACAATTCGGAGACGATAAATGTTCCTGTCAACATGACAAAGCCCTGTGTCATACAACATAATCCACGAGACAGTCGCTTGTGGACAATAGCACTCCACAAACAGACTGGTCCGCCTCGAGTCCCACCCTGAACACGATGGACCACCTTTGGGATAGCTAGAATGTTGATTTCGCTTCAGATCTCATCTTCCAATACCACTAGGATCTCTTGTTTTGACTACTGAGGAAGAATTGGCTGCCATTCCTCCACAGACATACAGGTGTCTCATTGGAAGTCTTCCCACCAGACTTCAAATCGTCATAAAGGCACATCGTGCACACAAACTGTGTTAAACTCGCAATGTTTCAAATTTTTGTTAGGGAAGTTCGTTGCAGTTTTTGGTGTAATGAGACGACGTATGAGGTAATACTTACGTGTAATTAAATGAGAGAACAAAAACGCGAATCAAAGCTTTTCTCTCGCTACATAGTTTTGCAGCGTTATTCGATACTGAATGCGAGACCCATCGACAGCAAATTAGGAGAGGCGGTACTGGTACATCAGAAAGAGCACAATATATATCTTTCGCCAAATTCTCCATCATCAGTTCTGCTGGATTTGACTTTCTCAACATTGGTAGTGTACGCATGATATATAGTGGAAGAGTGAATAACAAGGACACTACCGATTTCGAAAAGATTGATATGTATTTTTTTTCCCCTAGCAGAAAAGAAACTGCGTATATAAAAATGTCAGTTTCTATTCAAAAATAATCAAGCAGTGGAAAAATTAGAGATATTAAGATTATATCTCTAAAATAAGATTACTGTCTTGTTGTGGATCCTTGTTTAACTTGGAAAAGTGTTCAGTTCTCATATATGAAGTCATAGGTGATCTAAACGTTTTTTAAGAAGTTGGAAATTGGATTTGCAATAAGGTCTTATGGGACCAAACTGCTCAGCACATCGGTCCCTAAGCTTACACACTATTTAATCTGACTTAAACTTACTTACGCTAAGGACGACACACACACTCATGCTCGAGGAAGGACACGAACCGCCGGTGGGGGGAGCCGCGCGGACCGTGACAAGACGCTCGAGATCGCGCGTCTACCCCGCGTGGCTTTTAAGAAGTGAATCAGAGATATTACACTTGCTTAAGAGGTGGTGCTTTACAGATTCTGCACTCTTTGTTGTTTTGAAGTGTAAGATAGGTATGAATGTATTTATTACATTGAACTACTTTTGTATCAGTATAACAAACTAGTTGATTATTACATTAAGAATATATCATTCATATTGTATACAGTTTGGCTGATAAATGCATTTCAGTGTCGATTTTATTAAGGTAGATACACATGTCAAAACTTGGTCAGCTAAGGCAGATGTCTCAAATATTAACTCGGATTGCAACAACCTATTGTTTACAAGAGATGATGTTCTAAAAAGTGTAGAAGAAGTATAATGTGCACTAAATTCGTATGTTTCCACTGTATGTGACAGCAAAAATCCCAAAATTCTCTACAAATTTTTTTTATTATAATATATATATATATATATATATATATATATATATATATATATATATATATAGTGCTTCTTTTGTTTTTCCTTTCATTCCCTCTCTACTACACTATAATTACGAGGCAGATGGCAGATGCGGAAATAATTTTGTGCACACACGTATGTGAGAGAAAATTTAATGATGCAGAGATGAAAACACACACACACACACACACACACACACACACGTGCCAGATCAAATTTAATGACGAGGTACAGGTGGAAACAGATAGGTGTATATCAAATACTGTGTGAGACGCAGTTTAAATGACACGACAGTACAGTATCTGTAGACGTTTTAAATTCTGCTGTGCTGTACTGTACTGTGTGTGTGTGTGTGTGTGTGTGTGTGTGTGTGTGTACAATAATTCATAGGCAAATATCTTACACAATTTTACATAATTATCTCTGACTTTAAAGTGAAGACTGTGGAAATAATGCACGTCTTTAAAATTAACGCCATTTGTATGCAGTGACTGCATCTTTTTAATAGTAGACTGATTAAATATAGATACATGGATTGTACACATGTCTATGCAAATATTTTTGTATTTCAAGTGAATGTTCCGCAAATAATGCACATCTTCAACCCTGGTACCTGCTTCGCAAATAATGCACATCTTCAACCCTGGTACCTGCTCAAGTGAAAGTTGCATAATTTTGTACGGCATATCTTCGAAATTGGCACCATTTTTATGCAGTTGATTACCTCATTTTAATACTACACTATGATGGCCTGGAGAAGCGGAGGGGGGGGGGGGGGGAGGGCGGGATTACAAACTACAGCTGTGCTAGTTCTGCCATCTTGCAGTTTGATTGTTGGGCGGTATGTGAGAGGTGGAAAGGGGGGGCTGGAGTACACAGCACAAGCTGGCCGCTGTGGCCGAGCGTTTCTAGACGCTTAAGTCCGGAACCGCGCTGCTCCTGCGTTCGCAGTTCGAATCTTGCCTCGGGCATGGATGTGTGTGATGTCCTTAGGTTAGTTAGGTTTAAGTAGTTCTAAGTCCCTAGGGGACTGATGACCTCAGGTGTTAAGTCCCATAGTGCTTAGAGCCATTTGATCCATTTTGAACAAAGCACAACTGGGCTACGTCTTCCATCTTATTTTTAAATTTCCCGCCTAGCTTTAAATTTTCTTAGACTAGGTTTTCTGTTGATTTGCATTTTCTCTTAATTTCACGCCACGGTTTTTGTAATTTCCTTCCATCGGACACCTTGGACTTTTTAATTTCCCGCCACAACCAGCGACTATAGCACCAAGACTGTGGTGCTAACTAGTGGGGGAAACTTGAAATATGTGCTTGACTGCCCGTAGATACACTGCAGTAACTCAAGTGAAGACATATAAGAACTGAATAAAGTCAGAGGAGAGAAAAATGAGTTCGAAAGAATCCCAAATTACATGATTGCTGCATGTATGCTGACGGAAAAAATCACAAAACCATAAAATAATTAATGTAGAGTAATGAAATTTCGGGAATACATTTGTCGAGGTGAAGTTGTAAGGTGGTTATAAATTCGCACCTTACAAGCACTCATCTCCTTACTTTGCCGTGATTTACAACCGGAATTAGGTATCATTTGATAGGTTGTACATCGTATATTTGGGTATATAAAGAAAACTGACATTTTTACTAAATTTTGTAACTAGTTGTTAACGCTTATTGCATGAAAGGTGATGGATTGTCTTTATTATCAAAATGGGGTAATGAGTGAGTGCCTATACTAGCAGAGGTTGGAACGCCAGTGGAAATGAAAAGGCAGGCGTAAATCAGGCCATGGGTGTGTTGGTCCTGCTATACCCAGGAAGTAGCCCAAGACGGATGGTCGGGCACCTGAGTGCTGAAGCGCAATAGATTGGAGGCTGGCTGGTATTGTAGCGAAGCCAGAAGGATAACCGGATAATACTTAGGAAACTGAAAATTTTTGACGCCACAGAGAGGAACGAAGAAGCGTTACCTCGGAAATCACGCAAGTTGGGTTATTTCTGAGGATTTTTACTCTGAGAAGCGTACCATTGTATGAATTCCCAAATAACAGGTATAGGTATTTCTTCACAAACTTTCCACGCTGGACGACAAAAGACTAAAATATGGTTGGTAGGCGTTCGGGCTGGTAGGCTGTAGAGAGGGAGAATATTCCGTGGTTTCGAGAATATGATTTGCGTTCTGCAGTTACGAGGGAGGGGAAAGGAGCTTTGCTCGGAAGCCAGCGGTGGAGAGAAAGGAGTTTTTTTCCGTTTTGAGCGCCCGTGTTTGACGGTCACTCGGTATGAGCTTTCGTTGGTAAAGATAGGTTTACTGTCTTTGCTCTCATGAGATTTTATAGTTAGAACGGTTAGGCACTGTACTGTTGCGAAGTTATACAATTGTGAACTTCGCCTCCAGGTAGGGAGTCGTCGTTGAGTACGCAGACTTCAGTGACTAAGAGCACTTCTTCTGTCTGTACCCACGTTGAGACGTTATCTGAATTCCATCTTTGTGGCTGGGAGTTTGCGTTTCTTGTCTGTAGAACACAGAGAGGAGAAGACAGTATTAGAATATATTAGTCAGAGGACCACCTTCTGCTATCCTAGTGTTTGAAAGAGTTTATTTGTGGCTGGAGTTTTCCATTGTCGGAGACGAGTACGAGAACCACCACTTCGACGCACCGGACGCAGTACATACGGTGATAACGCAAACTGCTTCGGCTTATTAGGGCTATGAAGCTAAACAGCTGTGATCACATAAGTTTTATTTCCACTGAGGTTTCACACCACTGTAGATCATCTTTGAAAGTAGTGTCTTCTAGTGTTTGGTACTTAGATGAGGTCTGTCATCTCACGTTATTTAAATTAGATCGCGTAACCACAAAAAGTGGTAGATTTGGGCAATTGATCAGTAATATTACTTGGGAAATTCATTTGCATCTCTTTATGTCTATTGGACGTTGTTATATAAACATATGTGATATATAAAGATTTATAATATATAAATCGGTTTTAATCTACAATAAATGTATAAGCAGAAACAACATTTATCATTTAGTAGTTACTAGTTCCCTTTATCATTCATTTATGTTGCGATTTGTATGTTAAAGAGCAAGAAGGAGGAAATAATATCACCATTAAGAGGTCCTAAGATCTGCTTCAGGGGGTAGTCAGACAGGCCCAAATCATTTTCGCGTCCAGTATTTTCCGTTGCGCACATTCATTTTCACACCCACCTGAGTAGCATCTTGGAAAGTGATTAATATTGCAGGATGACGGATTAACGTCAGCGTGAGATAATCCACTGTAAATGTGAAATGCTGGCACATTAATAACCGGTGCAACCGCCAGAATGTTGAATGAAAGCATGCAAGCGTGCATGCCTTGTGTTGTACAGGTGTCGAATATCGTTTTGTGGTATGGAGTTCCGTTTCTATTGCATCTGGTCGGTCAATACAGAGACGGTTAATACTGTTTGTGGATGACGCTGGAATTGTCGTCCGATGACGTCCATTTGTGCTCTATTGGAGACAGATCTGGTAATCGATCAGGCAAAGGCAACATACCGACACTTTGTAGAGCATATTGGATTACAACAGGGGTAACTGGGTGAACGTTACCCTGTTAGAAAACATCTCCTGCAATGCTGTTCATGAATGGCAGCATAACAGATCGAATCACCAGATTGACGTACAAATTTGCAGACGGGGAGCGTGGGATAACCATGGGTGTGCTCCAGGTGACATACGATATCTCATCCCAGATGTAAGATACATCCAGCTGCAAGACCAATGTGTCTAGCATACAGACAAGTTGGTTGCAGGCCCTCAACTGTCCTTCTTCCAGTTTTCATCAGAAAACACAGTAGACCACCAGCCTAACCTCCACTGAGCTCTCGCTTGACACACACTTGTGCGGGCTTTGAAGCCACTGGATTGCACGCTACAGGCCATCTGGCTCAGAGCTGTCCTTGAAGTAAGCGATTTGTAACAGCCGGCCTAGTGGCCGTGCGGTTCTAGGCGCTGCAGTCTGGAACCGCGTGACTGCTACGGTCGCAGGTTCGAATCCTGCCTCGGGCATGGATGTGTGTGATGTCCTTAGGTTAGTTAGGTTTAACTAGTTCTAAGTTCTAGGGGACTAATGACCTCAGAAGTTGAGTCCCATAGTGCTCAGAGCCCATTGATTTGTAACAGTTCGTAGTGTCACTGTTGTGCCAACTACTGATCCAATTGCTGCTGCAGATGCAGTATGATGTGCCAGATCCATATGCTGAACACAATGGTCTTCCCTCTTGGTATTGCCACACGTCCGTCAGGAGCCCGGTTTCCTTGCGACCATACATTCTCGTGACCACCGCTGCCAGCAAACATGTACAGTCGCTATATTCCTGCCATATCTTTGTGATATCGCAGAAGGAACATGCAGCTTTCCGTAGCCCTATTACACGACCTCGTTCAAACTCAGTGACGTACTAGTAATGCCTTCTTTGTTGCTTTAAAGTCATTCTTCACTGACATCAGTTCACATGTCCACCCTAAGAGGTAACTAATGCTCAAGAGCGCCACAGCGCTATTAGCGACACTGTTATGTGACTAGCGCGCAATTTGATTACACATCTTTCAGATGTAGAAACACGCCTACCAACTTTCATTTATGTCGCACTACTCCTTCTTGGTGTTGTGATTTTCTTCCGTAAGTGTATATAGTTCAGAAAATGGATACAAAATCTCATGTTTCACGTGTAAGTGCTCTTCAATGGGCCACTTGGCGTTGCATGACCATACATATACAAACTATAAGAAAACTCTCCTTATATTCATAATACCACCCATGATATCATTTAATGAGTGAAAAACCAAGGAAATAACTTGCAAGCCCGGATTACTGAATGCTAATTGGGTACTGATTCTCACGTGTTCTATCGAAACTGTGAACTCTAGCAAAGAACTAGTTTTACCCTCACTGAATATGTCTGAAAATTATGTTGGATAAGTAAATCTAATATTTCACAGTGCAGCACAAAGTAAATGCACTGCAAACAAGCAACCACTTCACTATAATCCAGAGCGATATCACTTCAATATTCCCATTCCTTCGCACAAGAGAAAACATCTATACTGAATAGATTTGCAAGTCCTCATAGCATCAAGTGGAAGAACAGAGTGTTTTCTTTGCCCACTGACCATTAACCCTCTGTAATCTATCCTGTACTTCCTGTACTGAAATTTTTAAATTTACGTACGGGTGCGCAAGTAGCGCGGCAGTGATATCTTTGTGTGAGCAGCTGGCATCCAAAGAGACTGTATATAATGACAAGGTAAAGTTCCGTGCTCCTAATGCGGGGAGTCGCTAGTTCTTTAAGTATTACAGAATAACACGCAACACGGCTTGAAGTCCGACTTATCTCCCGCTTGTCTTTCATTTCTTATTGAAATCAGAGTTACGATCGCTTCTCGATGAATATCACTGTGATTGTTCAGGTACGATGTTTACAGAAATAATAAAAGTGTGGTCGTACGTACGTGTTCTTAATAAATAATAATAATCCAGTGATAAGTTATTTTAACGACTGAGTTGCAATATCACCTTCTGTGCTAGATGAAATCAAACTAATAGCGTCCAGTTATTCAAACATAATTGAAATAATGAGCTTTCAGCTGTATTTGTATTTTCATTTATAGTGTACTTCGCTTCGTACTTTTATCTGGTGTGCGTAATTAATAAAGAAATTCAATTACCTGATTGTTTTTATGATACGATTTAGATCCTGCATCTTTTTTAAAGAAATCCGATGGTCAAAGTTTGATTAATATTATTACATGACATAAATTTATTGGCACCAGAAAACGGCCAGGCCGAGCGACAGTATACCTCGTTAACCGGTTCTGCCCGCAAGCATTTCTATTGACTGTCTCACCTCAGAGTTTAGGCACCTTGCTTAAGACATGTCTTGCAGTTCCCATCCAGTAATAAGCTATTTTGGCAGACAGATAGACAGATACAAGTGTGTAAGGATCTTTGAGACTGACAAGTTCTCATCGATGTACACATGAACACATGGCAAGAGAGCTGTCTTAACAGCACACCACTTTCACAACGTGTGCACACATTGAAGTACGCAGAGTTCCGATTGTCAATGATTTATGTTGTAGTGCATACACTGAGACTGCAGGACGTCTGTTTCAACAGTTACTTTGTGACTAAGCTGTTGCTACAAGGTGTAACTTTCTATCAACAATAAAAAAAAAACATTCATTCCAACTATTGGAGTCTTATCTCACGGTACTCGGATTAGGATTCTTTGCTGTCTGTATAGGCGGACCCTAAAAATGTAGCACAACTTATAAATTATAGAGTGCAGAAATCAGTCGTCCTTTTTTAGATTTTCTTACGCAAATCCAGATTTCGGCTAATGGCTAGCCACTCTCAATGCGGTATTTTCTACTCTCGATGCATGTAAGTCCCTGTTGTTCGGCTAGCCATTAACCGAAATCTGGATTTGCGTAATAAAATCTAAAACAGGACGACTGATTGCTGCACTCCGTAATTTATAAGCCGCATAACAGTCGCTGAGTACACCAACTTCCCGAATGGAAGATAACCTAATTTAGCAAAACGTTTATATGCCAATGTCATCGATAACTGGATGAATGAAATCCACTGGTGCAACATAATCTGTGAGCCGTAATTGAAAGAAATAATTCTTTGAAACTACATTAACATTTAATCCCACGTCATACAGACTCATTTTCGTTTCACGCAAAAAATACAAGTACTTAAATATATACAAAACATAATGCCAAAGAAATATTTACTGCTGATTTCTGAGATTTTTCTTAGACTACACGAAAACTTACCTCTAGACACTAAAACTTCTACATTGGAAATTGCTTAAATTTTATGTTGTATTTTATTTATAATTTTTTCGGATGGAACACGCTTCTTGCATTTTCATTCTTGTAGCTAGACTGTCATGAGAGCTATCTGTTGATTTTGGAAGTGTGTGGAGAAGATTTTAAAGGACAATCCTCCGGCGTTTCTTATCTCTGTAGTGATTGTTTTTTCCCGCCTTATGGACCACTTGTGATTTTCTGTAAGGTAACGCGTGCAACAAGTTCGTAGTTCAGGAGAACTGGTGCCTGTCACCACGGTCGACAGTATAAATGCCGAACCATGTGCTGACATGAGTCAGACCAGGAAGTGAGATAGCCGTTCCCGAGTGACATATGCTCTGCGGCCGAACATGCATCACTCATTTAGAATTCCTGCGTTAACTAGTCATGGTTTCCGGAGAGAATCACTTGAAAAGTGTCTAGGCGAAGCACATTTCATTTAATAACTTGTGTGACGGTCCGCTTATATCGGCCCTCCGAGAATAAGGCCGCCGCCAAAGAATCCGCTGATGCAAGAAAAAGATAATGAAAAAATGTTAAAAAAAGTTCTATTCTCTTCGTATCTGTATGTGGACTGGTAATGATTTGTACCGCGCCAAGCATGATTGATTGTGATTTTTTAAGATGATAAAGTATAATCAATGATTTTGAGTGGCGTCTAACTGTACGTGCTTTGCTCTGGATCAGTGGTCGCCAAACTGCGTGCCCGAATAAAGTGTTAGTGCGGACGCCGTTCTCCCATGTGTTTTATAGTAATATGCTTCTACCAACTAATAGCAGAATCAAAAAACGTCAACTAATGTTAAGAGCGTCGTAAGAGTGTATTTTTCTTGCTCAGTAACAAACAAAATTCTTACAGGGACAGTAATATTTTAAGATGTGCTTAAATTTTAACTAACGTTCGTGAATTCGGCCGTGAGCTAACTGCAGTTCGCCGCTTACATCAGGGGCAGAGTGGTATGTATCGTGGCCACTGCGAGGTCAACAGAGGTGAGAGGGGCAGGACTTTATTGTTTGTCTTTCAATGCTGACAACTCACGAGCGTGCGCAGCTAGCACCGGACAGCAGCATATTTAGCAATTATATACGACCCCTCGGTCACAGAAAGATCCGCACCTAAAGACTGGAAAATTGCTCAAGTCACACCAATACCCAAAACGAGAAATACGAGTAATCCGCTGAATTCAGGCCCATATCACTAACGCCGATTTGCCGTAGGGTTTTGGAACATATATTGTCTTCGAACATTATGAATTACCTAGAAAAAACGATTTAGTGCCACACAGTCAGCACGGATTCAGAAAACATCGTTCTTGTGAAACAATGAGTGCTATCGACAGGGGATAACAAATTGATTCCATATTTTTAGATTTCCAGAAGGCTTTTGACACCGTTCCTCACAAGCGACTTCAAACCAAACTGCGTGCCTATGGTATACCGCCTCAGTTGTGTGGCTAGATTCGTGATTTTCTGTCAGAAAGGTCACAGTTCGTACTAATAAACGGAAAGTCATCGAGTAAAACAGAAGTAATATCCGGCGTACCCCAAGGAAGTGTCATAAGCCCACTATTGTTCCTGATCTATGTTAACGACATAGGAGACAATCTGAGTAGCCCCCTTAGATTGTTTGCAGATGTTGCTGTCATTTGTCGTCTTGTAAAATCATCAGATGACCAAGACGAATTGCAAAATGATTTAGATACGATATCTGTATGGTACGAAAAGTGGCAATTGACCCTGCATAAAGAAAAGTGTGAAGTTATTCACATGAGTAATAAAAGAAATCAGCTAAATTTCGATTACGCGTTAAGTCACACAAATCTTAACGCTGTAAATTCAACTAACTACTTAGGGATTACAATTACAATTAACCTAAATTGGAACGATCACATAGATAGTGTTGTGGGCAGAGCAAACCAAAGACTGCGATTCAGAACACTTATACGGTGTAGCAGATCTACTAAAGAGACTGCTTACACCACGCTTCTCCGCCCTATTATGGAGTATTGCTACGGGGTTTGGGATCCGTATCAGGTGGGACTGACGGATGGCATCGGAAACGTTCAAAGAAGGGCAGCTCGTTTTGTATTATCGCGAAATAGGGGAGACAGCGCCAGAGACATTGTACATCAATTGGAGTGGCAATCATTAAAACAAAGGCATTTCTCGTTGCGACGGGATCTTCTCATGAAATTTCGATCATCAATTTTCTCCTCCGATTGCGAAAACATTCTTTTGGCGCTCACCTACATAGGGAGAAATGATCATTACAATAAAATAAGAGAAATCAGGGCCCGCACAGAAAAATTTAAGTGCTCGTTTTTCCCGCGCGGTGTTCTAGAGTGGAACGGTAGAGGGATAGCTCGAAGGTAGTCCATTGAACCCTCTGCCAGGCACTTAATTGCGAATAGCAGAGTAATCACGTAGATGTAGATGTAGATAATGTCAAACGAAAGTGACGTGGATCCGTTAATGCGCATTATAGAAACGGTTATCTTCAGATGTGGCACATGTTTGTAGCTAGTAATACGAAATCAAGTTAAGGCTGATGTACTGCAATGCAATGAGTAAAAGAAAAATGGCACTCAAAACATTTAGTAAACATTTGTGATCGTGTCTCATGGTGCAGTTCATGTTATTCATTAATATAAGAGACTGCTTTAAGGTAGTTACCAATTAATAGTAAGATCGGTGGAGGAATGTGTGGTGAACTGGCCAGGAGTGGAAAATTGGCCACTGCATATTTTTTGTCCCGAATAGCGCTTCAGTCTGCCGAAAAGTGATTAGATCTGTTCTAATATAATCGTCATTACTGTCAGTGAGATCGACAGAGGAAGCTTGTTCCGTTATTTTTTTAGTGAAAGCGTTTTCCTTTTTGAATCGTCTGATGTAAGATAAACCATTTATATGAATCTTGTTACTTCACTTGTATTGAGAGAAATAGTTTTTGCAACATTAATGTTCAAATATCATTTAATCTAGAAATATAGTCCCAGTCTGATAGTGTCTTTTGTAGATCATTAATGGTGCCTTCAATCCCGCGTCCGGCCATCCTGATTTAGATTTTCCGTCATTTCCCTAAATCACTCCAGGCAAATTCTGGGATGGTTCCTTTGAAAGGGAACGGCCGACTTCCTTCCCCGTCCTTCCCTACTCCGATGAGACCAATGACCTCGCTGTTTGGTCTGCCCCCCCCCCCCCAAAACAACCCAACCCAAAAAATGGCGCCATAGCCCCGACCGGGAAAAGTGGCCACAGTATCCGTCGGGAAAAGTGGCTAAGTTGTTCACCCCAGTACGACAATAGGAGTAAGCTTTTCTTTTTCAAAAAATGTATGTAATACAGCAGATAAAACTAACTGCTATACCCTTTCTGGATACAAAGCGATCATCCACCATTCTATCCTCCTGTGACAATTTTGAATTAATTTTCATTTTTTAAAACTGTCTCGGCCTGTTATGTTTGGCCTAATACAAACGTCCGATGAAAACTGTCTGCGGCACCTGCTTGGCACTCTTTCAGACAGTAGGGCGAGAGGACACCTGGAAAACGTGCCCGGAAATCAGAACAATAAATACAGAATACTTTTACGATGCTGTTACGATGGCACTGGCCACACTACCAGCATAGGTACGGGAACTGGTCACTGTGTAAGCCTTGAGAAAAATGCCTCCAGCTCCAAAATGGGAAGCTTGTATCAGTAACCATAGTTTGGTGAAAATGAATTTCACTTTGAGTGGTCGCTTAACCCCCCTCCCCTCCCCCCTTCCCTTTTCATTGCGGCCCGAGGTGTCGCCCTGTAATGTCAGTATGGGCTCTTAAACAGAAAATTTGGACGACCACGGCTCTGGAAGGTTTATTCTGCTGAACGATAGTGTTACTATAGGACTGATTTGAACTCCTGGATTGGTTAGCGTTGGTTTTGAATAGAAGACTAGCGATATATTTTTGTAAATGACAGTTTATTTATCTTTGCAAGTGAGTTGTTCTTAGGAAGTTGCAATTTCACTCAAGATTCGTATCGTTCATCTTCGGTAGTTTCTGAGTAGTCACACAAACTATTAATTCAAGGATGGATTACTATTGTGAGATAGGAAAATATACGTGGATATACAGGCTCCATATTCGTGTGGTATCTCCCTAGGCCGATAACTTGTACTTGATGCACCTAGGTTCCTATTGACCAGTTGATTGACAAAAGATTATTCCAAGCGTAGTAAACGCTGGAAGGAAAGGAACCAGTATACTTGTTAAAACTGATTTGCTTAGAATGATTACGAAAATCTGCTCGTCAAAACCTGTGTGTCCTGTCGCAGTCTAACTATCGGTTCATTTCGAGAAATGAAATGATCTTAATGTTCTTCTGTCATGATATCAGTTTCTGAAATATTTTGATGTCTATAGCGATAACTTCTCTGGTTGACACTCAAGTCTCAATAAATAAATTTCAAAAGTTTGCACACGTCACTGTTCATTTCCTGTGCTCCACCGACGAGTACATACTTCTGTTGAACAACTTCAGCAATATGAAAGGGGTCGTACTGCGGGCCTGTGGGAAGTTGGATGGAAGTATCGACGGATTGCTGCCCATGTTGAGCATAACGTACTGAGATGTGTCGCTGCTTTTAACAGCAGTGTGTGGAAAATTCTCACACGTGCGAATCAGCTTCTAGACGCCCGCGTGCTATAGACGCACTTCAAGATCGGTGCATTGTGCGAGTAGCGGTGGCCGACCGAACAACAACCAGCGACGAAATCCGGGCAGATGTTGTACCCGCTGTGTCTTCAGGGACCACTGCGAACCGTCTGCTTGCAGAACGATTAAGATCACGTGTACCACTCTCCAGGCTACCACTGACACCAAGACACCGCCAAGCATTGGCGCTCTGTTGTCTTCAGTGATGAGAGTAGATTCTATTTGTGTGAAAGTGATGGACGTACATGTGTGTGATGTAGACCTGATGAGCTGTCTGTTTCAGAGTGCATGCTTCCACGAACACACAGGTCCCATCCCTGGCTTCGTCGTGTAGGTGGGCAATCAATTTCGTTACATTGCACAGGCTGTAATTCCCCGTGATACCACCATTTCTTCGAGGAAGGTGATGTGCTTAACAACTGCCATGACCAGTGAGATCACCAGATTTATCGTCAGTTGAACAGGCGTGGGACATGATGAAGCGGGAACTTACTCATTCTCCAGGGCGTGGAAGAACCATTACTGAATTGCAACAAAATCCGCAAAATGTTGGGGACAATCTGTCGCAGGATGTCTGTCGGCACCTTTATGACAGTTTGTGGCGTGAATACACGTCTGCGTTGTCGTCAGAGGGGGCGTACATTGTCTGTTGATGCTACTGTTTGGGCACCCTTTACAGTGACACGTTTGTTTCATTCGGTCTGAATTTTTTATCGTATACTCTCACAACGATGAACTATCTGTTACCTCACTTCTCAATAAAACGTCATTGTCCTTGTGGCAGTTGCCTTTTTTCCAGCAGTGCATATTTTCGAAAGGGGTTTGATACTGAATCAAGTCGACAACAACTAACCGAGATACGGTCTTACAGAGCGCACTGTCATGAAAGGAATATTTGCAGATATATGAATGTAATATTTAACGTATTACGCTGAAGAGCCAAAGAAACTGGTACAGCTGCCTAATATCGTGTAGGGCCCTCGTAAGCACACAAAAGTGCCGCAACACGTCGTGGCATGGACACGATTAATGTCTGAAGTAGTGCTGTAGGGAACTGACACCATGAATCCTGCAGGGCTCTCCATAAATCCGTAAGGGTACGAGGGGATGGAGCTCTCTTCTGAACAGCACGTTGCAAGGCATCCCAGATACCCTCAATAATGTTCATCTCTGGGGAGTTTGGTGGCCATCCGAAGTGTTTAAACTCAGAAGAGTGTTCGTGGAGCCACTCTGTAGCAATTCAAATGGCTCTAAGCACGATGGGACTTAACATCAGAGGTCATCAGTCCCCTAGACTTAGAACTACTTAAACCTAACTAACCTAAAGACAATACACACACCCATGCCCCAGGCAAGATTCGAACCTGTTACAATAGCAGCAGTGCAGCTCCGGACTGAAGCGCCTAGAACTACTCGGCCACAGGGGCCGGCTCCATCGGAATGAACAGTGGACATGAATGAACGCAGGTGATCAGACAGGATGCTTACCTACGTGTCACCTGTCACAGTCGTATCTAGACGTATCAGGGGTCTCATTTCACTCCGACTGCATACGTCCCACACCATTACAGAGCCTCCACCAGCTTGAACAGTCCCCTGCTGTCATACAGGGTCTATGGATTCATGAGGTTGCCTCCATATCCCTACACGTCCATCCACCCGATACAATTTGAAACGAGACTCATCCGACCAGACAACATGTTTCCAGTCATCAACAGTCCAATATTGTTGCTGGCGGGCCCAAGCGCGGCGTAAAGCCTTGTATCCTGCAGTCATCAAGGGTACACGAGTGGGCCTTCAGCTCAGAAAGCCCATATAGATGATGTATCGTTGAATGGTTCGCACGTTGACATTTATTGATGGCCCATCAATGAAATCTGCAGCAATTTACGGAAGTGTTGCACTTCTGTCACATCCAACAATTCTCTTCAGTCGTCGTTGATCCAGTTTTTGGAGGATCTTTCTCCGGCCGCAGCAATGTCGGAGATTTGATGTTTTACCGGATTCCTGATATTCACGGTACACTCATGAAATGGTCGTACGGGAAAATCCCCCCCTTCATCATTGTCTCGGAGATGCTGTCTCCCTTCACTCGTGATCCGACTGTAACACCTCGTTCCAACTCACTTAAATGTTGATAACCTGCTATTATAGAAGCAGTAACCGATCTAACAACTGTGCCAGACACTTGTTGTCATAGTGTAGCCGACCGTAGCGCAGTATTCTGCCTGTTTAGATATCTCTGAATTTGAATACGCATTCCTATAGTAGTTTCTTTGGCGCTTCAGTGTAGACAAACAATTACAATTCACTGATACATTCTGTGACTTGTTACGGGTGTTTGGTGGTGTAAGTAATAAATTCGTCTAAAATTGCACTGCTTGACGTAAAAGCTTATCACCCGTAAGATGCAGTCAGATGTCAATGTTACTTCGTACACATACACCCCATTGGCGGAGTGTAACTGATTACTGTTGCAGTTATCTGTAACAGGTAGAACGACCACCAGAGTGTATCAGCGTTGTGTATCCCAGAAGGCCTCGAAGGATGCATAAGAGGATACGGCCTCAGAGATGCTGCGTATTCATATAAGCCGGCATCTGACAGAGTTTGAAAGACTCCATTTCGTGCGTCTTCATTCGACCAGCCGATAGAATGGAGCAGTATTCGGTATGTGGGAGATTCCAGTGTGACAGCGATGTCGGACTGCATGGGAGCGTGAGGACAGTCATACTTGTCAAGTTTCCAGCCGACAAGTCTGTCCACAACAAGGGAGGACCGCCGTATTGTGCACCAAGCACGTCGTAACGCCTTCACATAGTATGCGCCTACTACCCGAGAACTAGTAATGGACTCCCTGTAGCAGTCTGTGCATCCCGCACTGTTGGCCGGAGACGAGCAGCAGCCGAACTAGGGAATTGTACCATTTGCAAGTTGCCGTTAACAACATAAACGGCTGCGTTTGCAGTGGTGCCGTGACAGGAAAGAACGGACTGCTGATTCGGCGTCGCACTGTGTTAAGCGATGAATCATGGTCCTGCGCTAGTGTTAATATTGACATTTGATTTGTGTGGTGCTCAACTGCGTGGTCATCAGCGCCCGCACAAAGTCCCAATTTTTTCACAGTCCAATTTTTACACAGTCCAATTTTTACACAGTAGCCACTGTCACAAAAGTTGATGATGATGATGAAAACACAAACACCCCTTCCCCAAGCAGAGAAAATCCCCAACCCAGCTGGGAATCGAAACCAGAAGCCCGTGATCTAAAGGCAGCAACGCTAGCCACTAGACCACAGGCTGTGGACCCTAGCATTAATGACCATTGATGGTGAGTGTGGTGGCGACCTGAGAGAGGTCCAGTTCTTCCAATGTTTTGGAGAGGCACAGCGGTGTTACTCCTGGTGTCATGGTGTGAGGAGCAAGCCGGTATGACTTCAAGTCACGGCTGGTAATGTCTAACGGTACGCAGACTGCACAGCGGTACGTGACTGATATCTTGCATTCTCGTGAGTTACGTCTCTTGCTATATTATCGTGCTGAATTTTTTCAACAAAGACAATGCTCGTCCAGATACGGCACGTGGGTTTATGAACTGTGTGCCTGATACTGAGATACTTCCGTCGATATCAAGTTCCCCAGATCTGTCCCCAATAGGACATGAATGCGTCCAGCTCTGATGTCAACTTCGTCCCAGTGTCAATATCCACAATATCAAGGAGCAGTCGTAAAACGTGTCTCAGGAAAGGATACAGCTGCTTTATGACACCCTACCAAAACGAATCAGTGCATACATCCAGGTCAGAGGAAGTGTAATGTCATATCGATACAGGGGCTCATACTGTCAAGTACTTTGTAAGTTTGGCTCGATAGTCTAATCGCAATAATAACATCACACACCCTCTCAACCCGGGAAGTTTCGTTTCGTTTCCTCCTCCACTTGTGGGTGCTTCACTTTTCTGTCAGACAGTATAGATAGGGTATCATGGTGGCACACAAAATGGTATATTTGTAACAGAAAACGAAGAATGTCAATACGTATGACTCACAAACACAGTTAATTCATATAAAAAGTAACTATATGTACGTCCCCCTTTGTTCAGTCTTAGATCGCTTTCTTTCCGTGTGTACATTACTTTCGTTCTATTTTCTTATCCACTTTAGCTACATGTCAGAAACATTGTAATGTGGAGTACGGGTAGTTGAAAGTTAATTCTTACTGAATAAAGGATTTAATTTATTTACATTGCTGGGTGCGAGATCTACTTAGAACAATTACGCTACTATCATTTAATGGCTTGTCAGGAAAATAATAATTTTCTAGAATTAAACACGTATAATTGAAGGGTGAAACTTAAAAATTATACTAGGTTGACGCTTACTAAATGATCAAAAGAACATCATATTCTGTTCAGCCGTACCATATCTTCTATATTTTGGCTAAGTTTAAGGGCATTCAGTGCAATACTTTTTAATTAATGGAAAACAGTGGATATCAAATGAAGGTTCTAGTAGTTTTTTCGACAGTAATTAGTTAATTTATGTTTATGGCGAAAAACATAAGCATTCTAAAATATTGTAACGTAAAAACACACGATACGACCATAATTTTGGTGGATACGGTCCTAAATGTTCTGTAAACAAATCAGATTTCTCTGGTTTCATCAGCAACATTGCTGGCAGATCTAACAATCATATCATGAACAGTGTCGTTATAGACTGCTACAGACAGAAACAAATGAAAGGAATAATATGGCGCATCCTACCTTCAGCAGCAATGGTAGATTGCACATGGCAGGCGCTGAAGTTAGGCCATTCAGGAGAGAAGCGATTTCGGGCCAGTCACAAGCTGAAATCAACATCTGAGGATTACCTGAGGTCATTTGTATGGGGAATACTACGGAATAACATTAAATGCAACGCAAGTCTCTATGTCAAATCAATAATCAAACCAACACACAAGCTGAAATATTTCTCAGTATCTAGAAATAAGTAGAATAAAATAAAATAAGTGAAAGTCTTGTGACTGCCAGCTCCTGATGCAAGACCTTCGAACTGGCGACACTTCAGTGGTTTTCAAGTTAATTACGCTGCATAATAATTCAATGTGCTTTTCAATCAGCTTCACGAAACCTTTCCTCCATAGGAGAATCTAAGATCACCAGGTACTAAAACTGCGATTTCCACGTTAATTCATAACAGTGTCGATAAACAGTGACTTAGTTCTAGGCCAGTCTTGCCTGTACCATTCGTGGTATGTCTGTGAACGAGGATCTGCAAGGCCCACCGTGGAGGCAGCAAACAAAGCAGTTAATCAGGCAATGAGCTCCAGATGAGTCTGTAGGAGCACTGTTGTTTTGGCAGAGGAGATCACACAAGAACCCAATGGTTGTTTCACCTGTACGTCAGGTTGATAATTCACAATGAAGGAGTCAGTTCAAGGAGGACTGAACAAGACAAGGCGATTGCAGATATCGGTTAAACTTAAAATTATACAGAAATACTTTTAGAAATTAAAATACTTGCTAAGCTGATGTATTCCAGTGGCAGTAACGAAAGTTGGTAGCAAATAATTCCGTTGGTAGGATTAAGAATCCAATCAGAAGGACGCAAAAAATACAGCCAGTTAGAGTATAAGAAATACCTATTCCGGGACACTTCCCTGCTAGGCATAATGTGATGCACTTCATAGTCTGTCAGGAGTTCACTTTTAGAAAGGACTACATTGGAGTCATTGGTGCTAATGCCTGAAATACACTCTTACCTTAGCTGTAGTCATGCCATAGCACACACTGCCTGTGCACAGCAAGCGACTCGGCACCAGTACGCATGTCACGCACTTCCTGGTAATGAAATGAACTAACACACCCAAGTAAAAGTCGACCTTCATATGTTTCTCTCGTCTCAAACTAATAATTAACATCCATAAAAAGGTTCACGAAAATATTAATATACATTTGCCGTATTATCGTTTTTGTTTTAATATTTGTATGTTTTTGTTTTAATATTTGTATAAGATGGCGTGATGTTAATTTTTCTGAATAAGTTTCGTAAAACGTAACTAGATCATTGTAACTGTAGTCCAAAATACATAATTTACACAGAATAAAAGCAATAATAGTGTACTATAATTACATTTCTGTTGCAGCTGACCTAGTCCTTTTATTTGATACTGACAGCAAGTGCGATTGTTGTAGCTACTAACTGTAATTAATATTAATTATGATTCAAGCTGGGCCATATAATAGATCCATCAGCCCATAAATTTTCTTCCAGATTTAGATTCTAACAAATTACTCAAAACGAAAACATGCTACAATTACATGTCGTCTATTTCAGTGTCCACAGTCTACAAGAGTAGCTCAGTATCAGACACAGTTAATTCATTCGGCAATCAGATTCCAGGGTTACAATCAGATACAAGCTTGCAACAGTTAAGAGAGTGCTCCCACTTAAATTCATCCATGTTGCTGCCAGTAGCGACAATGTTCGTTCAAAATACACACATCAAAAAAAGTTTTGTATCACCTCGGATCCCAGAATTCCGGAACTTGTACATAAAATTGGAATAGAGATCAACATAAACATCATTTCCACCCATTTCATTGCTCATGAAAACCACACATTGCATGTTGTACCACCATACAGCGAAATCTTCAGAGGTGGTAGTCCAGATTGCTGTACACACTGTTACCTCTAATACCCAGTTTCATATCCTCTTGCATTGATGCATACCTGTATCTGTCGTGGCGTCCTATCCACGAGTCCATCAAGGCACTGTTGGTCCAGATTGTCCCACTCCTCAACGGCGATTCGGCGTAGATCCCTCAGAGCGGTTGGTGTGTCACGTCGTCCATAAAGAGCCCTTTTCAATCTATCCCAGGCATATTCGATAGGGTTCATGTCTGGAGAACATGCTGGCCACTCTAGTCGAGCTATGTCGTTATCCTGAAGGAAGTCATTCACACAATGAGCACGATGGGGGCGCGAATTGTCGTCCATGAATATGAATGCCTCGCCCATATGCTACCGATAAGGTTGCACTATAGGTCGTAGGATGGCAGTCACGTATCGTACAGCCATTACGGCGCCTTCCATGACCACCAGCGGCGGACGTCGGCCCCACATAATGCCACCTCAAAACAGCAGGTACAGTGTGTCTAAGGCGTTCAGCCTGAGCGGGTTTCCTCCAAACACGCCTCCGACGATTGTCTGGTTGAAGGCATTTGCGACACTCATCGGTGAAGAGAAAGTGATGTCCATCCTGAGCGGTCCATTCGGCATGTTGTTGGGCCCATCTGCACCGTGCTGCATGGTGTTGTGGTTGCAAAGATAGACCTCGCCATGGACGTCGGGAGTGAAGCTGCGCATCATGCAGCCCATTGGACACAGTTTGAGTCGTAACATGACGTTCTGTGGCTGCCCTAAAAGCATTATTCAACATTGTGGCGCTGCTGTCACTGTTCTTCCGAGCCATAATCAGTAGGTAGCGGTCATCCATTACAATAGTAGCCCTTGGGCGGCCTGAGCGAGGCATATCATCGACAGTTCCTGTCTCTCTGTATCTCCTCCATGTACGAACAATATCGCTTTTGTTGACTCCGAGACACCTGAGCACTTTCCCTTGTTGAGAGCCCTTCCTGGCACAAAGTAACAATGCGGACGAGATCGAACCGAGGTATTGACCGTCTAGGCATGGATGAACTACAGACAATACGAGCCGTGTACCTCCTCCCTGGTGGAATGACGAGCTGATCGGCTTTCGGACCCCCTCCGTCTAATAGGCGTTGCTCATGCATGTATGTTTACATCTCTGGCCGAGTTTAGTGACATCTCTGAACAGTCAAAGGGACTGTGTCTGTGATACAGTATCCACAGTCAACGTCTATCTTCAGGAGTTCTTAGAGCTGGGGTGATGCAAAACTTTTTTTGATGTGTGTATTATAAAAGAATTCATTTAGAAAATGTATCCCAGAGCACTTTGATTTCTAGCTGCAATAAGTATAAAAAGATTCCGTCCACCCAGGAAGGCAAAGCCGTAACTAGGAATTGCTATTTTATGTACACTAAGTAATACCACGGTTGCTTAAGAGGACCAAAATGATTTTAGGTTTACTGTTTTGAAAGAAATTCTCTGCTCAGGCTATGTTTTCCAAATAACTTCTTGCCACAGCTGAAATGGATATCACAGCTGTATGGTAATATAACGAATGCATATAAGATTGATGACGTGCAAAATATAGACGATTCCAAAATGAGCGTCACCCCTTAACCATTCGCAAGTTTACAGAGGTTCTTAGGGCTACGTTACAACAGGCACTGGGGAATGCGTATTCATATCCTGATTTGAGCATGAATACAGAATTTTTCCTCTGCTAGATCATGAATGTTTTCAGCCGACAGATTTTCCAGCCAGCATAATTTCGTTTCCTTGATTTACTATGTGATGCAGCTTGTTAACCGAATTTCGACGTGTTAGGTTCGGCTTCACTTTCGCCGTACACTGCAGAACAACTACTTCAGGAAGGAGCAGCAGCTATACGTCCAAACTGAAGTCCCAATTTCTGTGGCAGAATAATAGCAACGGAATGCCGTACATAGTGAATGACAGTGGTTACCAAATATCGTGCAGTACTGCTTCACAGTCTGGTTATGATTCCCTGCTCCATTATAACTGTAGAAGCTATATACTGATTTCCCATAATTGCTACTGATTGTATATGTTCAATGAGCTATTGAAACGGTATATTTATCTGTCTACTTCAACTGGTGGATGATCGTAGTCTCTGGGAACCGAAGAACTATGGTATCTGCCGTTTATCGGCGCTTTACCCATAAGAGTGCCACACCTGATGGTACATGATGCTCAAAAAGGAACACAACCTTTAGAAAAATAAATACTTCCTCCTACTGGTGTTATCCTTTTTTTTTTTTTTTGAGGAAGAATTAGATTATCATTATATCAGAGAATATTCATTATCATCCATTGCATTAGATTTGTCAGTTACGCCGAGCTTCACAATGACTTCACAGTAAATTATGGTGAGAACGCACGACACGAGTACCCCACGAACTCCTATGCTAATTATGAACAATATGCCCAAGTAAGTGGAAGGCAAAGAACTCCTCAAAAATACACTAGTATATGAGTATAACCTGTAGGAGAACATGTAAGTAATGTTTCAGAAGATTGAAACTGTGACGTTTGCAAACAAAAGTGATCGACCGAAAGTGTTAACACCAGGAAAAATGATACTGCTAAGTACAACAGCTAAGATATAGAAATCAGCAGATAAACAAAAACATCAGCACACTTTTTCTCTGATCCACCGAGAACAAGGATGCCAATGATGCCAAGAAGAACCTTACTGATGCAACAAACCCGAGGATAGGCAAGATAATGATCAAATCGATTCGGACATCCAATAGCGTTGTCATAACGGCAACACAGAATGAGAATAAATGCAAAAGGCTTCAAAAAACTAATCAAATACACAGCATTAAATTCTCGAAGATATACGAGTATATGAGTATAACCTGTAGGAGTACATGCAAAAAAGTAATTTGAAGATGTTCGACTGATATTTCGAGCCAGATTCAGAGAGAAAAACTATGACACTACATACTGGAGGTCACTCCTGGCGTTCGTAAAGGTCTGCAGCAAAAAGAAAAGATGTCGGCTTCCTTTTTCAAGGAATGAATGATTACGTGGAATTGCCAAAATGTTAAAAGTGTTGTGACTTAGGTCGCACCAAAAAGATCCAAAAGCGTAAGGGGCGAGTGTACTTCCACCGAGGAGCAGAGGGCCTCAGATAAACGCATGTACAAAAATCACCGAGAAACCTGTTTGCATTCCTTGTCGCAACTGGAACAGAAAATGTGCAACTTACGCAATGCTGTAGAATGTGAAATAACTAGAACATACTATGGATCCATTTAAAATACAAACAAAAATTGAGTGGTCAATTCCGTATCTTATCTATGTAAATCAAGTAACAGAAGGCACGTGGCACAAGAAACAGGAGCACAAATCTCCGTCGACAGTAACCAGAAACTAGCGTCGTGCAACAGTCTGGCGCCAGCAACTTATGATCATACTGCCAGGGAGAGGAGTGTCAAATTTTGAAGACATTCGAGCACCACTCACTACAAAGTTTACTGAGAAACAGCACCTTGACTTCATTAATTTCATAGACGATATGATATTGGAGAAGAGATTAGAGACAGCAGTTGCTAAGGTACTTCGAAGTAAAGTCTCTTGAACTGATTATGATGCAGACAAAGATGTGTTGCATGATAAACGAGCTTGAGCTACAGCAATTTCGTGCAAGTGAAGCTGAACATTCAGGAACCTTAAACACAGATATTATAACTCAGAATAACCTGTCCACAAGAAAATAAGGCACTTCTTGGTCATGTGCAAAATCAAACATGATGAAGTTTGTGAAATTCGTTCATGGCGAGACCATGAGGGGGAGCACCTGCATACACTCCTCAAGCAGTGGTAGCAGTGGCAGAGGAGATGTTCCTGATGCAACAACTCCTGCAATGGGAAGCGTCCCGACTTGTCAGTTGTCCAGCCTGATGCCGCATCTATAGGGAGCTCCTGCCAAAAGGTATGACAGTAATAGTGATAATCACGATAGCATCGACACCGTGTCTGCAGTAGCGACAGACACTCATAAAGCTTCGACATCATCTGCAGATCATTTTTCATTTGGGCGGGGTGGAGAGTGTGACCGTGGTTATAAGAACCACATAACAGTCAAGTGCAGTGAAAATCAGGTCTTCCCGCCTAACGCAAAAATATATTTCTAACATTATGAGCCCTACTGAAAATGATATTCAATTACACCAAGACAAATTTTATAACAATTTAAAAGTGAATGACAACTTAAGGCGTCTGGAGGATCCCATAGAACTGTGGGTTGGTCTTAAGATCTGTATCAGAGTTGGGCATCCTAAAGGGAAATTATTATGTATCCCATTGTGGGGATTATTTTGAGAGTGAATAATTTGCCAAATAGATTTACAACAGAGTTTAAACCATTATGTGGTCTCCTTCGGCAGGTTTTCACGAGAAGAAATGAACCATTCGACATCGTAAAAGCATATGGATGCGTATACTTTGACCCAGTCATCCCCTCTCCGAAATGCTATGTTCACACTCGATACACATAAAAGAATAAAGATACTACAGATTAATGCAGCACGAAGTAAACTGTCCATGACTGAAATACCGAAGCTAATTGACAATCTAAGTTTTAATGTAGTCTGCCTGCAAGACCAATATTGTAGAAAAAATAAGCTCCCACATTTTCCTGCGGAAATGTTAACAGTTACTGGCCACGGCGAGGTAATGTCCGCCATTGTAATTACAACTAGGAAATTCACTGTGACTGATGTGACGCAGCTATGTGACAAGCATATCGTCACAGGAGGACGCGCAAATTAAGTGGGCTGCAGTGAACTTCGCATTCATGACCCTGAAACAAAGGAATAATCAAAAGAATGGCGCGGTAGTGGGTTCCCAAGGCCAAAGAAGTTCCACATCCAGAAATCTGCCAAAAATGTGATAGTGTCCGTTTTCCGGGACAAAGACGACATTCTGTTGGTGGACCATTTACCTCAGGGATCTACTATAACCGGATACTATTATGGTAACCTGCTGGACTAGTTGAAGAAAGCAGTTAAGAAGAAACGCCGAGGAAAGTTGACTAAAGAGATTCTTTTGTTGCATGACATGCGCACACGTCCAACGTTGTGGCTACATAATTGACAACCCTGGGATTCCAGCTAATCAACCATTCTGCATCCTCTCCATACATAGCCCATACTATCTGTTTCCGGATTGAAAGAAACACCTGATGGGCAACCGTTTTCAGGATATTAAAGATGTCAAAGAGACTGCGGAGAGCTGGTTTAGTGACCGATCACATGACTTTTTTTCAGAGACTAGAAAAGCTGCAACGACGATGTATCAAGTGTATCAGTTTCAGGGCAGAGTATATTGAATAAACGGGTAATTTAAAAACTATAGCTTTATTCTTTCAAGGCAAAGCCAGCAACTTTTCAACACTCACTCGTATATATTTAGTATTCTCATCCCATCGTACTTTATAAACTCCAGGTGGAAGCTCTATATGGACAAGTTGTGTTTCTCCTTGTGGCCACAGAAGCGAATGCAAAATCCACTCTATGCAAACTAACGAACGAGGATACAATACATGGGCTGGGCCTCACTACTTTAAATCTAGAAGGCTAGCAGTTTACATTCGAGGGACGAGGGGTGTAGAAACCAATTAATTAATAGATTAATAGATGGCGAGTTCTATAGTGACCATAAGATAACAGTCATCCAAAGGTAAAGTGGCAAGAGGAGACAAGAAGTGGAAAGTATAATTGGTTTAGACCTCAGGAAAACGAATTGGGATGGCTTAATTGCCTACACTGCAGCGCCTCTAACGGAATCGCTTCCGGTACTTGGGTGCGCAGGTAGTAACTGAAATCTTCCAAAGAGAACAGGGCAAACAGTCAGGCTACATTCTCTTGGTGCCCAGAACATTCTACGTAGACGCCAAAGATAACATCAAGAAGAAAAGCTTATCAACGCCCTTTAGGGCGATCAGAGCGCACTGCGAGACACCATGAATATAGAGCAATTAAGATGCTCCATAAAACATACACTACTGGCCATTATAATTGCTACACCAAGAAGAAATGCATATGATAAACGGGTATTCATTGGAAAAATATATTATACTAGAACTGACATGTGATTACATTTTCACGCAATTTGGGTGCATGGATCCTGAGAAATCAGTACCTAGAACAACCACCTCTGGCCGTAATAACGGCCTTGATACGCCTGGGCATTGAGTCAAGCAGAGCTTGGGTGGCGTGTACAGGTACAGCTGCCCATGCAGTTTCAACACGATACCACAGTTCATCAAGAGTACTGACTGCCGTATTGTGACGAGCCAGTTGCTCGGCCACCATTGGCCAGACATTTTCAATTGGTGAGAGATCTGGAGAATGTGCTGACCAGGGCAGCAGCCGAACATTTTCTGTATTCAGAAAGACCCGTGCAGGACCTGCAACATGCGGTCGTATATTAGCCTGCTGAAATGTAGGGTTTCGCAGGGTTCGAATGAAGGGTAGAGCCACGGGTCGTAACACATCTGAAATGTAACGTCCACTGTTCAAGGTGCCGTCAATGCGAACAAGAGGTGACTGAGACGTGTAACCAATGGCACCCCATACCATCACGCCGGGTGATATGCCAGTATGGCGATGACGAATACACGCTTCCAATGTGCGTTCACCGCGATGTCGCCAGACACAGATGCGACCATCATGATGCTGTAAACAGAACCTGGATTCATCCGAAAAAATGATGTTTTGCCATTCGTGCACCCAGGTTCGTCGTTGAGTACACCATCGCAGGCACTCCTGTCTGTGATAGAGCGTCGACGGTAACCGCAGCCATAGTCTCCGAGGTGACAGTCCATGCTGCTGCAAACGTCGTCGAACTGTTCGCGCAGATGGTTGTTGTCTTGCAAACGTCCCCATCTGTTGACTCGGGGATCGAGACGTGGCTGCACGATCCGTTACAGGCGTGCGGATAAGATGCGCGTCATCTCGACTGCTAGTGATACGAGGCCGTTGGGATCCAGCACGGCGGTCCATATTACCATCCTGAACCCACCGATTCCATATTCTGCTAACAGTCATTCGATCTCGACCAACGCGAGCAGCAGTGTCGCGATACGATAAACTGCAATCGCGATAGGCTACAATCCGACGTTTATCAAAGTCGGAAACGTGATGGTACGCATTTCTCCTACTTAACGAGGCATCACAACAACGTTTCACCAGGCAACGCCGGTCAACTGCTGTTTGTGTATGAGAAATCGGTTGGAAACTTTCCTCATGACAGCACGTTGTAGGTGTCGCCACCGGCGCCAACCTTGTGTGAATGCTCTGAAAAGCTAATCGTTTGCATATCACAGCATCTTCTTCCTGTCGGTTAAATTTCGCGTCTGTAGCACGTCATCTTCGTGGTGTAGCAATTTTAATGGCCAGTAGTGTAGTTTCAGACACTAAAAGAATGCATTGGGACAAGTTTCAGCAAAGACATCTACAGTTCGACATAGTAGGAATGCCGTACACGTTACTGACTGGAATGGCTAACGGACCTACAGTCATATCCATAATTTCAAAAGAGGATGGCTGAATGACGGCTGGATGGAGGGAGTTGCAAGAATACCTGCTAACCGCTTTACTTCCTGATGAAAACACAACACAGATACTGAGATACACGCACTACTGAACTACATACCGAATACGACATTCAGATGTTGGTGTTACCTTTTCTCTCATTAAGAAGGTTCTGTCTCCATTTTCAAGCTCAAAACAGGAAATGTTAAATGTCGTGGTCAGAATTCAGAGGCGTCTGCTTTGTCCCGTTTGCTGGCGCAAAAGGAGCTCTTGGGTCTCAACCAACAACAATATGGATTCAGAAAGAAGAAGTCCATAGAGCTCATGTAGAAAATTTGACAACGAAGTATGCAATCGTGCTCACGATTTACACCGCAAACGTATGCGATAATCTTTGGTGTTCTGCAATGTTCGTACATCTCCGAGGACTCAGTCCCCAAATGACTGACAAGAATTTGTCGATTGCTGTCGTGGACGTAGCGTCCAGTGACTTGCGGGGCAAGGCAAGACAATCAAAAAAATTGTAAAGCGCTGTGTACCAAGGCTCCACAAGTGCTTCGTTTTTCTGGGATCTTCGTACTGAACCCCTATTACATCTCTTAGAGGAGGCAGATACTACTGAAGGTGTTGTTGCACATGCGGGTGATATCCTAGTAATTGTTTGTGCATACTCCATGGCGAGACTTGAGGAAGAAACGAATGATGTGCTTGCTCAGAAACAGTACTGTTGCACAGGCAACAAACTGACTATAGCTGTTCACAGAACTTATGAGGCTTTACGGAATCCCTGTAATACGTAGTACTGTTTGTAGTTATTTAGGCATTCTTCTAGACGAGAAAAGGAAGTTTCTAGAACATGTAAAATTTGTTACACAGAAATCGTCTAAAATTATGCATAAGATTACCCGTGCTGGCATTGCTGACCATAAATTACCGTTGCATGTGGTGCTGTCGTATCACGAAGCTATCTTCAACGCCATTGTGTGCTTCGTGCTCAGCGTCTGGGCGCATAGTCTTCGAACGGAGAGCTACAAAGCAATACAGCGACCAGTACAGGCGAGCCTACTTCTGAGACTCATCGGCGCCTTTCGCACTACACCAGTCGAGGTTTTACTGCTGATTCTTGGAATATGTACGACGGATATCGTGGTACGTTACAGGGCAGTGTTATATTTGTTGTGGAATGAACAATATGATCGTGTGAACGAGATCACAGAAACTCACATTACTGATCTACATCTACATCTATACTCCGCGAGCCACCTTACGGTGTGTGGCGGAGGGTACTTATTGTACCACTATCTGATCCCCCCTTCCCTGTTCCATTCACGAATTGTGCGTGGGAAGAACGACTGCTTGTAAGTCTCCGTATTTGCTCTAATTTCTCGGATCTTTTCGTTGTGATCATTACGCGAGATATATGTGGGCGGTAGTAATATGTTGCCCATCTCTTCCCGGAATGTGCTCTCTCGTAATTTCGATAATAAACCTCTCCGTATTGCGTAACGCCTTTCTTGAAGTGTCCGCCACTGGAGCTTGTTCAGCATCTCCGTAACGCTCTCGCGCTGACTAAATGTCCCCATGACGAATCGCGCTGCTTTTCGCTGGATCATGTCTATCTCTTCTATTAATCCAACCTGGTAAGGGTCCCATACTGATGAGCAATACTCAAGAATCGGACGAACAAGCGTTTTGTAAGCTACTTCTTTCGTCGATGAGTCACATTTTCTTAGAATTCTTCCTATGAATCTCAACCTGGCGCCTGCTTTTCCCACTATTTGTTTTATGTGATCATTCCACTTCAGATCGCTCCGGATAGTAACTCCTAAGTATTTTACGGTCGTTACCGCTTCCAATGATTTACCACCTATGGCATAATCGTACTGGAATGGATTTCTGCCCCTATGTATGCGCATTATATTACATTTATCTACGTTTAGGGAAAGCTGCCAGCTGTCGCACCATGCATTAATCCTCTGCAGGTCTTCCTGGAGTACGTACGAGTCTTCTGATGTTGCTACTTTCTTGTAGACAACCGTGTCATCTGCAAATAGCATCACGGAGCTACCGATGTTGTCAACTAAGTCATTTATGTATATTGTAAACAATAAAGGTCCTATCACGCTTCCTTGCGGTACTCCCGAAATTACCTCTACATCTGCAGATTTTGAACCGTTAAGAATGACATGTTGTGTTCTTTCTTCTAGGAAATCCTGAATCCAATCACAAACCTGGTCCGATATTCCGTAAGCTCGTATTTTTTTCACTAAACGTAAGTGCGGAACCGTATCAAATGCCTTCCTGAAGTCCAGGAATACGGCATCAATCTGCTCGCCAGTGTCTACGGCACTGATAAAAGACATTACTAGCCTGAGAGTTAAATGAATGGCAATCTGGTGGGACACCAGAAGCACTGCAAGCCGACTATACAGCATATTCGCAAGCATTAGGAACAATCTCAAACTGCACAACGTTTCCCCTTCTCGGTGTACGGTCCACTTTTAACAGGTCACGATCCATATCCCAAACATCAGCATCGATGGGATGTACTAACACACCGCCGGCCTGAGTGGCCGTGCGGTTCTAGGCGCTACAGTCTGGAACCGAGCGACCGCTACGGTCGCAGGTTCGAATCCTACCTCGGGCATGGATGTGTGTGATGTTCTTAGGTTAGTTAGGTTTAATTAGTTCTAAGTTCTAGGCGACTGATGACCTCAGAAGTTAAGTCGCGTAGTGCTCAGAGCCATTTGAACCATTTGAACCAACACACCGAAATGGGAATGTGGAGAGGAAGGTTCCATTGATCATGTCTTTTCATTTTCCTCCATTTCCAGGTAGAGAGAGACCGCAGACAATTAGGCTGCTCTCTGCAAGTAACTTTAAGCGACCAAGACTTGTGAACGACAGTCAATATGATTACACATTTTATCTAACATTCCACTGATCCACTTTCAGTCTATGATATTAAGTGGACGCTTCGAGTATGAAAATAACGATAACAGATCACACGAATCGTTTCCTCCACTGGAGAGTATGATGGGCACATATAAATATAATGAAGAAAACAGTCTTCCCACAAACACGTCACAAACATTACGACCTGATGTTTTCTGCGCGATCGTAACTGCACTACCAAGAGGACTACGACTGTCAGTATAGACCATCATTTTGCTTCCACGCATCCATATTTCAACGGCTGACCTGGTGACTAGGGGAAAATAAGCATTAATTGCTTGCTCTTGCCACATGCACTTGGAGGTTCTAGCCAACCCAAAAACATACAATTTATAATAGCTATTTTCATTGATCTTCAAATGTTATTAGTACTGATCGAAGATTGTTCAATATGCCATCCAGTACGCCGTCCTCAGTCACCAATAGAAATATCTGTACTTATACCAGTTGCACTCTGCATACACAGTATGGTCATGAAAAGTCTGAGAAGCTTGTAAAGGTATTGCAGAGTAGGTTGTGCTGAGAAGAAACTGTTCAGGAACAAATTTGATACGTTGTGCCGTTTCCAAGTTAACAAAGTTTGAAGTTAGCCAATCAGGCCGTTGCGCACGCACATTCAAGTGGCCTGTCAGATATGGTGTCGCCAAACGTGTTCTTCGTTTGATTCCCTAAAACAGAAGTAGAGAGTAACGCAAAAACGCTGAGCAGTCTCCTGAGTTATCATCAACGCTGTGAGAACAGCTGACATTAGTTGTATCTGACAGGCTGCTTGAATTGGCAGGTGCAGCGACGTGATTGGCTAACTTCAATGCTAATCAACTCGGAAATGGCGCAACGTTTCGAATTTTTTTCTTAACAATTCTTCCTCAGCGCAACCTACTTCCAACACACTTACAAGGTTTTCAGTCTGTTTCTGACCAACCTGTATACATAAGATATATTTTAAAACATGCTACGGCCATCCACACATGTATGCGTAGACTAGAGGACTGCTGAGACGTGCACATACTAGTGCAAGCAATGTTGAATAGTGTAGCAATAATAGGTCTAGAAGTAGGTATTGTTGTATTTAGCCAGCAAACCTCTAATTCTTCTGAGGTTGCCAGTAACAGATCTATTAATATAAGCTGGAATTATTCTCTTGGAACTTGAGTTAATTGCTTTTATTTTACACTGTTTTTATTCGATTTTATTTTCAATATTCCGTTTTATTTTTACATTAACATTAACAATGGTTGCTGTTAACGTAAATTATTACTATGTAAATTATATAAAACAATGTTTGCCACGATGATTATTGAACATGTACACCCTGTTTAGAGTTTCCAGGAAATAGACCTAAAATTCGTGGTAATAAATTGAACTGAACTGATTTGAATTGATTGCATATCCTTCGACCCCTACGAAGTCCGTGTGACACAAGGTAAGCCAATCTGATCTATCCGTTGGCAATGCCAACTTTGGATTGTGCAAGTATTTAAAGGTTCGAATGTATGAATTCTCCGCCCCGCTAGAAAATTGCGAATCTCTGCCTCGTACCTGCGTCCGTTGTGTCCTGTCCTACCTGCAGCCGGACCGTCCTCATCACATTGCTACACCTGTTCCCTGGACTCGGCCGAACTCCGCCCGCGCAGTCCCGTCTGACTGTTAGTATCGTTCTAGTTTTCATAGACTTCACATCGTGCCACTTGGATGTTACCATCTCAGCAGTCGTGTTATGGAAGTTTCAACGACAATTTGCGGTAAGCCAGGTTGCAACTACGAAGTTTATTCTTACACAGTGAAGAAAACGAAGGAAGATGGAACTGTGATTTGGCGCTGTTCGAAACAGAAAAAGAAGCATTGCCGAGGAAGGCTTAAAATAAAAAATTCTGCGGTGATCTTTCGCACGAGCATCAATGTGCAGCTCCAGATGACGCAAGGTCGGAAGTACAGAGGACTCTGAACCAGGCAAAGAAGAGGGCACGAGAGGAAAATACGTCTATTTCCAAAATCTATTCAGAGGAGCTAGGAGACTTGCATAATCGAGGGTACGACTTTGTGACAGAAATACCAGAGGAGCGAACAACGAAGAGGACGTTATACAAGCAAAGGGCAAAGTCGCGGGGAAGTGAGAGGGATCCAGAGGCGAGAGAAGAGATTTAACTTAAAGCAGAGCTACTAACTATGAATGACGGCAGCAGTTTCCTGTTAAGTGATGATAAATCAGGAGACATGATAATATTTTTTTGTGGAAGAGCAGGGAGAGAGGCTCTAAGAAGTAAATGAGACTTTTTTTATGGATGGTACGTTCAAATGCTGTACCAATAGTTTTCACAGATATATACAATTCATGCAGATTTTGGAAGTAATAAAAATGAGACTAATATCTACCCACTGGCATTTTCATTATTACCAAATAAAAGGAATGAGATATGCATTCGAAATTCAGGGCCGTGCGGTTCTAGGCGCTACAGTCTGGAGCCGAGTGACCGCTACGGTCGCAGGTTCGAATCCTGCCTCGGGCATGGATGTGTGTAATGTCCTTAGGTTAGTTAGGTTTAATTAGTTCTACGTTCTAGGCGACTGATGACCTCAGACGTTAAGTCGCACAGTGCTCAGAGCCATTTTTGAACCGAAATTCAGAAATGTGTTTGAAAATATTCCAGAATGGAACCCTGCAAGTGCGACTGTAGAATTTGAGTCAGCATCGATTTCTGCAATTATATATATGTTACCAACTTCCTCAGTGCATGGATGCTATTTCCAACATCAGAAAGTTTCTCTGGAGGAAAGTTCACGATCTAGGACTCACTCGCGAATATAAAGAAAATGAAGAAGCCAGACAACAAATTCGCATGTGTGCTGCGCTGACGTTTCTACGACCTGAAGATGTATGTGATGGCTGGCTGGAGATACATTCACAGGCACCAGATGTTCCTAGGTTTTCTGACTTTTTCGACTGTTGTGTAGAGAGATAGTTGGAAAGTGAAGAAAACCCTATCAGCCTTTGGAGCTGCTACAAACGGCTCCATCGAGCAACTAACTCCGTAGAGGGCTGGCATAACAATTTAATAATATGCTTTCCAAACCAAATCCTAAAATTAGTGATGCAATTACTTGCATGAAAACAGAAGCAGAAAATTCAGCGAGCGCGTTAACGAGAACAGAGCTGTGTATGGAAGGTAAAAGAAAGAAAACAGTGTACATGAAACAGGATGAAAAGCTGGAGAAAATATTGAAAAAGTACGAGGAGGATGGTGGGATAAGGGCTTGCTTGAAGGCTGTCTCCTACCTTCAAAAATTAGAGTAAATAATGTATGAGAATATGTATACAAGTAAAAATATATGAAATGTAAATAGCAATCTTAAAAAATACAAAAAAAGATACAAAAACTTGACGAAGCTTGTAAGTTGAGTTTAAACACGCCTAAATGACAATAAAATTACTTTTTCCATTTAGCTAGTCCAAAGGTTTGATAAAGTGCGATGGGAAACAGATTATTTTTAAAAGTGTAGGTCTGTGATTTCTAACGCATTTAAACCCAAAGCGCCACTAGTCCCATGCCTCAGTAGTGTTTTCGAATTAACGGTTAAAATTAAAAGCTACACTACACATGTATGAACATAATGCCACTCAATATTTCCGTGTATTTAACAAGTGCACTTTTATGAAAATATATCTATTGACAATGACTGCTCTCTGGTGCTGTAAAAGAACCGAATCTTCTTTATGCACTGAAATATTCTAAAGTCTCTGTGAAGTCTTATTTTGTTCTATCTACTGTGTTTGTTGTTAATCGTACATAGCGAGGTTAGAGCAGTGGCTAACCAGGGCTCCATAGTCTGCTGTATTTGGTTTTCCTTGTTTAAGCAACTGCTGTGAAGATTCCTTAAAGTGGTCATGGTAGCTTCCTCCCCCCACTCCCACCTCTCCCATAACCAACAATACGAGCTAAATCTAAATCTCTAATGACCACAACTGTGGACGTGACATGAAACACCAAACGCAAAATTGGTTTTCTCTAGGGTGTAATGATGAATGACCATATACTGAGCTAAAATTAAGCTCATCTTTGGAAGGTAAACGTGCTTTTTGTTAGTTCCCATTCACTTTAGAAAGACGCGCACTAATGATGCAAAGATGTGACTCCTGAGTTATTTAAATATTAAGTTAATGAATGACTTGACGATATTTGCCGTGATCAATTTCGGTCTAACACAGAACTGTATTAATTTCCCATTTTCTTACCTACACGTCGAATATTTTGATCTGCTTCAGACTGACGTTTACGCAGTGGTTTAGCTATGTATTTTGGAACCCAACCGCCGACTTCTGTCATCCTCACCAATTACCATCCTCACAAAATCATTTATTTATTTACTAACTCCGATAGGACCGTTCTTCCGTTTGAGGTGCTGTCTAGCTAAGGAATTGGTGTTAACAGACTTGTTCTAAGGTTTTAAGGTTTAAAAATTCAACCACGCTTGAAAACTTTTAACAAATTTATATGCGTTGTTAAAACTCGTGCCTGTGGTAAAGAGACCACAAAAAGAATAGTACAAACTGTGATTTTTAGTTGAATGTGGCATCCAAGTTTAAAAACATTCTCACGCTGTGGCTAATATAGGAGGAGTCAGACGTTAACTGTTAGTTAAAGCTTTTTTTTAATCTCATTGTCTGTTAAACAAAAACGAATGAGTAATGTTTGTTTTTAAAATTTTTCGTCACTATTTTGATGATTCAACTGTTAGATTTCCAAGAGAGTCAAAGGTCAGTGACAGATGTCAGAAATGCAAACGTTACTACTTCTTCCATTGGATTCTTCTTCATTTGCTCTTTCTTCTACTAATACACTGTCTTGTTTTGCATGACAGTTATTTGCAAGATTTTCTACGTTTTGTTTAAATCCTTCAGTTTGATCAAGAACCACCTCCTTAATAGGTTCTTAATTTTTTTTAGTCTCGTCGATTTTTTGATCATCAACAAATGCACTCTTTAACTATTATATTTTTGCGTCTTCTTTTACGTCCTTTAGGTCGAGTGCTTCTCTGACGTAAGTTTAACAAATTTCAGCATTGAACCAGCCGACAAATGGCCCGTCAAAAACCTGACCGCAAAATACTTGTTTATTTATTTACTTATTTTGTGCTCCACTTGGGCAACGCCGCTTTGTATGTGTTCTAAACCAAATTTCTGCACAAATTAATAGAATAATTTTTTGCTTTTAATCAGTAAGAACTGTCTACGTAAAAACATACACATGTCAGAACTAATAGTACTAAAAATTGTTACATGCAACATATAGTATGGCTAGTACCGTACGGCTTGAGCATGCTAGCTCGCGTCCCCAGGGGAAGAGTGGGCCCTTCCTCGACCTTTTCTGGGCGGAAATTTCGCAGGGCAAAAAATTCACAGGGCGGAGAATACACGACACCAAAGATTCATCCGTACAGAATTCAAGCTGTTCATGAGTTTTTACCTGAGGACAGTGGAAAATGTTTAGCCTTCTGCAGTTGTTTAGGTCAATGTAGCGCAAGATAGGGAAAACTCAAGAAATGCCTTTGGTCTGAGGAGGTATGATGGACATGAATGCACAAACAGTAGGTGTTTGGTGTGCGATGCGATGTAAGCGAATCTTCAAACTTTATATCACGACAAAGTGAATGGTGAGCGCTACATACATTCTGAACATCACACCTGAAGACCAGATAGAGTACTCGTATTTTCAGCAGGAAAATGCTACCTCTCACATAGCCAACGTATAACTTTGCCGGATTTTGAATTGAATGATTTGTTGCTGTAATTCCCTAACACATGTTTCGACATGTTTTCAAGAAGTTGGACTTGCATAATGGAGGCCTCTTCAACAACTTTTGTAACTTAACCCATAAGATAGCGTCACTGTTAGAGCATCCAGTAGAACGATTATAGTTGTTCGATCAAAACACAGAACACCTGAGAAGTCAACATTTGGATTTCGGGGTTCTTAACTCAGCAGTTTGGTAGACCAGGTTTGTAACATGGATGGGTGGTACTTAGCCCCTAAACTAATTATGTCACTTAAACTTACCTATTACGCAAATCTTACAGTTTTGAACATGGCTGTCTCTCAGTAACCCCGTATACGTTTGAGCACAGGAATCACACGTCAACTGGTTGCATATAAATGTTTGGTATGTTGATCTAGGTTTCGCACCTCTAAGGATGTCTTCATAAGAGTGAAATTATAAGAAACCCTAAAAAATAAGTTTGACAAAAATATTAACCAAGATGACAATTGCCATGGCATACAAGGATTACTTGCGTAAAGTCACATTGTGAGAAAGCAATGGTCAAAGTTTCGAGAAAATATGCTCTAGTCAAACATTAAAATTAAACACATTCAAGCTTTTGGCAAGTATGCCTTGCTAGGAACAACATCACACTGATCGGCCTTGTACCTTACACTGCGCCACGAAAACAATACAAGTTGCCCTGCCTATCGGGCGTGGACAGTAACATGCGTCCACTTGATAAATTATAACAGAAATAACTGAATTAAACAACAGTTAATTATAAAAACAAAATACAAAGGAATAGAGCTTAAATGTATCTCTGAAAATACAGAAAATTCGAACAAACTAAATATAACAGAGCTATCTATTAGGCTATACAGAAATTACCATTACATAAGCACAGGACATTATAGAATATTTATAGAAATAATGTGGATGAAAGTTAGCTTTTCCACTCACAATAATTTGAAAAAAAATCTTTTTCACAATCTCAAGTCCACAGCCGCTACTGTACAATGTTCAGGAGTTTATCAAATCACTTGTGGTATGTGTCCTGTTTATAATATACGATAAACCGGAAGATCTTCCAGTGTCACGTACAAGGAACATTTATTGGGGAAAAGAGGCACTAATGTACAGGGTTATTACAAATGATTGAAGCGATTTCACAGCTCTACAATAACTTTATTATTTGAGATATTTTCAAAATGCTTTGCACACACATACAAAAACTCAAAAAGTTTTTTTAGGCATTCACAAATGTTCGATATGTGCCCCTTTAGTGATTCGGCAGACATCAAGCCGATAATCAAGTTCCTCCCACACTCGGCGCAGCATGTCCCCATCAATGAGTTCGAAAGCATCGTTGATGCGAGCTCGCAGTTCTGGCACGTTTCTTGGTAGAGGAGGTTTAAACACTGAATGTTTCACATAACCCCACAGAAAGAAATCGCATGGGGTTAAGTCGGGAGAGCGTGGAGGCCATGACATGAATTGCTGATCATGATCTCCACCACGACCGATCCATCGGTTTTCCAATCTCCTGTTTAAGAAATGCCGAACATCATGATGGAAGTGCGGTGGAGCACCATTCTGTTGAAAGATGAAGTCGGCGCTGTCGGTCTCCAGTTGTGGCATGAGCCAATTTTCCGCGGGCTACGCGTGCAACTGCCCGCACGCGTTCAACCATTTCTTCGCTCACTGCCGGCCGACCCGTTGATTTCCCGTTACAGAGGCATCCAGAAGCTTTAAACTGCACATACCATCGCCGAATGGAGTTAGCAGTTGGTGGATCTTTGTTGAACTTCGTCCTGAAGTGTCGTTGCACTGTTATGACTGACTGATGTGAGTGCATTTCGAGCACGACATACGCTTTCTTGGCTCCTGTCGCCATTTTGTCTCACTGCGCTCTCGAACGCTCTGACGGCAGAAACCTGAAGTGCGGCTTCAACCGAACAAAACTTTATGAGTTTTTCTACGTATCTGTAGTGTGTCGTGACCATATGTCAATGAATGGAGCTACAGTGAATTTATGAAATCCCTTCAATCATTTGTAATAGCCCTGTACATAATTCCACTTCTACTGATCGTCTTATAGAGTCCCCAGCTGTTACACGCATTTTACCCAAAGTAATGTAACTATGCCAGACACCTCTGGATAATGTATCGTTAACCACACAAAGATAATAATGTGTGATTAGTATAAACAATAGTGAAACAAGGGCACTGCTACCTTTTTTGCTCTGCTCTTTTGCTTTTTTCTTTTCGTCATTGTGTTTGTCTTTCTCAGTTAGCTTGATTCATGTTATGTAATTAATTCTACGCGTTCGATGAACTGGTCATAGGAGATCTTCCTTAGACTATTACTCAACTATTTGCAACAGGAACTGTTATTAGAAATCAGAATACCAAGGGCGTGCATTTGAATACTGCGCGTTTCATGTAGACGGTCTTTTGTTTTAAATATTAGGCTGTCTGTAATCTTCTAAGCTGACTTTTATTTCTTTAAAATATAATGTTAAAGTTTAACCACATTTCATTTAAATATTGTGCAAATAATAGCTTTTAAGTGGACCGAACTAACTTTTCGATAGGACAGTATTCGTCACCCACTGTGCGAGTTTTCGTCAATCAGATTGTTTACGATTAGTTAAGACAAAGCTGTTCAGCTTTTTGCTAAAGTGAAATTCTCCTTGAAGTTTTAATGTCACTAATTTAAAATGAATCAGTAACCATTTCCGCTGCAATAGGAAGGCTGAGAGGTCAGTCTCTCAACCCATTACACACAGATAGCTTCACGTCATAAGAGTGTGCGCGCGTGGAGCGTAGTGGATTCGTTTGAAAGCAGTTAGGCAGGCGCTCACCATTCGGTAGTCGTTCCACCCTCTAAGCAGCGCCAGAAGCTCCTGTGTGCAGTCGTGATGGGTTTCCAGTTCCGGCAGTATTCTTTTTTGTTGTATACTCTTATGAGCAATCATATTCTTGCGTACTGTACAAACGTGACATACTGTAGCAAAATTAATGACAATAAAGCATGCACGAAATACCATTCTGAAATATGAACTCTTCTTTGTTCTATGAAGCTTGAATACATTGTTTAGAAAGATCCTTTAATTAGTTCACAGTTCTATAACTTAAATAAACTAAATTTAGACTCATTTTTAGCCACGTAAAGTACTTAAATAAGTTCCTACCTAAACTCTATCTGTTTGGCTGGTTTCATTGTAGTTCATGGCCTACAGGAAATACTATAACTTTAACAGCTGTCTCTAACTTACTATTTCATTGAAACAGAATTGCTTTAACCTTGCTGTTTTGTTTAGAATTAGACCATCTGTTGCTTGTTGCATGATGCGCTTAGATATAATAGTTTAGTTACTGGACACAATTATTTAGGATAAAAGTATTCAGAGTTTTGTGTAGATCACCTTTCTTCACTACTTACTCTTTAGGAATGATATCTCTAGAAAACTGTTCTGCAATATTAAGTACTTGTTAAGAAACAAGTGTACTTCTAGTGTGACAGCCATATGCTGCTTTACGTTATGCTCTGAGACAGCAGGGTTTTCCCACTCGTTGGAACCTGAGTGTGAATGTAGTTCAGACCTGGTAGTTAAATACTGTGCAATACCATGTGATAAAAAACATACTTAACCAAAACTGGTAAGTACCGTTCTGGGGACAGGTGCAATGCTAGTGTGTTACAGAACTTAACGTCACTGACTCTTTTGAGTAAAGTGTTTTCAGGAGATTTTCGGAAAACGACTTACAGCTTAACGTGTCTCAGATTTTGTGTAAGTTTTTGTGAGTTGCTTGCATGAGATACCAAGTGGAGTATTAAATCTTTCCAGTTGTGGGGTACGCAAGTATACTTTTTGACTTATCGACGAATTATTGTTTCTCGTAGTTTACGAAACACGATATTTTGACAGCGTATCTTGCCGTTATCTTGAGATGGTACCTGTAGAATGACCGTCTGCAGCGCCTCCTATACATTCTTGTCGCTTCCCATCTCTTCCCCCGCCCGGACACCATATCTTTACTTTTACACATGTGGCTGACTGGACACAACGTCTAAGTAACTGTTCCTGCTTCCCTTAGAGATGGCTTCTTTACTCTTGCCTGACTCTTGAAACTGAAGTGACGCTGTCTTTTGGGCTCTGGAGGCCCGATCTCGACGTAGTTATACATCCATAAGTCTTCATTTCGGACGTCTGACAGAAAGCGAATATCAAGCGCAAGAAGAGCAATGGTGAACAATAATTTATCTAACGTGGAAACAAATCGACGATGCGGCGAAATCAGTTCTGGAAAATGATTCAATTTTTCACCAACACCGACTGCTATGCCTATTTCAGATTTCATCAATGGTTAAGAACAAGTAATTTCCATCCCCCGCAGCGAGAATGCGGAAGTGATACAGGACGTGGACAAAAAAGTGGAAATACCAAAAACGTAACACATTATCATGACTAATACGGTGTAGACAAAACGTTGGCATTCAAACCATCTTCCAGTCATCTCTGAATGGATAAATACAGATCCTGTATAGTTTTCAAGGAAATTTTATACTAGCTTTCCTGCAAAATAGTGGAAATATCAGGTAACGATGCTGTAGGTGGACAGCGATCACGCACCATCCTCTCCAAAGTATGCCACAAAGGCTCAGTAATACTGAGATCTAGTGACTGTGGCAGCCAATTCATCCTCGATTCTGAATGTTATATGTCGCTAATACTGTGTCTTTTACTTAGATGTAATTACACTTATCAAATGCGCAAAAACACAGCATGGAAGCTTCCACGATAACGAGACAAAGATTTCTCTCTGATTTCGAACTTGTGAGTGAAGCGTGAGTGCTTACAAAACCAGTTCTGGGCTGTGTGAGCAGGGCCCTGTTGTCTTGAAACAACGTGTCACCATACTAGGTGGCGCTCATGCGCGTTAAATGTTTATGGATGGATTTCTAATTAATGTTCCGTTTTTGGGAACAGCTAGTGTTTATCAAGCTTTTTATTTCTATAATTCTCAAAAATAGTGCACCATGACAGCTTATAAATCTCAGTCACAGCCTTAATTTGTGGAATGTTGCGTCGGTGTAACGAGATCATCATAGTAATTCTAGTGACATTTTCACCTACAGCTAAACAACAGCAGAAATGTATGAACTGAAATTAGTCCTCTGACGGCAAATACATTAAGACACAAGAGTTTCAGACTGAGCTGTTAGCCTGGCAAGGCTACAGACAAAGTAGAGTGCGCTGGCCGTCAGCGTTATCTGAGCCAAGCAAGGAGGATGTACGTCGATAAAAACAACCAGAGACTGCATATCTTCACGCTTAAGATAACGACATCCTTTGACGTCATACCTCCGGCGATACTTTAGAGTGATTTGAGCTAACCGACGCCTTCGATGAAACAAAGTGTTCAAAGAAAATCGAGGAGAAGGCAAATCAAAAGTTTCCGAACGTCTCACTCAGAAAACTGAAATATTACAGATTTGTAACCAGATGAAAAGGTATAATTAGATCAAAAAAGAAAAAGAACAAAATAGTGAAAAAGCTCTTATGAGTATAGTGTAACTCATCACCAACTAATTATTAATCATAAAACGAGTACCTTTATCCTTTAAAAGAATATTATTCAGCGACGGCCCTGGTCGTAAAACATTCTCGTATTTTTAAAATAACTGGCATAATATCTTATGGATCACCCTCGCCCCCCCCCCCCCACACACACTCCTCCCAACCCATTCCTTAATCATCATGATCTATATCTGAATCTAGAGATCCTTCTGATTAAATTTATTTTAAAAAACACTTACGTTTTTAGGAAGACGGTGGTTACAAATGTTTGGTATGTCATTTTACAAATCTGTAAGAATGAAACGGTTAGATAGTTACATTTTATAAATGACAAATCAATTATCTGTGTCAGCCATTTTTATTTTCTCCCACGATCCGTTTAGAGGGCTTACATGTCCATCTTCAGGTGGATCAGTGGATTACATTACATCTTTATTTGCTGGATGTAGTCGGTTCTCTATTTTGAATTTCATTTCGCAAGAAATATGGTATAATTTGCACTTGGTGTCGCAAAATTTTAAATGATACTAAAGCTACTTATTAACTATTACAGTAGAAAGAACACTGGGGTTCGCCTTAAATATATGTTTTCATCGTTAGATGCCACACAAACACGAAACAACAACAAAAGGAGTCCAGAGCTTGGACAGATGTAAAAATATATGCCTTGTAAGTCAAAGAGTATCAGCTTACATTGCGAATGAAAGATACAGACTAACATATACATAAATGTTTAAGCCTTCACAATCTTCTTGCTTAAAAACGTCGTTATGAAAAAAAACTTACAAACCTATATTTCAGCATATTTACTGGCTAATGTATCGGTTTGGTGAGCTGCGAGTTATTCTCATGATTTACATTACTATAGCATAGATTATAGTAAAAGTTATCGTCTAATATGCTTGAGAAAGTTCTAAAAAATTTAATTACCATTGTCTCAGCTTTGTTATTGAGTCTGTTCGGCCCATGTTTTCTGTTGTGGATATAAATTTCAAGTTCATAGAGGTTCAACTTGTGGCCTTTCATTAGCTTATAAAGTATTAGAAGGTTATTATCTATTTTGCCAAAATCATGTCCTGCGTCGTTAATATGAGTAGCTGTGGCATATTTACTTGGAGTGTTGTACCTAAATGCATTTATGTGTTCCTTAAATCTAGTTCAGTACCTTCCTCGGGTATGACTCACATATTGCACTGAGCACTCATTGTACTTAATCTTCCACTCATCCGAATTGGAAAATTTGTCTCTGTTGGTTTTTATATTGTGTAGCAGCCTTTTCCATAATTTATTGGTAGTGCAAAAACTAACTCTTACCTTATATAGTGTCAAAGATTAGCAGCTAAATACTAAATGGACAATCGCGCAGTGTCTCAGAACGCTTCCTATAAACCGATCCCTTCTTCTAATCAGGCTTTGCCACAAATTTCTTTTTTCCCTAGTTCTGTTCAGTACCTCCTCATTAGTTACGTGATCTACCCAGCTAATCTTCAGCATTCTTCTGTAGCATCACATTTCAAAAGCTTCTGTTCCGTTCTTGTCTAAACTGTTTATCGTCCATATTTCACTACCACACATGACTACACTCCATACAAATACTTCCACAGAAACTTCGTAACACTTAAACTTATATTCTATGTTAAAATATTTCTCTTCTTCAGAAACGCTTTTCTTGCCATTGCCAGTCTACATTTTATATCCTACTTCGGCCATCATCAGTTATTTACCTGCCCAAATAACAAATTTCATCTGCTACTGTAAGTGTCTCGTTTCCTAATCTACGTCGCACAGTATCCTTGGTTTGCTTTCGCTCATGTTCATCTTATACCCTCCTTTCAAGATGCGGTCCATTCCATTCAGAGGCTCTTCCGAGTCCTTTGCTATGTCTGGTAGAATTACAAAGTCATGGGTATACCTCAAAGATTTTATTTCTTCTTCCTGAACTTTAATTCCGACTCTATATTTTTCTTTGTTTTCCTTTACTGCTTGATCAATATACAGATTGAATACCATCGGGGACAGCCTACAATCCTGTCTCATTCCCTCCTCAACCACTGCCTCCTTTTCACCCGCCCCCTCTCCTACCCCGACTCTTATAACTACCGTCTTAAATAACGTAACTATCCGGCGAAAGGTTAGGACACTTGGATGATGTCGTCCAGGATACCGAGCAACATACATAGCACTCATCCATTGAGCATTTTCATCACAATAGCCATATATCAACACGATATTGACCTTTTCCGCTATTGGTAAACGGTCCATTTTAACACGGGTAATGTATCACAAAGCAAATACCGTCCACACTGGCGGAATGTTACGTGATACCACGTACTTATACGTTTGTGACTATTTCAGCGCCATCTATCACAAAGCGAAAAAAGTGGTCCAACTAAAACATTCATATTTCTTTACGTACTACACGAATATGTAATAATAAATGGGGTTTCCTATTTAAAAAAAAACGCAGTTGATATCCGTTTGACCTATGGCAGCGCCATCTAGCGGGCCAACCATAGCGCCATCTGGTTTCCCCCTTCAAGCTAGACGAGTTTCGTTGTTTGTAGTTTTGTCGTCTGATGCTTATTTCGTGAGATATTTGGCCTTTTCACTATCAATGGACCACCCTGTATACCTGACGCCAAGGAACTTCTCTTTAAACTGATGTAATAATAGTCCGTGACCTAAAGATGATAGCTTGACTGAAACTGGTTGTCTGTAAACAAACACACATTACATAGCAGCTTTTGGTGGTTTTGTGAAGCCATTCCTTAAATACAAGGAAGGTCTGCAACACTGTTTGCAGAAAATATTTCGTAGTAACGCATCGTAATCAAATCATTCGAAGATAACTTGGTAATAAGTCGAATCAGTAATGATACCAGTCGCATAATCTGAGGCTGAAAAATACAGTGTGAAGTGAAATCCGAGCACTCGGGCTCTGCAGAGCGACTCCTCACATGCCAGCGATAAAAAACTGTCTCTCACAAAATTTCTTCCGGCGAGTACATCCGGCAGAAAAAGGACGTTAGTGTGTGGCAGTCGGACAACACTGTAATCACATGTATGGTAACTACCACTGTCATCAAACTTTGCTGGCGTTGCACAGTTGGTGCAGTCCATAGAATTATGAGTTAGCATGCACGAGGTCGAGGGTTCGATCCCGGCTTAGGGTGCACTTTTTTTATTTGTTACTTTCATTCTGTAATATACGCCGTTTCTTAGATCACATGTATCCTAAATTTACAACATTTTGTAACGCTGAACATAACAAATACATGGTTAGACATATAAGAAATAGAGAGTTAAAAGAAATGACCTGTCATAGGACAGACTAACTACAAAAACAATATAGATTTGGAGATGCTAAAGATGAAGGCCCAGTACAATAACACAACATCTACTTGTCATTTATCCTACATGCAATATGAATGCTCCGATGTCACACATTACCAACCAGTGACAATAATAGTGCCCGCATTAATGACCACATGACCTTCACAACAGAATACGTTGTCCTCAGAACAACAGATGCTCAAAGCGACCTTCCTACACGTCTAAACATTGCACAACCCGTCGGATCATACAGCTCTGGACCCTTCACAGCAAAACTGAGTTAACAGTAACAAGAGCAGCATAAACATGCACTACCAATTCTTCCACATTCTTGAATGGAGTAGAGTACACGTGCTCCTTTAGGTGTCCCCAAGGAAGAAATCCAGGGGATTCAGGTCAGGTGAACGTGGTGCTCATTCAACTGAGCCATTACCCTGGAGTCATTCTGTCCAAGCACATTAATTCCAGAGTGTGAAGGTGCACATATACTCTGCCAAACATGTAGTGGAACGTCTTCCAGCACATCAGGCAGGTAGTTTGAGAGGAATGCATGATACCCTTGTGCAGTCAACCAGTCAGGCAACATGTAGGGACCCAAACACCTGTCGCCCAATATTCTGGCCAAGACATTGATACCAAAGCGAACTTGATATCCACAGTTGTGGGTGACATGCAGGTTAACCTCACGAATGGTGGGCATCGTGCATATTGAAGACACCTTCACAAGTGAATGCTGTTTCATCCAATCATATTATGGTGTTCACGAAGTCAATGTTGCCTTCCTATTGTTGTTGGGACCGTTCACGGAACCACATCTGCTGATGGCGATCTGTAAGATGCAGGTGTTGCGTGACAGCATAATTATAGGGGTGTAGTCCATGCTCGTGCAGTACGTTAACAACCTTGTGTTGCAAGGTTCGCAGCTGCCTTGCCACGCTACATCTACTTTGCTGAGGTTTTTGGTGTATGACCTCGAAAATAGCTTCCTCAGTAACTGGAATATGGCGAGCCCATGGACGACCTCTGTCACATGACGGTGGAAGGAGAGAACCTGACTCCTGAAGGTGCAGCTCCAGATGACGAAACACATTTTTATCTGGATGCAGTCAACGAGGATATCTAGCAGCATATTCACAAGCAGCAACAACAGTCCGGTTTTCAGATGCACCAAAGACGAGAAGCATATCCACATATTCATCATTTATGTATGACATGCGTCTACCACACTGGTTTAGAGGTTTAAAATGAGAAAATTCGATACATGTACGCAAGTACAATGGAGTCTGTCATGGGTGTCTTGTGGACAGCACATACAGTAAAAACACGCCATCAGTCCTGCACACTGTTCCACCTAACACGGATTACCCCTCTGACAGATATTGTTCTGCATGATTCATCTCGACACCGCTAATTGTGAAATGTTCGGTTTCGAATTACACTGTTTCCCTAACAGTAATAGACGTGATGTTTCCACAATCCTTTCGATAGAATAATAATAATAATAACAGTGCATTTGGATATGTACTAAACAGCATGTGGATACCAGATTCATTGTTGAAATGCATAATTAGTGGGACCACGATGATACATACAAATAGTAAACGAGTTTGGACATTATTCGCAAAGCACATTGCTAATCTTACTGGTAATGTAAGGCCCTAACGAAATGGACCTGAACGAGGCAAGAATAATAGTTGGTACTTATCTACAGGACCATTGGAGGAGGGTACAAAGAAAACAGGTTTCGCATCTAGTAGATGAAGTGGTAGGAATAAATTCACGCCCACGACGTGGAAAGGGCTTCTTTCAAAGTTTACCAACCTTCCATTTCTGCAGTTGTAGTTTGTAAGTGCAAATGTTTTCTAGAGGACCCGCTGCCATCGCTGTTGAAGATTCAGATGCCCGATACCGTACAACCTGGACTACATGTACTAACTAAAAAACATATTCCCCAACCCAGGACCGAAACATCGACCTCCTGCATGCTAACCCAAAACTGTATTCCCTGCACCAACTGTACAGCACAGAAAATGTGTGCTGACAGAGGTATTTACAATACATGTGGTTACTGTGTTGCCATACTGCCACTCTTTAATGGCCTTTTTCTGCCAGATGTACTCGCCAGACGAAATTTTGTGACAGACATTTTTTTATCGCTGGCACGTGAGGAGGCGCGCTGCAAAGCACGAGTGCGCGAATTTCGCTTCAGCCCTGTACAATAGCAAGAACTTATAAGGTGGTATCCCTCAAGCACAGTTAAGTGCGACGAAACTACCGGCCAGACAATGTATTGGTGTAGACAGTGAACTCGTTTGTAGAGAAGTGAGGTTCAAATTTCTGTGTGACCATCATAACTAAGGTTTGCTGAAGTGTCAACACTTCAGGTAAATGCAACAACAATGCATTCACCAAGATCATGGCCACTTTAGTCCACCATGTTTGTGTAATCTAAGCAGTGTTCGTTTTTTACTGACCCCAATATCAGTGGGATATGAAGTACGTGTAAAGCAACCAAGACTTGTTAAAATCAGAGGGTGTAGCTTCTTAGTAAAGCCTTGGAAGTTACTTACAGTTCCTCCATACCCCACAACTCTTATCAAAAACAAAGTGGACAAGAGAAAGTGGAAGCGCATTTTTAAATGGAATGTTGCAGGAAGATTACATGGTAAATACTATAACTCTTCATGTATACTGAAGAAGAAATATTGCTCAGACAGATGGAAGAGCAGTGAAAACAGTCTATTAATCCTTGTAAAATAATTGCATCATAAAATGATTGACCGGAAATACTATAGGAGCCACTATAGAAATTGACGGTATAACAATACTGTCTAGAGTTGTCTCAGATTCTAGTTATTGGCAGGTGTCACCAGGAAAGTACTATAGACAATATAGTTGTAGAGTACAGAGGGCTGAATTACCGAATGTTTACTTTGCCATTTTGATTGAATATATTCGTGTCTATACAACTTTTCAACAGGATATTGCATGTATCATTAGCAGAAGAACTTCAAATTGATCAGGTACTTACATGACATTTTAATTGCTGCTAAAACCTGGCATGAAAAAATAATACATCGAAGAAATTACTCAAGGTATATAATAACTCAATAAGTGTGTATCTAGCTCAGTTCTTGAGTCGTGGATGGCTCTCAGACATACAGAAAACAGAGCAAACGTGCTGCAACTGAAGAATGTGCGGTTGGAGGTAACTGGTTGCATTCGAGTACGCTGATATACTACGCCTTTCGATCAGAAAAACAGTGCGTTTGCGCTATGTGTTGGCAACTGTACTAGATTTAGAAATGATTTTAGAACACGGAACGATAAGTGATATCGTGATCGCATGAATAGAAGTGACATTAAAAAATCAAATGACGGAAAATACGTATAAATTAAGGGAAAATACGCTGAAATAAGGGGAAATTGTGAGAGTACTTGCATGTATTCTGACAGGTGCAGAACAATTCTTTACATGGGAACGAGTATACGACAGCAAGAGGAATACGGGAAAACGGCGAGCTGGAAGCACCGGGAACCGGAGATACAATTTTTTATTTTTCGCCGAGGCAACATTCTACTATATGTCTATTGAGGTAATAGTGACACGCGCGAGTTGACTGCTGTCTTTGACGATTTCCTAAAAAAAGAGAACCATCTGCCTCTAAACCTACTTGCATATTCGTTCAAGGATGACAGAGAGTGGATGGAGTGATAGGGTGAGATGGAGCTGTAACGAGGTAGGATTTAATGGTAGACTGATGTGGCATTCTAGAGAGAGAGAGGTCATTTGGCCATTTTTTTCCGTTGTTCTGTCGGGATGCATCAGTTGTGCGACATGACCTGCGTTAGACTCGCATACAACTGCGTGTTCTCTCTACTTGCGATCGTTAACAGCAAGGCTCTCGGTCATCAGAGAACTTCCATCCTGTTTCGACAAATTCCTCTAGTCAAACGAAGATTTATGCGATGTACTCCACTCACCTGCCGCATCTTGGGTTAAAATCGAGTCTTCAGTTTCATAACTACGGTGACTCGAAGTTAGCGACAGGTGTTTTTGAGGTACTACAATCTCCGTGTATACATCTGCTTGACAGATTCCTGTTTACGTGGTTAGTGACGTGTAATTTCACATGTCAAACACTGCTGCTATGCGTTTGTCCCTTTCTTTGTAAAAGGTTTTCCCCGTTACTAACGATCGTTTTATATAGGACTAATGCGAACATAGTATAATTTCTGAACCGTGATCAGATGTGAATAGTGGGGGCTGTACACCTCAGGAAAGCTATATTGTACGTATATCACAAGGAATCGATGTTTTAAGGAAGTAGTTTTTCATTTTACAGTTTACCACCATATTTTATCGTAGAGAAACCTGCAAGCTACACTACTAATGACAAACAGCTGGAGACAGCGTCTGCCGTAAAATATATAGGCGTAACTATCCAGAGCGACCTTAAGTGGAATTACCATATAAAACAGATAGTGGGAAAAGCAGACACAAGACTCAGATTGATCGGAAGAATCTTAAGGAAATGTAACTCATCCACGAGAGAAATGGCTTATATAGCGCTTGTTCCCCCGATTCTTGAGTATTGTTCATCTATCTGGAATCCCTGTCAGGTAAGACTGATATAGGAGACAGAGAAGATCCAACGAAGAGTGGTGTGTTTCGTCGCGGGATCGTTTAGCTGGTGAGAGAGCGTTACGGAGATGATAAACTCCACCGACCGACGTTACAAGAGAGACGTTGTGCATCATGGAGAGATTTACTACTGAAATTTCGGGACAGCACTTTTCAGAAGGAATCGGGCAACATATTACTTCCCCCCACATTCATCTCGCGTATTGACCACAAGGAGAAAATTCGAGAAATTAGAGCCAATCATTCTTCCCACGCACTATCTGCAAGTGGAACAGGGTTAGAGAGATCAGATAGAGGTACCGAAAGTACCCTCCGCCACACACCATTAGGTGGCGTGCGGAGTATAATGTAAACGTAGAAGGAGAATGTATGTCATGCGCTGGAAATATACGTATTTCTTACATTGGGATAGTAACAGCGTTGCATTCCATACGACTAATAGGTTGGAAACCGCAACGATCTAACATTATAGCATGTTTTAAGTGTAGAACATTGTAGCCTTAGGAGTGCATGTGTTTATGTTCTCTCTTACCAATACTTTCTTGGTAATGACCCCAGACACTAGAACAATACTTTAGAATTGCTAACGCAGTTGATTTACGTAAAAGGCATCCAACTCTGTCCGTCTGGAGCTCCATCATGCAAAAAAAGCACCCGTTTCTTGTTCTTAACCGTCTGTTATATCATCACAACAGTTTCATATCTACTGTACTCTGATAAGGGGTGCTAATCTCCTCGACATTCGCGCATCTGGAAAAATCCTGTGCTCTTGTATGGTTGAGGGACAGCAGCTACAGCCTCTGTTCGCACTATTCCTACACGAAACGTGGAATGTAGCGGACTACTTCTGGTCAGCTGCGTTGGTCAAACACAATGCGAGGAGATCTTTTGGTCTCTAACTTTATCCTAAGAATGCAATAATGCCCTGTGACTCCCATCCACATAGAGGAAGATCGTAAGTTACGCACTATGAACGAAGTGCTAGAGATATGTAGGTCGCTGTCTGGTATACTTTGGTGTATATGTTCGAGAATTAAGTACGAATGAACGTACTGCACAGTCATCTACTTACATCCGCGATGTTACTCTCAATTTTAAGTAGTTCTAAGTTCTAGGGGACTGATGACCTCAGTAGTTAAGTACCATAGTGCTCAGAGCCATTTGAACCATTAATCGGTAGTTCTCGCATCAAAATAGTCGAAGCTTTTTTTCCCTGATTTTACGCAGGGTGGGCATGTTTCTGCTGATCATTTGTGATCGGTGGCGGTACACTTCCTGGATGTCACAAAATACTGAGATGCGACTGCAGTCGAACGTAAAAGCTATACCGATTTTGCTCATATAACTAAAAGAAAATGGACTTTAAATATTTTCGTGAGAAGGGGACATTTATTATGGTCGCAAATGTGTTTTGCTTTTTTTAATAGATGCTTGATTATAGATGCGTTGACGTCAAATACAATTGTTCTCCATCACCAAACGGCAGGCTGTTGCAGGCGAGGGTGCTGGAGGGTGTGTCTGCTGTGGTGGTCGCCGGACACAGCCGCTCTCTGCCTGGGTGGGCGGCGTGTGGGGCCTCTGTCACTATATTTTAGATGAACAACTTGCACTTGAGGCAGCCATCCTTTTATCTGCTATTGTTTAGTTGACTATACACGCTATTATTTTGGCATAGGAGCGTCGCTTTAAGGCGGCAGCCAGATGGTGGAAAGCCGAGTGCTGATCTGGACAGTTCTCCAGATGGGCAGGGTTATGCTACTTAATTTCCCTCTTGTATTGTCTAGGAACGCCGCCTTAAGGCGGCGGCCAGGTGGTGGAAAGTCGAATGCAGCTAGCGACTGCAGAGGGTGGCAGCAAAGGGCAGACAGCGGCCTGCCCACACCGCAAGGCGGTCGACGGAGCAGCTGGCCGTTTGAAGGAGCATTTGCCCCCCCCCCCACCCCCCACCCCACAGGTAGATGGAGGGAGGGAGGGGTAGGGGAAGGGAGGAATGGGGCCTCGATTATCGATGGTTTTTGGACGCCTATGGAGGAGAACGCACGTTCAACTACCGCCTCCTCTGCGGTCTTTTAGGACGACGATTTTCCCCAGTACATATGCTGCATTATTATCCGTTCATCACAAGTGCTGGTTTTTTCACAATTTCGAAGTGTAATTAGAACTGTGACGCATTATTTTCCATCAGTTGTGGTAACATGTATTGGCTTCGATGGTGGTTTAATTGTGTTATAGGGGTACACTTGGGCTTTCTGCCCAGGAGGACCAGGGTTCGAGTCCCAGAAAGGGTACTGCCAATTTTATTTCCTCGTCAATTCTCTGTTGGGGGTGGGGTGGGATGTCAGCACAGCCCTGGGACATAGAAATTTCCGCCAAAATTCGTAATTCACGCCAAAATTCGTAATTCCCGCCAAAAATCGAAATTGGTGGAGAGGGGTGGGGAGGGGGAGGAGGGGCTGGCACACACATGAAGCTGAGAAAACACGTGACGTCATCTGGGACGGGAGTGGGTGTGGTCGGGGCGGGGGATGGTGTGGGGGTGATTAATTGATCAATTTAATAAATCTCCGTATCAATTTGATATCAAAAATGCACCTGTAACCCCAACTCCCTACTGCTTACCCACCCATCTTGAATTCTGATAAGAATTTTGCATAGCCACAGGTAGTTAGGAAATTCGCTTATGAAGAAAATTCCAGTTAACAAAGAGAGACAAGAAAGAAGAACAGTTACTTTTGCAGGAATAATTCAGTTGAAATAGTAATTCTGTACTTCAGAACGAAGAAAGAACAGGGTTCCTGACATAAAGGTATTATTTATCAATAATTAACATGCAAGTGCACATCTATCAGAAGGCATTGCCTTCACATCATCTTCAACTAGCGAGATGCTGAAGTAACGACCGTTCACATGCAGCAGAAATGCAGTTCGAATCTTCATACAGTCATCAACATTCATAGTTTATTATGGTTTCCTTAAACTGATTAAGGCGAATGCAGTGACAATTCCCTGGAAAAGGGCACCTTAACCTATTGTTCCACCCTTAATGACCTATCACTAATGGGATGCTAGCCTCTGTACTGCATCTCCTTTCAAGACTTGTCTATTGGTGTGTGTCCTGCTTACCAGATGAGCCGTAGCAAACCGCAGGTTTGGCTACCGACACATGTAGAAGAGGCAAACTGTAAGGAGGTCAAATAGAGTGTAATGTAGCACCGCCACTATTTTTTGGGTGTTACCGCAGAAATTAGTGTTGGCATATTGATTGCAGCAAAGGGGCTGTCTCTATAGCATGAGGCAGATCAGGCGGAGCACTACAGTAATGCAACGCAGCAATAAAACGGAGCTCTTACACAACGAGCCAAGCCGTCTCCGCACCTCAAGGTCCTGAATTTGCTGTCCCGAGCACGACTGAAAACAGCATGCTGCCTCAACAGGTACGCCACGAACCAGTGTACATTACCATTAATTCTGGCAGAGGGGTGACCAGGCCAGCAGCACCTGTTGGCACGAGAGAGCCACGCCAGGCGAGTGGGTGATATGGGCAGCACGCAGCAACTGTAAGTTTGGTCCTCCACCGCCACACCTTCTGCTAGTGCCAAGTGCTCCTTGTTGATACTTCTCAACTGGCAGGTCGCCCTCCGTCCACTCCTGCAGCAGACACACTCCTGCCCTGGATAGCAGCAGAATGAGAGCAGGTTGGTGCAGCCGCCCACCTTTCGTCTAGGCCATGCGCTTTTCACTCGCAAGGGCGAGATCCAGCAGCCTTCGGACCTGCTAGCTTCATCCGCCAACCATCGTGTACAGCTAACCGGAGAGCACCTCGCTGCCTAAGGTTCTGGACACAGCATTACTGAGTGCCAATATCACGGCTCAGTAGCCGTCAGTTCGCTGCCGTCTTCTCCGAGACGTTACCAGGGTAGTTACATGAATGTTAATAGAATGCTTTTATTTTTGATTCTATTTGTCTACAGTCCCAGTGGTCTGACATCCCCCCCCTCCTTCCCTTCTCTTCCCTTCCCCATACACCTCGCCACACCATCATGACCCAAACACGCACAGAAGTAGTGCTGCACCACTGGACTGGTTCAGCTGGTGTCAGAAGTGGTATCTTCAACCCGTCACTACTTCAGTTAGCGACTGAAAGATGACTGACAACGCTCACAACCACCATCCGTAGATGAGGAAGATAACTCAACCAGTCTGGAGTTGCGGTTTCGTCAACATATAGTGAGATGAGTGCAGCCCTTCTCTTTATGTTTTTGTTTGACTGAGAGTATTATGGAAAATTAATGGATCATTTTCTAAATGTGTAATCGTATTGGTAAATTTAGTATGTGGTGAGTACTCGCAGACGGCGTTCATACGAAGTTAGTTTTTCAAATTGTGTTATCACGAGCAAGATGTATGACTTATTTCTAGGATTATACAAGGGGTTAACCATGAGTACCAATTCTGGGAGTGGAGTTGAGTGCTGTCAAGGAGTATTTATGTTTTTGGTGTGCAAAGAAATAATTATGAGCAGCTACTTGGGAAGAATAGTTAAGTTACAATAAGAAGTATTATGATGGTGTTACAGTTAAGTGACCTTCCCATAATTTCATTTTGTTTTTCTGTGCTCTTGTACTTATTAAATAGACTTTTCAAGACACCAGAGTCTCAGAATTGTAGGAAATTCATGTTAGCTTCCGCCGCTGGGAAAGGGCAATAGTGCTGAACAAGGAATATGACTCCACATGTAAGCTTATAAAATAGTGAGAATTGCTGGAATAGTAGTATGCTTTAAGGCCTTTGTCATTGGTGTTTGTGTAGTTCATAAAAGGTAATCACATCGCGGACAGTATCAATAGGAGAGATGTTTTCCATACCACAGAGGGCTGTCATCAGTTGGGTGTTCAAAATTGCAGCAGCCGAAGTAGATAACATGCATCCCCATCCGGCGCGCAGGTAACCAAATGTGGCGTCGAATGTAATAAGACCTGCACAAAGGCGGCCGGACCTGCCCCGCAAGGGGCCTCCTGGCCAATGACGCCAAACGCTCATATCCATTTTTTTCCATGTGGACAATGCGTAGTTTTCTGAGCACATCGGGCTGAGGAGAAGGAAATAGCTTTTCGAAATTCCCCGGAGGATGCAGAGGACGTGCAGAGAAAACTCGACGATAACAAATGGATCTTGGGACCAACGGGGCGACCAACTGGATGTGAGGAATAGCAAGATTTTGGGGTATATGAAGAAAAGGGAAAGAAAGGAAGCAGAGAGGAGTGAGAAGGAGGAAGTTGAAAGGGAGAGGAACAGGCCTGTGCCTAGTTGGTATGTCCCAGCAGTACGTTCATCTACTATTGACACAGTTAAGCCAGACAACTCTGCGAGGAATTGGCCAGAATATGATGCCTGGTGGAACGATCTCATGAATGGGAAAGATAAATTAATTAGTGAAGAGAGTGATGATGCTGTGCAGAATTGGTTCAGTGCACGGAGTACAGCTCTGATATCACGTAGAATTGTGAAGTCTGAGGTAGCTGTAGTGCCAGATGGAGTAAGTATGGGCTGTATCAAAGTGATATGTGTGGGGATAGCAACACTGTTGATCTAAAAGCAGTAGTATCTGCCACATTTTGGTGATAGTGAGTGGTGTTTCTAGTCCGTGGAGTCTGGGCCAGATGTGTATGGAAGTACTTATGTCACACATTTTTGTGACGTGCAGAATAGAACTGCAGCGATTATGTTGTTGTAGATACTACGAGGCATGTAGAGGAAGCTGTTGATGTTGATGTTGATAGTTGTGTTGCAGATGTTGCGGAAGAGATGGAGCAAACGCATGTATTCCCTCAGAAGCAGGATGAACACGGGAAAAGGTAGAGGAAACATGTTCGAAACGTTATTGATCGGGCCGATGAAGTGCAATGTTTTGAGGGAGATGTGCCTGAGGTTTGGGATGTTACAATAGCGCGGTCACTGTTTCACAGCCTTCCAGAGCAAACTGCTGAAACGCGCTGTGATCTGGTTACAACACAGCCGCAGTGTGATGTGCATAACGATAGTAACGCAGTAAAAGGGCACGAGACAAACCTGAGAGGAACTTATCTTCGGCGATGCATGATGGAACTTGGGAGGAACGAAATTCCAACTAGAGGAAACTGTCACCAGTGGATTTCTGTCTGTCGCAATGTTCGTCCACCTTCAAAGGCAAGCCAGCTGAACTGGGAAAAAACTGCTAAGGCTTAATTCGTATATGATATGATACTGTTAGGCACCAAGAAGTACCTGGTTCATGTGTCAGGATAAGTTTGCGAATATGTTTTCTAGGACAGCATAAGGAGAACTTCCGTCGCATGGACAAAGTTCCGAATGATGTTCCCAAGCAACAGGTAAAAAAGTATTGTATTGACAGGAAGGAGATAACAACCATAAGAGTTAGATAGAGTCACTGAAAAACGTGGTATGTACAGGATAATTTATTAAGAGAAGACGAGTTTTCAGCATCGTTCTTAGTTGTGAACAGTGAGAAGTAAAAGACAGTTATCGTATGTGATACACTGTGACATGCCTAGTAATACGAAACGCGCCTCTTAGCATGAAAGAGGGAATAAGGCTGTTGACTAGCATTGAAAGTGAGATGGATGCCTTGGAAGCGAGATGGGGTGCTAAGCAATGTAGGGAGAACTGTCAGGATAACTTGTCTGGCGATATGCTAGTAGTTGTACGTTGTGTTGTACATTCTTATGAGAACTATTGAAATATTAATTAGTGTAATAAAGCTGTAATTTTGTAGAAGTAAGTAAGGATGTAATGAGCTAAATATTGTAGGGTGATTTACAGCCTCTGAATGCCGCCATCATGTTTTGGCTGTTACCGCAGAACCGCAGCAGCTGAAGACAGCTGGAGGACGTTAAGTGTCTCCAAACCAGTCGCTACCTATAAGGCGAAATGTAGTGTTTATGGACCAGTCCAGTGACATGTGATACAGTGAAGGTCACATACGTGTCATATGCTACTCTACAGGCTGCATCCTGGCAGCCTGTACTGTTGAATGCCATTTCGAACAATCGGATAATGTAACCGTTTGGGGAGCCACTGCATGCAGTCTTTTCAGAAAGCTGTACAATAATCGCCACATTAGGAATGTCTGGAACCCAGTGTAGTGCCCCTTAGACTACAGTTCTGGCTGTGTCCCTGGGATCGCCCTGTTCGTGAGTGCGGACACCAGAACATGTGGGAGAAGCAGGCTTTTGTCCAGTCTGGAGACTACAGGCCATTGTTTCCGTCATGGTTTAGGGTCCACTAGGATGGCTTCAGAGCTTGTGACTTTTCATAATGGTAGGTGTTTTCCAACAACTCTTGGAAAGAATATTTTGAAAATGTCTTGATAGAATGCAGCACTTTGCGGAAGAGCGTTGTTAGTGAGAGCACAAAATGTCCGACTGAAATGCTTGCATTCGGCTCGTGAAGCTGTCTGAGAGAAAAATCCGGATGTTAAATGATTTCGTGGAGCTACTTGGAGCTCGATAAATTGAGGGAGTCAGTGCGCAGCCCTCCGGGCAGTAAGAAAGAAGTCGTGGTCCCGTGAGGCTGAGATTATTTTCAAGAAGTGTTGCATGTACCAAGTCGAGAATGAGTGACTCTCATTGATCAGTAAATTTATTTTGCCTGTGCGGGAAACTTTGTGGGAATCTCCCACCGCATTCTCGTGTGGCGACATTGAATTCACTTTAGTCGTTTGCCGGTTCTCCTAGGCGACTACAGCAAGTGGCTTTATGGACACTTGGGAGGAAGTGGCCTCACAGCAGACCTGGGAGCCTTTAGTTAGCCGGAAGTGTCACTTGATGACAGAGGCGGAGTGCAAATAGGAGGCAAATTATGTTTATCGCCGAGTAAACTTGAAGTGTGGTATTTACGTGCGAGTCTACCTCCTTTTTGACTTTAAACTGTTATCTTAATTTATTTATGGACGATATTACTGGCGCAGTTGACGGAAACCAGTTGTAGACGGTTTAGTTACTGTCCTGTCTATTGACTGGATCTGAGAAACTATTGAAAGTAATTGAATCGCTACAGAGCAGCAATGATGTAGCAGTAGTGGGCATTTTGATGCTGTCTCACAGGTCAAAGCAATTCTGCAACTAGAGTTATAAAACTACTGTAGGCTACCGTCGTAAGTAAGCGTGGAGTACGATTGTTTTGCTAGTAGCTTTGGTCAGTTATGTAGGCTACCGTAGATTGTCGTAAGTAAGCGTGGAGTACGATTGTTTTCCTAGTAGCTTTGGTCAGTTATGTGTGTAACTGCGTTAGTAGTATGTGAGGTGCGTTGCATACCATCGGTCGTTATCTCATTTCGATCGTTTTGTTTGCATATGTGATCATTGTCTTGCCAGATTCCCTTAGAAACCGAAAGCGGTGAACTATCCAGAAAATGAGTGAGGATAATGAAAGATCCACGTAACATACAGAACATAATTATCCTCCTGCCTATTACTTAAAAATAAATAGTATTTATAATAAAATTGAGATTGGAAATGTTCAGTTGAAGGTTAATCCGAAAATTATTGATCTGTAATGTGCAACAGAGGGCCGTTTCAGTAATAATAAAGTAAGCAATACAAATTTTTCATATAGCGCTAGAAAACGGTATTTCTTCAAAAAAGGATAAAAGAAAGCAAAACAAAAACATATCAAACATCGTTTCAATACTTAATCGAGCTTATATAAGATACGTCTTTTTTACTACTAAACAACTTTCACGCTTATCAAGAATAACAGGAAACTCTTGTCTTTGTTCATCATGAAGAACGTTCTATTGAGTGGAAAATGATAACTATAATTATATAGATTATCTTATTTTTGTGCATGTAAACTGCACTTGCGTCAAAAGTAATTGTTTCTGTTATATGAAAGCGCAGAAGTTGCGCGAGCAGTTAATTTTTATTATTTATAAAATGTAATTTATATTGTGTAAGGATACAAGATACACAATAGGCCGGTCGCTGTAGACGAGCGGTTCTAGGCGCTTCAGTCCGGAACCGCGCTGCTGCTACGGTCGCAGGTTCGAATCCTGCCTCAGGCATGGATGTGTGTGATGTCCTTAGGTTAGTTAGGTTTAAGTAGATCTAAGTCTAGGAGACTGATGACCTCAGATATTAAGTCGCATAGTGCTTAGAGCCATTTGAATACACAATAGACTAACACCGAACGATGTGCGGTTCTAATTACGTGCAAAACGAACAAACAAAAAAACAAAGTGAAGTCGTCGGCTTCCATTTCCTCTCTCACACCTTCATTTATGTTTGTTTCGCCACCAGTGCTACCAATACTACCGGTAATCCTGCCACTTAATACGTCACTTATGTAGTGTGCCGAAAGTATCTAACCATAATTTTGGCAGAGCGCAACTCTACTGCCAACCCTTATTTAGACCGATTTAATGGAGTACCAGTGCTAAGGATTAATCCAGGTCTGCCTATAGATATTTCTGAGTTAATCGGCAGAGCATTACGTCGCTGCAATCTGTCTCGCGCACCACACACCGCCTTGAGTGCAGGGTTTCTTGCCGATGCTACGAATGGGATTCGCCCAACATCGTGGGAGTCCGAGGGAGAGACAAAGTATCTTTCGGCGAAGCCTACAATCCGTAATTCAGCGCGCAATACCCGGTAAAATTCATCGAGAAATGTGCAAAACATCATCGAAGAACGACAGCTACTTCTACAGATTCGTCTGATATGTCTGGATCACGTTTGACAACCGCTTCTCCACGCTTCTCAGGATACCGCTCACGCTCAAGCGGATTTGCATTATTTCGTGTCAAGCTTACAGGAAGAGTGGACTTAACCCAGAAACCTCAAAAGCAGAATCCATGAACAGTTCTGTGATTCTAATAGTCTGGTGCCATTTAAGCAAAACTGTGATACAAAATTCATTTCATTCGCAGTTGTTCTGCTCGGTGTAGGAATTCTCGCAAACATTTGTTTATCTTGTAGCGCTGCTACGAAAATATTTGCATGCTACGTCCCCATTTTGGCCTGAAGGGATGTTATCCGGCCCAGGATCTGGCTAGAGCCTGCAGGCGACGACTGCAGAGGAGGCGGTTCTGTATGCGGATCGGCGGCGGCGGCGGCGGTGGCGCGCATCTGGCGGCGAGATCGCGGCGACAGGCGGCGCGCGGCGCGGCCCGCCCTTATCGGCTCCCGGCGCGCACGACCGCGCCTTCCCGCCGCTAATGTATGTTAAGCGTCGGCCGTGCGACGTGAGCGCCGAGCAGGCCGCTTTTCGTGACTGGCCCGCGGCTTCCGCGAATCCCGCCTCCCTGTGCGCTATCGGTGCCGGAGGACCCGCCAGACATCGCTCCGCCATCGGTTCGTGAGACGCAGCAGTCTCCGGCGTACTAGCAACGTTCTACATGCGGAGGCACTATCTGTAACGAAACACTAGCTATTGAACAGAGTATTCGCTCTGGAAACCTCTTAGCGGGCGTTAATATGAGGTATGTCCACCCTTTCCCTTTACGACGGCTTGAATTCTGCTGGGGACACTTTCAATGATATTTGTGAATGTCTGTGGAGGAACGGCAACCCATTCCTCCTCAAGATCGGAATCCAAAGAATGTAGCGATGGACACTCAGGTCTGAAGTGAATTCGTCGTTGTAAATCATCCCAAACGTGTTCCACTGCGTTCAGGTCGGAGCTCTGGCCAGGCCAGCCCATTTCAGGAATGTTATTGCCCACTAACCATTACCTCCAGGGTGGTGCTTCTGGACTATCATGTTGATACACACAATCACAGTTTCCAAACTGTTCTTCTACAGTATGCGGTACACACTGTTATAACGTACGTCCATATCCTTCCGCATTTAGCTTTTTCTTAAGTGCAAACAGAGGACCACACAATAAGCACGAAAAGCACCGCACACCACAACACCACCTCCTCCATACTTCACCGTTGGCATCACCCGTTCTCCAAGTCTTCGTCAGACCCAAACCCTTCCACGATCATGCAGTAAGGTATATTGTGATTCATCGATCCAAATTACTCGTTTCCAGTCATCCCCCGTCCAGTGGCGTCATTCTGTGCACCACCTCAAGCGTCGCTGGCCACTGACTACATGAATGTGTGGCTTAAGACGAGCTGCTGGACCACTCTACCCTGTTCTTTTTAACTTCCTACACACAGTCATTATGCTCGCTGGACTGCTGGCAGCACTTTGGAACTCACGAGTGATTCATTTCGCTCGTATTGTGCGAATTTTTACAACCATCCTTCGCAATGATCGGCGTTCCCTGTCCGTCACTAACTAATGCCTGCATGCTCTTGGTTTAGCTGTGACTGTTACTTCGCGTTTCCACTATGCAGCTAAGTCACCGAGAATCCACTGGAGCAGCCTTCGAAGCGCAAACATGTCTCTCATAGATATGTTACTCTCGTGACATTCAATGGTTATTCCACGTTCTAAGTCACTGAGATCTCCTACCTGACTCATTCTGCGGTTAGTGCTACGCTCTGCCTCCTTCTGTACTGACGGGTCTATCTCTCGTGACATCTAATGGCCAATTTCGCATTACACGGAGGTATCCGGTTATTTTTGATCAGATAGTGTATTTGGTTGTCAAGAGTTAGAGGCGCAGATGTTCTAAATGAACCAGTGGTGAGTGTAGCAGTTTTGAAAGCTGTACATATTATAGGGCCCTGTCAGGTAGATCTTATCATGCTGTGCACAACATGTCGCTGATCAGGTCACTGTCAAATTATATATTTAAAAAAAAAGACGGTCTGATCGTCGAAAATTGGCTGTGATGTCTGTATCCACAACAGCAAACTTTACTTCAGTTCAGCAGATGAAAGAGGCTATCTGCTGAAGTAAAGATACGGTCTCACGAGGGAACACCACATAATAATTCAGAATAATTATATCTTAAAATCTTCTCATACAGTTCTTCCAACATGGAAAGCCGTATAAGGCCAACGGTTGTACCTGTCCCGTCGAGTCTATTGCGATCACCACATGAACAAGCTCCTTCTCTTAGATACTACCCTAAAAACGGTACTATCACAATGATCACCACCAAGACTCTAACAATAATACAGGTTTTCTCCCGTACTTTGGCAGAAAACGTCTGTCAAACAATTTTTACGTGCTCAGACAATAGTTTAGTAGATTTTGATGCCATGACAGAACACTGGTGCGAAAAGAGCTTCTGTCGGGTGGCCGTGTGACAGGGAGCACCTACTTCTAATGGGCTGCACTTCAAGTTGTGGGTAACGAGTTCTCCATTATTCTCATGCAGGTTTCGCGAAGGCTATTGATCATTCTTATTACTTGTGTTGTCTACCAAAATTTAAGACATTGTTGATGTATTATAGTCGCACGATTTCGATTAGTTGGTCTTTGTGAATCTTAGTGCGCATAACGATCAATCAGTAATTCGACACATCTTCTGGCCCACGTGGACGCTTTTGGTCCCTCTACTGCTCCTTCATATTTTCTTATATCCATACCCAATATATTTTTGAAAGCCCGTTTATTATTATAGTCATTACAGGAGTCCACAAGGCTTGGATTTTCGCATGCTCATTCATTCTATGCTCTTAGTACTCGTATTTGGCCGAGTACACGCTTACGTTGTCACCGGAACACTCGTTATTTCATTGTTTTTAATGCTTTCAACTCAGTTTAGATTTATTCGAAATTGTTGGTACCGATTTTATAGACGCACTGCATAATTTCTCGCAGTCCGTGGCCTATCGTCCTCATGGTTAGAATTTCGGCTTCTATAACAGATATTGACCGTTAATTTCTTTCAGTGATTGATTTCAGGTCCACAAAAAGTAATCTGTTGCATATAGGCAAAGGGACTGACCCCGTATTAGCGTTAGTGTCTGTTTTAAATAATATGGTTTGCTAAGTATCAGCCAAAATCATTAATAAAACTGAGCGATGCAGCGCAGTGGTTAGCACACTGGACTCGCATTCGAGAGGACGACGGTTCAAACTCGCGTCCGGCCATCCTGACTTAGGTTTTCCGCGAAGACCCTAAATCACGTCAGGCAAATGCCGGATGGTTCCTCTGAAAGGGCACGGCCAACTTCCTTCCCCTCCTCCCCTAATCTGATGGGACCGATGACCTCGCTGTTTGCTCCCTTCCCCCCAAATCAATCAACCAGCTATAAGAAAAGGACAGAAGTTTCAACGTGATACCACCACCACGACGAGTGAATTTCTTTTTGTTGTGTCTAGGAATTCTGCATATTCGGTTAGCTAGACAAACAAAATAACTAGTATTAATGAGTTTTATTACAGCAAGTAGAAATACTTGACTCTGATAGCTGTGTCGCAAGCAAAGGGCGACATACAAAATAATCAATCTTCTTCAGAACAGACAAACACAGGTTTATGTTAAAATGGGTATCGAATATTCATAATATGCTGCAGTATGTAGCAAAACCTAAAGCTTGACCAGTTGGACACGTGGAGATTCAAATGTTTCTGAGCACTATGGGACTTAACATCTCAGGTCATCAGTCACCTAGAACTTAGAACTAATTAAACCTAACTAACCTAAGGACATAACACACATCCATGCCCGAGGCAGGATTCGAACCTGCGACCGCAGCGGTCGCGCGGTTCCAGACTGAAGCGCCTAGAACCGCACGGCCACCAGAGGCCGGCGCACGTGGAGAATCCAGCTAACATAAGACACCGTCATCCACGTGGGAACAACGTCCTCACTTGCTACCTCTCAAACAATGCTCTATATATATATATATATATATATATATATATATATATATATATATATATATATATATATATATATATATATATAGTAGCGTTAAAAATTTCTTTGCTGTGATTGGTTAAAACACTTGAGGCAAAAGAACATTCGTATTGGCAGAGGGTAATAGGCTGGAGGCAGCTAGACCATATGGTTGCTTGTGGTCAGCCACGAAATGTTTGTTGTGTAATAATCATAAAAACTTATTAAAAAGACTTCGTCGCAGGGCGATGGTTAGTGTGGTTGTGTACAGGAGCCAGAACTGATTCAAGATTTAATATGAGACTGATTTAGGAATTTTAATAGTAAATGATACGTGTAGAGTTGACTACGCTGTCATCAAAAACTACGGCATTCCTTGAAAATGGACAACTGTGTGCTCTTTATTGCAACGTAGTTCAGAACTTCCTGCCATTATTACAATTACAGCGCCATTTTCATACGAGGCCACGACCGAACACTTTCACTGCACCTAACGGGCATTTTAGAAGAATCAAGGGGAGCGGTATAGAGAGAACAATCACGAAATGTGACGGACGTGCACATTTCCGTCGATAATCTTCGCGTGTACAGCTATTCTGTTACCACCAGAGACTAGGGTAAGTCTTGTTAACACTAAGAGGCTTCCATAATTCAAAATATTTCTTTAGGGCGCAATGTAACAGTGCACAACCAGACCCCTAGACTTGTAGTTGGGCCATTAAATTATGAGTAGTATATGGTTGTGTTCTCGCCCAACCAGTCGTTGGAAAGTAACATAGCAGTTCATCTAACGATACTTTCACTTCATTTATCGTTGCCATAAACCACCATGGTACGCTGCATACTGTTATGCAAAAGTAATGCAACCTTCTGCTTTTTAATGCTCAAGTAAGTCGGGAAGCTGAATACCTTGCCGCTTAACTTATGATATTTTGTTTGGTACTATATTGTGCTTCAGAGATTCAGAAGAAAATTTTCCTGACACCCAATTGTCGCAGAATTTTATTTGTCGTTAAGTTATTTCCTTCCACTGTCATGCACAAGAAGGAATATATTGCCTGTCAGCTAATGAGTCAGTAACGAGTGACCAAAGAAATATGTAGCTACTCTACTTCGCAACATATTTTAGAAACTATTTCAAAGCGAAGAATGATTTTTTATTATTTTTTATTTCTTTTGTAGTGGTCTCACTTATGTACAAATTTTGAAATGGAGGCTATTAGATAAGAAATAATTCAGGCTTTGGCAAAAAAAGAGTCGAATGGCGCTGTTGACTGAGAGATTCTGAGCAGTAGGTTCTACCTTTGTGCACAATGGCCTCTTCCCTTACTCAGTATCAGATTTGTGTGTTAACTTTGTCTGTTGAGAGAAGGTCGCTAAATCGATCTATGTATAGGTAATGTCATGTGTTGTATGATGATGAGAGAAGGGACAGGATGAAATCTACAGCCAGCATGTGACGTGCTTCTCTCGAATAGCACCAGGGGAGTCCCCAAGCTTAACGTCCCCATTCAACATAGGAATCACTTTCTCTCCACTCCAAGAGAAACAGGAGAGAGGTATGGAATGTAATCCAATACATTCGTGAAAAAACTGTTAATCAGAAACCTTACACCATCACTTCTGCTGCCCTGCCTTCCGCCACCAGATGTCGAATTGATAAGTTTGACCTAACTGAACAGGTAAATCAGTAGACTGCTGACATAGTGTGCACAAATCTTCACCTTCCAACGTGATATCTGCCATGGTCATACTTAGAAACACAAATATTAGCCCATTTTCTTTATATTAGCCCCGGTTGAAAGGTTGCAAGCCATCTGGCCTCCCTCCTTCCATTAATAAGCTAAAACCATCTGCTCCTTGTTATGACTGTAGATATGTTGAACGCATGATTCTCATCACTTTATTTAAATCTGACTACCGTACTTGATTTTGGCTATAGTATTTGATAAAAGTGCAGGGATTGTCTATCTGAAGCTTAGTCGCTTCGCACAAGACAATTCGAGAGAACCTTGACACTCGTTTCCCCAGTTGTTGGGGAATGGCCGATGCACACATCACTGGGAGTAACGGGCAGTCCACTCGCCACTCAGAGGATTAAGTCCTGGGCTTAAAGCAACTCGAGTGAGGCTTGCAGGACTCTCATGTCATTCAAAGAAAGGCAGAATCTTCGATGCTGTGACGAACGGAACTGACTGATGCCCGACTAGCGGATTTGAGGCTGGCTCACTACCTGATAACATCTGGAGAGAACTCACTATTCTTGAAGAGGCCAGGCATACTGCTGTGGGAACAGGATCAGATGGAGTTCCCGTCGCGTTCGTTCGCCCTGTTGGAAATTCTGAGTTGTATAAACAAGGCTCTGATGTGCCTATTGCCTCTTGACGTCACGCGGGAATTTCTGCAACAAACTTTGTGAGGGGAGTATGACCTGATTGGCCCTCTACTTGATGTATTTCTTGGTGGGAAATGATTTAATACTGCACTTCCACGCCACTCAATAGAAGTAAATAACATTTTGCCTCACTGTTACTTGCTGCCGTGCCGGCGATCAGTCTGGTGTTCTGCGCCTCCCGAAGACTTAGCGCGGCCCGCAGCTTCCGGCTGGAGCAGGTCTCGTGCTGAGCCGGAACTTCACGTCCATCAAGACAAAAGGCTAAAGAGCACATTGTGCAGCACCGGCTCGTTAGGTGGTTCAAAATGGCTCTGAGCACTATGGAACTTAACTGCTAAGGTCATCAGTCCCCTAGAACTTTACCGAGCGAGGTGACGCAGTGATTAGCACACTGGACTCGCATTCGGAAGGACTATGGTTCAATCCTGCCACCGGCCATCCTGACTTAGGTCTTCCGTGATTTTCCTAAACCGCTCCAGGCAAATGTCAGGATGGTTCCTTTGAAAGGGCATGGCCGACTTTCTTCTCCACCATTCCCTAATCCTATGAGACCGATAACCTCGCTGTTTGGTCTCTTCCCCCAAACAACCAACTAACCAACCAACCCCTAGAACTTAGAACTACTTAAACCTAACTAACCTAAGGACATCACACACATCCATGCCCGAGGTAGGATTCGAACCTGCGACCGTAGCGGTCGCGCGGTTCCAGACTGTAGCGCCTAGAACCGCTCGGCCACCCTGGCCGGCTCGTTAGGTGAGAGTTTACCACTTTATAAGGTTACATCGACGCCACAGTGCCTTTAGATTCCAGCCACGAAGATATGCTCTTTTCATTTTAGTTTGAACCAACCAACCATTGCATGGTAAAGTTCAGATATGTGGACTTTATTCACGTTATTGAGGGAATGTGCAGCCTGAACCCATTATTCTTCCCTGGACATAATAGCTGTTGGTTGGTTGATCTGGGGGAAGGAACCAAATAGCGAGGTCATCGGTCCCATCGGATTGGGGAAAGAAGTCGGCCGTGTCCTTTCAAAGGCACCACCCCGGAATATGCCAGAAGCGATTTAGGTTAATCACGTAAAACCTAGATCAGGATGGTCGGACGTGGATTTGAATCGTCGTTCTCCCGAATGCGAGTCCAGTGCGCTAAGGCATTACAATGGTATGTAAGTATCTATCATGCTAGATTCGCGTTGTCAATCCGTTGGTTTTCTAGTGTACAAAGACGAACTTTCGTAATAAATCACCAGTTTATTTTGATTTGAATTTCGTTTAAAGTAGGTACTGTTCCCTTCATCTCATTTTCATTATCAGTAATTTTTAAAGCATAGATATTACTTGATTTTATTCCAATTGCCCGCCTTAGAGTCTCGTATTAGGGCCGAATTTCAGGTAGAATATTTCCATTGATTTAAGAGTATCAACACTTGCTGTTACTGGGGTGTAGATCGTCTTTGGCTCCGGTAACAATTTCTAAGTCTACACACACGGGATACTGCACAGTATCTTCTTGTCATTTACTGGAGGTGATGATCTACATTGCTTCCTGTTTGCCTTAATTTGTACTATCCTGCACATATCCACAGTGCGTAGGGGAATATAAGACGTTAATACGTTCAACCAACAATAGTCTATTTTTCTATCTAAGAGTATTTGCTCTGTGGAATCATCACTGAAAATCTTAATACGATTCTGTACGATACTCCTAGTGTGCATGCAGTCTCCATCTATGATGCATATGCTGCGCTGAATGTCGTAACATTTCAGCTCGAAACACGAACACTGCTAGGTTTATGACGGCCGTAAACGTGTCGTCGCATGTATTAGAGCCGCAGTGACCGTGCGAAGAACATCAGAAATATTCCACGCTTTTTACGATGAACTACTCTTTAATGAAGAGGCTCTCCCATCACATTAGCTTGAACTGGAAGTTCCAACGTCAGATGGGTCTATTTCAAATAATTCATAAGTTCTGCCGATTAACACCGTTCTCCTCGTCATTAATGTCCTTCACGTTTCTCTAGCTGTTCGTAAATCCACAGTTCAATAAAGAAAGATCTTATCAATGTTATAACATATTATACGAGTCCCTGTATTTAGTATTTATGTATTTAGTAATAGAAGCACTTCCTTTTCTTATTATTACAGCATTTGATCTCCGGCAATGCTTTCGACTGTGATGCAAGAGAAATGTAACTTCTTTTCATTCTCCCTCCTGAAACATTTTTGGGTGACTAAAACGGCTACGCAACCAAAGCTGTAATTTATCTCGAAGGTGTTGTTTGAGCTGTAAGTTGGAGCTTTGACGTGTCTAGTTTTTTAATTTAACTATCGCGATGTAATGGTACTCACTTGCGGACAGAGCCGGCCGCGGTGGACGAGCGGTTCTAGGTGCTTCAGTCCGGAACTGGGCGACTGCTGTGGTCGCAGGTTCGAATCCTGCCTCGGGCATGGATGTGTGTGATGTCCTTAGGTTAGTTAGGTTTAAGTAGTTCTAAGTTCTAGGGGACTTATGACCTAAGATGTTAAGTCCCATAGTTCTCAGAGCCATTTGAACATTTTTTAACTTGCGGACAGAGGAATTATTTCACTTACACCGCAAAGATTCCAATAATTTTGCACAATTTGAGGTACATGTTACAGTCTAAAACAGTTTTTAGGAACGCAACTGTTCATTTTTGCATCAAACACACCTTGAAGACTGAACCCAACCCAGTGAAGACAACCTAAGACCATCACAAGACCCAACCGAATTTTAATGTTGTCACACTACATTCACGCAAAAACCGTTCGATATGAGTGCCACAATCTCTCCCGTGAAATATCATTCCAGTAAGGTTTCTTGCACTGCTCCACAGACCAGTGGTCGTATTGTCTAAGCAGCGTCGGGCAATCGTCAATGTTTGTAAGGCACCAGCATTACTATCTTATCAAGTTTTCACTGATCGAGCTGCATCTGTATCCCTGCAATAGCCAAAAAATATGTCTGCTTATGCCGTACATTTTATACTTCTGCGATGCCTGCCAGCTATTTTATTCAGCTCTGTCGATCGATGGACAAGCCTGGTGACTCCCCGAAGTTTCCGTGTAACAAGTTTCGATTTAACAATTTTCTCGCTAACCTTTAACCTGGGATCTTAAGATTTTACGAAATTTCGATTACGGGATGCCCAACATTGAGCCTGCAATTATATATGTAGCCTCTGCCATAAACAAAACACAGATTCAGTGCGAAGTACAGATACTTTGCTCCGATAGTTAAGCTACATCCGCTTAGGAATATTGTTGACAAACAAATGCTAGTGCCTTGAAGAACCACACGTTCAATACTTGTATTCCAGCTTGATCCCAGATGGAGTTCGTACTGTTCATGAAATTATAAATTGTCAATAACAATTAGTTAACTAATGAAAGGCCGCACCAAGTGATGACACATATTTTATTTAACTCCGCGAGTGGTTTTGCCCTTCACAAAATTTGGATGCACAAATATTTTACGTAACAGGACGCGAAAAACGAAATTCATACACGTACCTACAGTATAAGTAGAGACTAAACACATACTTACATTACACTGTTGTGAAGCAAGGTCAAATGATTGAGAACCTAAAAGTCGAGAGGATTTGTGATATTCCCAATTATATCATAGGAAAATAGGCGTGTCATGATTATATGGGATGCAGTCTAATGAAATCGAACAGCCGCCACAGCGTGACCATGGAATAGTTCCATCAAAAGTAATCCCCTCACACTTTAACACATTTTCTTCCCCTGGGAGACGAGACGTTCAACTCCTTTTTCTTATAACACTGTCGGCCACTTATCTATCCACAACCGCACCCACTCTTGCACTTCTCGTCCAACTGAAACCGAACTCCACACATGTCGTTGTTCAGGTCGCCAAAGGAGTGATCCGAGCTGTACGGAGGATGCTGCAGTGTTTCCCAATCAAATCGCTAAAGCGTAGCGTCCATTCGATTGGCAGTGTGTGGTCGGATCTAACATCATTCCACCAGCCCGAGGAAACATAGCAAAGCCAATAGTGGAAACATTCTACATCTCCCGTGCGAAAGGAATCCCAAGCTGTTCACATAAGTTCCGGTGAGGTCATCATGACCTCCTCCTTCGACTTCAGAGGCCCTTGCTCGTCGAGTTCCTCAGGCGTAGAACCACAATAAATGCGCAACGCTATGAAGACATTTTGCAAAAACTGCGACGCACCATCAAGTCCAAACGCCCAGACATGCTGTCGGAACGAATCGCCCTGTTGCACGACGCCTGTCCCCACACTGCCAATCAGATTAAGATTACACCTCAATGATTTGGTTGGGAAGCGCTCCAACATCCTCCGTACGGCCCCGATCTTTCATCGGGTGATTTTCACATCTTTGGCGACCTGAAGAAAAACATGCGTGGACGTCGGTTTCAGTAGGACGAGGAATTGCAAGAGTGGTTGCGGATCCATCAGTGGTCCACTGTGTTCTATGAAACAGGAACTGATCATCTCGTCTCCCAGTGGTGATTACTTTTGAATGGTCCCAATGTCGAGGGTGTTCGGTCCTCATTTGACGGCCCCATGTAATAACAGTGCACTTCGATACATTAAGAGTATTGGCACGTTTTAGCTTTAGAAGAAGGCGTATTCTGACACGTTCGAAATTTCAGTTTGACTGCTTTACCAATGGAAAGTTAACAGTTATTTTTTAGATTTATTATACTTGCAGTGGATGGTGCGTTCATGTCTATCTTTGAAAAAGATAACACAATAAAAGGCTCTCCACTCTTTCCCTTTCGGCTAAACGAAACGTTCACAATATCCAGTATTTACACACATCATTATAGATCTTCTCAACACACGAAATATTCCTTAAGGATAATTTTCACACGTTATAGAGATGCTTGAAGTGGGCTTCCTTAAAGTCTCTATTAGAACTAACGATGCTACGAAGTCCACCTGTTAGTTCTGTGAAATGTCCACCTCTGACTTAAACAGAGCTACAGACGAAGTTTTGCAAACGATTACATATGATAATAATTTGACCTACCTGATCATATGCCGTAAATAAATAAATAAATCTGACGCAATTTCGATAATAGCACTCAAAACACGGTCGAAAAAATTTCTAACAGACTACTGATTTAGTTCAACATAGGTCAAATACCCTTACAGGTGTTCTTTGATAATTTCATTGCTGATAATAGATCAAGGTCTATTCCTATTTCGTCCCAAAAGTAAGATAAGGTGTTTGTGATCCACCCTGTTGTAGAGTTCATTTCTCTTGTGCCAAATCCCTGTGAGCTGGGAGTTGGCAGATAATATCTCAATTGGAAATATTTGGGAGAAGGTTTCCAATTCTGAGCTTTGCTACCAACAAAGGGTACCTCCTGAAAACAGTGGTTAGAAAAGGTGAATTATGGTTACTTTTATTTTGCTTCAAGTACGATACGTTCTAGACAAAAATGTGATGGGCTGCAACAGATTGTAACAGAATAAAGTCGATCCATGCCCGACATGTATACCAATGCTTCTCGTTGATGGTGCGCCTTCCCTTAGAAGGTAGATGGCTGTGGATTAACGCTCACATTATGTGAGCGAACGGCAAAGCAATTATCTTGTGCAGTTTAAGACTGACTATTGAAAATTTAGTCATAAATCGATATCAGAGAGAGTATTTTCACCCAGGAATTGCTTTGTCCTGTCGCTACAGAGAAGTTACACTGAAAAAACCTCCGGCGCACGCTACGTCTCGAAGAATTGCTAACAAGACTGCACTGAATATCTGGGTCACAGATACAGAGCACATCGCTCAGCAAGGCGTATCTGTTGGCCAGCTGCCACTGGATGCTCTTTTTATTCCCCTTCATTAATCGCTGTGACAGTATCTGAGTGCTCTTTCTAAAGATAGGTCCGCAGCCGATGCGAGATAAAGTGCAGGCCAGGCCTCACAGATGGGCCCTCTTCTTCGTCCAAGATGGCGGCCAACCGACGCCTTTGTGTTGCAGCCACGTGTGCCAATATGCGCCTCTTTTGTACACAGAGTTCTGAAAATTAATCCGAAGACAATATTGCTGTTTATCAGATTATGTCCTCACTGTCAAACGGACATCAAACTCATTTAACTACGATACAAACAATAATGTATTCTCTGATATTTTTTCGGTATACTGTTCAATGCTAATAGGCAGTTTCTCCTTCTCCAATAGTTGTCATTTTTTCTATACTTCCTTTCCCATCTCCCTGCAGCCCCATCCCGAACAATTCTCTATATTTCTTTTTCACTTTGTTCTGTCATATTACTTTTACTAATATCTATTATATCATCGTTAAGGAAGGGAGACTGATATCAATGTCCAGTCGAAGACGAGGTCACTCAAGATGGAGCACAGTTGCAGAATGGAGAAGGATAAAGAAGAAAACTGGCCATGCCGTTTCCAAAAAAAAATTAAGAAAACCTTGGGAAACCTAACTCTGGATGGCAAGCAGAGGATTTGAACACCAGTCCTTCCTCATGCTTTGTTGCTTTGGTATTCTGATTTTCGTTAAACCACGACCACTTACGCGGTAATCACTGCTAACCTAATGTTACTTAACATTTTCCACTAAATTACAACAGTGAAAAAAACCTGTTCTCGACATCACACTTTTTCAAAAGTGAAATTATCGTTTAACATGTAAACTTTGTATTAAATTATCAAGTACTTTCATCTCTTCGGTATGTCTGTTAGTTAGTATGTGCTTATAGAAAACTTAACCAGCTTCGTGATTGGACTGAAAACTCACTAGCAAATAGAACTTGGTACTCATTCTGAACTGAGAGACATTAGCACTAACAAAAACATCATTGCACCTCAAAGACGCGTGTTTGAACTGATAGTGCTCATGACATAAATTACAACAAGCGTAACACTTTCGTATAAGATACCTTTGGGCATCTTTACAAGTTGTCCATTTTATTCTGTCCGAATGTTTGCCTGACAGATTTAAACATAATGATTCTCATTAAGTTTTTCCTCACTAGTGGTTGCTTGGCTTTGGGAGAGAAGGGCACCAAACTACAGGATCGTCAGTCCCTTTTTCCCAACTAGTGTTCACAGAAAGAGAGATTTTTTAATTTCCTTACTAGTGAGTGGTCCGTGCTCAGCTAGGATCGAAAACAATATACACAACTGAGGGTTCTTTTATTGTTCAAGATACCAAATCAAGTTGTAAGACTTCCTAACAAAGTTTTGGGTAACTTATAGGTTGGTTGCAGTTAAGACAAAAGAATAATTTAACGTCTCAAGACTACAATCTCTACAGTCGCCAATAAGACATTATAGATTGAGGAGCTTATACCACGTTCATATATCATGAAACAAAAAGATCTTTACTGTTCCTATTGTTTAATAGTCTCTGCGATCAGGGTATTAAAAAAAGACGAATCAGTACAGAGGGAGCCAGATCTTATCATAAATCACGAATAATATCAAAGCTGTCAGCAGACTAAGTACATTCCTAGAAGTGTTAAAGATATCAGGAAATTTATTATACAGTGCAAATAATCTACAACAATTTTTTTAAGAACTTTGTTAGAAAATATCAGTACCTGGACACCATGGTTCAAATGGCTCTGAGCACTATGGGAGTCAACTGCTGAGGTCATAAGTCCCCTAGAACTTAGAACTACTTAAACCTAACTAACCTAAGGACATCACACACATCCATGCCCGAGGCAGGATTCGAACCTGCGACCGTAGCGGTCGCGCGGTTCCAGACTGTAGCGCCTAGAACCGCTAGGCCACTCTGGCCGGCACCTGGACACCATGATCGAGAAAAACAAGAAATGATTTATTCACAGTTTTATGTATAGATCTCTAATTAATGAGCTCTCACTTTTTACGCTGCCCTCGGAATCCCTCTATAATCGTAGCTTGTTATCAATTCGTGGCAGACTGGGTGAGTGTATGAAAAGCGTATGACGAATCCTTTCAGCTTTTGCCACTATAATGTAATAATAATACAGACAATCTTGTAGGTGGGGCAACCACAGCTATGAGTATTAGTCTTGGGTATTAATAGCCGCTTCAGCTCTATTTGGTCCTTTATTACTGTACCACTACCAGTTTTGTGGCGCTAAAAGCCACGTCTTCTGGTGAACATACGGTTAAACCTTTAGAGCGGAAAAGCTCGGAATATTTTTCTCCAACATTTCCAAAATTCTCAGGAAGTGTAGTAAAACCGCTTACAAACTCTCGCTCACTCAGTACTTGAATATTGCCAGTAAGTCCTTTTTCCGTATCAGATAGGATGACAGAGGAAATACTCAGTTCAACGTATTTATTGTTACTAACAGAAACTTATGGCACAACTAAACAGTTTTTCTCTTCTCTCATTCCAGCTACGAAGTCCATATTCTTCCTTACCTCTGTCTACTGTTTCTTCCCCTACTACAACGTTCCATTCATTCCTGATTATTAAACTTTCATTTACATTTACTGAAATATATCAGCACAGACCCAGACCAAAAGGACCTAACTTCTGCTGCACCAGAAGATGCTGAAACATTTCCTAAAGCCAGACAGACACAGGTTTACTGGAGTGTTTGCTTCGTCCTGAAAGTGCTGGCTCTGAGCACTATGCGACTTAACTTCTGAGGTCATCAGTCGCCTAGAACTTAGAACTAATTAAACCTAATTAACCTGAGGACATGCCCGAGACAGGATTCGAACCTGCGACCGTAGCGGTCGCTCGGCTCCAGACTGTAGCGCCTAGAACCGAACGGCCACTCCGGCCGGCCCCTGAAAGTGCTGCCCATTTAAAATGTGCCTGACAGCAGGGAGCCACCGCCAAATCCCAAACCCTTGGGGGCATTTGAGTAAAGGTTTACATAATTCCCACTACAAACAAGAGAGTTTTTTTTTTTTTTTGTTTACCAGTAGCAAAGCGGATATGACAGGAACTTCAGAGCCCTAAAGGACCCAGTTGGGTAAAATAAACAAAACTAACGAACAGGGTCAGCTGTGAGAGGTCAAACAATCGGTGAATCAGGATAATGATCGATTAACCACAGAGATGTAGAAGCAAAGATGCCTGAGAACAAGTAATTTGCGTGCTGTTTCGCACAAAGCATTCTGACTTTCTGGAGATATGTAAGCCCATTATCTGCTAAGTTTTCAAACTTTGAGTCGGATTCTTGCATTTATTCCGTTGTCTGTAGTCACTTTGTGACACCTTCATTATGCACGCGGTATTGAATGGTCTTTCTTGGGGTTTGATGCTTTGAGTATCTGACTGCAAATAAAAGTGATCCGGACAACAAAGTTCCAGGGCACAAAGTAACACAGCAGAGGAAAGGAAATACAGTACTAACGTGACTGCAGCAAATGTTGAAAATGACCACTATTCATCTCTTGGCACATTTGGGCCCTGGTCAGCAAGTTGCTGAAGGCGGATCGAGACTGGACTGCTGGAATTTTTGCAGTCTCGTCTTAAGTATTCTCTTGCAGTTCTTGAAGACTATGGCGGTTGTTGGGACACACCTTAAACTTGAGGGCTCCCCACACAAAATAATCGCAGCTGACAGAAAGCAGACTGACCTCTGCTAACAGTTTGTGAGGCGTGAACATTGTGTAAATGTGCTCCAAGTTTCGGCCGGCAGCATGGGCAGTTGCCTCATCTAGTTGGAAGTAACTTTAGGTCTTTTCCACCTTCGTTAACGCTGTCAAAAACGGTATCCACTCATCCGGGCCACTTTCATTCGATTCGCCCTGTATAAACGTTCAGAATTACTCGCGCACCTCAAAAAAATTGCCACATTGTCCGCCATAACTTAGCGAGAACCTCACCTCACTAAACTCAAACGTTCCAGGTATATTCTGGGTGTCTTCAACAGAGAGGTATATTCTGGGTGTCTTCGACAGAGAGGTCCTTAGAGGCGGATCACTAGCTCAATTGGAGAAAGATAGGGGAAGAAATCGACCATGATCTTATCAAAGAGCCCATCACACCATCCATCTTTACTTACTTAGGAAAACCACGAAATACTCAAACTTTACCTGCAGCAAGGGATTAAACATTCTTGCGTGTTTGCGTTTTTAGTATCCACAGCTTCGCGTTTTAACTACCGTGTAGTGTATATTTTCGCCGTTTGTTTTGCGCAGGCGTTTGTATTCGTGTGAGCAGTCAGTTATAGCTGTAGAAGTCGTGAATTGGTCACTAATGTCCATCCAGGCAGCAGCAGTTCAGAGCACAGCGTTTCTTTGTGATTTCAACGCAGTTTGTTCTGTGGTTCCGCTGACTTTACTATGGATAGGAAAAGTGACTGCTGTGTTCAGATGCAAGCTGCGTTGGTGACTCTTTGTTTGCAGCTCCAGGTGGTGCCGGCTTGGATAACGCTGCTTGAGGCTGTTGCCAATGGACGTCGCTGGGGGGTGGGGGGTGGGAGGAGGGGGGGGAGGAGCGGGGGTTACTGTGATCGCCCCGGATATTGCCTGCACTAAGGACGACGCATCACCTGTGACCGAGTGGGCAGTCGCTCCAACATGTGGCAGGCAGCGAAAGACTTTCCGAGGGGCCGATCGGAGGGAATCCCTGGTTCGTCTAACAGGTTTCGGACGCTGTCTGTGGCTAACGAAGTCCCAGAGCCAGGTACAGTCGCTCTCCCAGTTACAAAGGAAGTCTCTCGGGCCGCAAGGACTGGGCATTCACAGTCGGTGGTATTATTGGTTGTTGGGAGCTTCATTGTTAGGCGCGTAATGGGGCCTCTTAGGCACATTGCTGCCAAGCATGGGAAGGAATCCAGATGCACCCTTTGTGCATGCTGGGAGGAGTCATTCCAGATGTGGGAAGGGTGTTTCCCAGTGCCACGAAGAAAACAGAGTGCAGCCGACTGCAGGCGCTGGCTCATGTTGGTATCAACATTGAGAGTTGCTGTGAATTGCAAGAGATTCTCTCTGGTTTTGGACGGCTAGTGGTAAACGCTATCAGTCTTGCTTGCGAGATGAAGGCAAAATTCCCCATCTGTAGTATTGTCTACAGAACAGTATGTGGTCCTTTGGTACAGAGTCAAGTGGAGGGTCTGAATCAGAGGCTCAGATTGCTATGCAACCGTGAACGCTGCAGATTCCTCGACATGTGGCATCGAGTGGTAGGTTTTCGGGTTGTGCTTAATAGGCCAGGGATCCACTACACTTAGGAAGCGGCTACTTCGGGAGTGGGGATTGTGTGGACGGAACTGGGAGTTCTTTATGTTAGAGGGTCTCGGGAAACTACAGAAATGAAGTCATCTAAGAGGGTGCAGGGCAAACACAGAAATGTAGACCTAGCAACAATCGGTATTATACTTGAAAACTGTCGTAGCCATGTTGGGAGAGAACCAGAGCTACAACACTAGCAGAAAGCACTGAAACTCAAATCGTTATGGGTACAAAATGTGGCTAAAGATGGAAATAAGTTGAACCGAAATGTTTGCAAAAGACCTAACCATGTTCAAAAAGGATAGATTAAATGTAGTTGGAGACGGAATGTTTATTGCTGTCAGACGTAGTTTATCTTATAGTGAAACTGAAGTATACAGTTGGGTTAGTACGGGTAGAGATTATGCTTGACAACCGGAATAAATTAATAACTGGTTTATTCTAGCGACCCCCTGACTCATATGATACTGTTGCTGAACAGTTCTAAGGAAACTTGAGTCTCATCACAAACAGATACCCCTCCCACACAATTATAGATGGTAGTGACTTTAATCTACCCTCGATTTGTTGGCAAAAATAAGTATTCAAAGCAGGTGGAAGGTATAAATCATTGCTAGAAATGGTACCAAATGCTTTCTCCGAAAATTATTTTGAGCCATATTTCAGGAGCTCATCTGAAGTGACTGGTTGCGAAAACATACTTGACCTCTTAGCAACAAATAGGCATGAGCAAATAGGGAGCATCATGACGGATGCATGTATTAGTGACCACGAGATCTTCGTAGCGAGACTGATCACCGCAACAAATAAATTCACCGAAGGTAAACGCAACATACATCTATTTAAAAAGTCGATGTAAATTCGCTTGATGCCTTCCTATGAGAAAGCCTCAACTCCTTTCCAATCAGCTGTGTAAGTTGGATGCAGAAGCAACGACAAAAGCATGCCAACTTTAAAAGAAAACAAAATCTCCAAGACGTGCGATGTTTTGCTGAAGCTCGAAACTTAGCGCGGACTTCAATGCGAGATGAGTGTAATATCTTCCACAGTGAAAGTCTGTCTCGAATTCTGACAGAAAATCCAAAGAGATTCTAGTCGTATGTAAAGTACACCAGCGGAGGGACACAATCAATACCTTCACTGCGCAATACAAACGGTAATATAATCGATGACAGCGCCACTAAAGCGGAGTTACTAAACATAGTTTTCCTAAATCTCTTCAACAAGGAAGACGAAGTAAATATTCCAGACTTCGAATCGAGAACAACTGCCAGCAAGATTAACTTAGTAGTAGATTTTCTCGGTGTAGCGAAGCAGCTCAAAACACTTAATAAAGGCAAATGTTCCAGTCTAGATAACATAGCAAAAAGGATCCTTTCAAAGTATACTGATACAATAGCCCCATGTTTAGCCATCATATACTCCCTAGATGAAATATCCGTACCAAAAGACTGTAAAATCCACAGATCACACCAGTCTCAAGAAAGGAAAAAGAAATAGTTCGCTGAATTACAGACCCATAACACTAACGTCGATTGGAGTACGATTTGAAACATATACTGTTTTCGAACATTATGAATTACCTCGAAGGTAACGATCTATTGTCACAGAGTCAGCACGTATTCAGAAAATATCGTTCTTGTGAAAAACAACTAGTTCTTTATTCGCACGAAGTAATGAGTGCTATCGATAGGGGATCTCAAATTGATTCCATATTTCTGGGTTTCCAGAAGGCTTTTGCTACCGTCCCACACAAAAGACTTCTAATCAAATTGCATGCCTCTACATCTACATGACTACTCTGCAATTCACATTTAAGTGCTTGGCAGAGGGTTCGTCGAACCACAATCATACTATCTCTCTACCATTCCACTCCCGAACAGCGCGCGGGAAAAACGAACACCTAAACCTTTCTGTTCGAGCTCTGATTTCTCTTATTTTATTTTGATGATCATTCCTACCTATGTAGGTTGGGCTCAACAAAATATTTTCGCATTCGGAAGAGAAAGTTGGTGACTGAAATTTCGTAAATAGATCTCGCCGCGACGAAAAACGTCTTTGCTGTAATGACTTCCATCCCAATTCTCGTATCATATCTGCCACACTCTCTCCCATACTATGTGATAATACAAAACGAGCTGCCCTTTTTTGCACCCTTTCGATGTCCTCCGTCAATCCCACCTGGTAAGGATCCCACACCGCGCAGCAATATTCTAACAGAGGACGAACGAGTGTAGTGTAAGCTGTCTCTTTAGTGGACTTGTTGCATCTTCTAAGTGTCCTGCCAATGAAACTCAACCTTTGGCTCGCCTTCCCCACAATATTATCTATGTGGTCTTTCCAACTGAAGTTGTTCGTAATTTTAACACCCAGGTACTTAGTTGAACTGACAGCCTTGAGAATTGTACTATTTATCGAGTAATCGAATTCCAACGGATTTCTTTTGGAACTCATGTGAATCACCTCACACTTTTCGTTATTTAGCGTCAACTGCCATCTGCCACACCATACAGCAATCTTTTCTAAATCGCTTTGCAACTGATACTGGTCTTCGGATGACCTTACTAGACGGTAAATTACAGCATCATCTGCGAACAACCTAAGAGACCTGCTCAGATTCTCACCCAGGTCATTTATATAGATCAGGAACAGCATAGGTCCCAGGACGCTTCCCTGGGGAACACCTGATATCACTTCAGTTTTACTCGATGATTTGCCGTCTATTACTACGAACTGCGACCTTCCTGACAGGAAATCACGAATCCAGTCGCACAACTGAGACGATACCCCACAGGCCCGCAGCTTGATTAGAAGTCGCTTGTGAGGAACGGTGTCAAAAGCTTTTCGGAAATCTAGAAATACGGAATCAATTTGAGATCCCCTGTCGATAGCGGCCATTACTTCGTGCGAATAAAGAGCTAGCTGCGTTGCACAAGAACGATGTTTTCTGAAACCATGCTGATTACGTATCAATAGATCGTTCCCTTCGAGGTGATTCATAATGTTTGAATACAGTATATGCTCCAAAACCCTACTGCAAACCGACGTCAATGATATAGGTCTGTAGTTACATGGATTACTCCCACTACCCTTCTTAAACACTGGTGCGACCTGCGCAATTTTCCAATCTGTAGGTACAGATCTATCGGTGAGCGAGCGGTTGTATATGAGTGCTAAGTAGGGAGCTATTGATCAGCGTAATCTGAAAGGAACCTAATCGGTATACAATCTGGACCTGAAGACTTGCCCGTATCAAGCGATTTGAGTTGCTTCGCAACCCCTAAGGTATCTACTTCTAAGAAACTCATGCTAGCAGCTGTTCGTGTTTCAAATTCTGGAATATTCCATTCATCTTCCCTGGTGAAGGAATTTCGGAAAACTGCGTTCAATAACTCCGCTTTAGCGGCACAGTCGTCGGTAACAGTACCATCGGCACTGCGCAACGAAGGTATTGACTGCGTCTTGCCGCTTGTGTACTTTACATACGACCAGAATTTCATCGGATTTTCTACCAAATTTCGAGACAATGTTTCGTTGTGGAACCTATTAAAGGCATCTCGCATTGAAGTCCGCGCGTCTGTAAATTTTAGCCAATCTTCGGGATTTCGCGTTCTTCTGAACTTCGCATGCTTTTTCCGTTGCCTCTGCAACAGAGTTCGGACCTGTTTTGTGTACCACGGGGGATCAGTTCCATCTCTTACCAATTTATGAGGTATGAATCTCTCAATTGCTGTTGCTACTATATCTTTGAATTTGAGCCACATCTCGTCTACATTTGCATAGTCAGTTCGGAAGGAATGGAGATTGTCTCTTAGGAAGGCTTCTAGTGACACTTTATCCGCTTTTTTAAATAAAATTATTTTGCGTTTCTTTCTGGTGGACTTGGAAGAAACGGTATTGAGCCTAGCTACAACGACCTTGTCATCACTAATCCCTGTATCAGTCATGATGCTCTCTATCAGCACTGGATTGTTTGTGGCTAAGAGGTCAAGTGTGTTTTCGCAACCATTTACAATTTGCGTGGGTTCGTGGACAAACTGCTCGAAATAATTTTCGGAGAAAGCATTTAGGACAATCTCGGAAGATGTTTTCTGCCTACCACCGGTTTTGAACAAGTATTTTTGCCAACATATCGAGGGAAGGTTGAAGTCCCCACCAACTATAACCGTGTGAGTGGGGTATTTATTTGTTACGAGACTCAAATGTTCTCTGAACTGTTCAGCAACTATATCATCGGAGTCTGGGGGTCGGTAGAAGGAGCCAATTATTAACTTAGTTCGGCGGTTAAGTATAACCTCCACCCATACCAATTCGCACGGAGTATCTACTTCGACTTCACTACAAGATAAACCACTACTGACAGACACAAACACTCCACCACCAATTCTGCCTAATCTATCTTTCCTGAACACCGTCTGAGGCTTCGTAAAAATTTCTGCAGAACTTATTTCAAGCTTTAGCCAGCTTTCTGTACCTATAACGATTTCAGCTTCTGTGCTTTCTATTAGCGATTGAAGCTCAGGGACTTTCCCAGCACAACTACAACAATTTACAACTACAATTCCGACTGTTCCTTGATCCAAGCACGTCCTGTATTTGCCATGAACCGTTTGAGATTGCAGCCCACCCAGTACTTTCCCGAGACCGTCTAACCTAAAAAACCGCCCAGTCCGCGCCACACAGCCTCTGCTACCCGTGTAGCCGCCAGCTGAGTGTAGTGAACTCCTGACCTATTCAGCGGAATCCGAAACCCCACCACCTTATGGCGCAAGTCAAGGAATCTGCAGCCAACACGGTCGCAAAACCGTCTGAGCCTCTGATTCAGACCCTCCACCAGGCTCTGCACCAAAGGTCCGCAGTCGGTTCTGTCAACGATGCTGCAGATGGTGAGCTCTGCCTTCATCTCGTAAGCAAGACCGGCAGCCTTCACCAAATCAGATAGCCGCTGGAATCCAGAGAGGATTTCCTCAGATCCAAAGCGACACACGTCATTAGTGCCGACATGTGCCACCACCTGCAGCTGGCTGCACCCTGTGCTCTTCATGGCATGCGGAAGGACCCTTTACACATCAGGAATGACTCCACCCGGAATGCACACGGAGTGAACACTGGATTTCTTCCCCTCCTTGGCCGCCATATCCCTAAGGGGCCCCATTACGCGCCTAACATTGGAGCTCCCAACTACGAATAAGCCCACCCTCTGTGATTGCCCGGACCTTGAAGACTGGGAATCATCCTCTGAAACAGGGCAGACAGCTGCATCTGGCTCAGCCAGAGACAGTTCCCGAAACCTGTTTGTCAGACGCACCGGGGAGGCTTTCTGATCAGCCTCCGGGGACGTCTTTCGCTGCCTGCCACGTCTTGGAACGACCTCCCAATCAACCACAGGCGAGGGCTCAACCCCACTGCGGGCAGCAACCGGGGCAACCACAGCGGCAGACCGATCTGGGGACAGACGGGACGAGATTGACATCCCCGTGATACCCAAGTCCGGCTCCCCACAGTGGTGCCCATTGGCAACAGCCTCAAGCTGCGCGACCGAAGTCAGCGACGCTTGCAGCTGTGAGCGAAGGGATGCCAACTCAGCCCTCATCCGAACACAGCAATCACAGTCCCTGTCCATTCTAATCGATGTTGAACAACAGTTACTGAAACACGAGTCAGTGCCTAGATAACGCAAGGGAACACGCAAAGAATGTATTAACTAACCTGTACAAATGCCTAACGACTGCGCTACAATCTGCCTGAATTTACGATTACAGTAACTAAGACTCGAAATTACAGCTCCTATACGAAACTCACACGCAATTTAAGTAAGAATCTACGAAGTAAACATTAAAGCGCGATGCTACAACTCTCAAATACTATAATACGTCCGAAATTTATGAATTAAACAATGCAAGTACCCAAAAACACGCAAAGAAATTAAGAATTAAACTATGTAACAGATAAGTAAGCTAGGGGTATACGACTTGCTGCTGCAGCTGCTTATCCAACGGTGGCAGGGCTATGAACAATCGCTTCATTTGTGTGACTTGATCCGAAATCTCCTCTCAGAAACGTCACAGTACGAAGTAATCAGCGTAAAGTCATCGAGGAAAAGGGAAGTGATATCCGGCGTTCCCCAAGGAATTGTTCGTAATCTACATAAAAGATTTAGGAGATAATCTGAGTTGTCCTCGCTTGTAGATGATGTTGTCATTTACCATCTACTAAAGTCTTCAGAAGATCAAAACCAATTGCAAAGTGACAGACACGATGTCTAAATTGTGTGAAAAGTGGTAATTGTCTCTCAAGAAGGAAAAGTGGGAGGTCATCCACTTGAGTACAAAAGAAAAAGAAAAATCCGTTAAATTTCGATTACATGATAAATCTCACAAACTTAAAGGCTGTCAGTTCAACTAAATACTTAGGAATTACAATTACTAACAACTTACGTGGTAACGATCACACTGATAATGCTGTTGGTAAGGCAAACCAAAGACTGCGATTTATTGACAGAACACTTAGAAGATGCAACAAATCCACTAAAGAGACGGCCTACGCTACGCTTGTCCGTCCTCTGCTGTAGTACTGCTTACGGTACGGGATCCTTAGCAGATAGCATTGACGGAGAACATCGAAAGTGCTCAAAGAATGGCAGCTCGTTTTGTATTATCGCTAAATAGGGGAGATAGTGTCACGGATACCGTAAGAGAGTTGGGATGTCAATCATTGAAACAAACTCGTTTTTCGTTGCGGCGAGATCATTTCACGAAATTTCAATAACCAACTGTTGTGGCTTGGCAAGACAGCCAAGCCACTATGATTGGTAGCCGAAAGGCACGCGTTAAGCTCACGCAGGCTGGCGTGAGGTCTGGAACAGGACAATGTAATTAATATAGCCAATAAGGTACGTTGCTGCTGGAATACTTAACTTTAATTCATAATTGGTGAACATCGGTCTGACGGTACATGCATCACAAGATAAATAGCAAATGATAAAGGCGCCTTGCTAGGTCGTAGCAAGCTGAAGGCTATGCTAACTATCGTCTCGGCAAATGAGAGTGTAATTTGTCAGTGAACCATCTCTAGCAAAGTCGGCTGTACAACTGGGCGAGTGCTAGGAAGTGTCTCTAGACCTGCCGTGTGGCGGCGCTCGGTCTGCAATCACTGACAGTGGCGACACGCGGGTCCGTCGTATACTAGCGGACCGCGGCCGATTTAAAGGCTACCACCTAGCAAGTGTGGTGTCTGGCGGTGACACCACACCAACCATCTCCTCTGAATGTGAAAATATTTTACTGTCACCAACCTACATAAGAAGAAATGAACATGATAATAAAATAAGAGAAATCAGAGCTCGTACAGAAAGATTTAAGTGTTCAGTTTCCCCACGCACTGTTTGAGTAGAACGGTAGAGAAACAGTCTAAAAGTTGTTTGAAGAACGCTCTGCCAGGCACTTAGGTGTGAATTGCAGAGTAGTCATGTATATATAGATTTGAGTTCCAGTTTCGCCGTATACCAGTCAAGTTTCAAAGTGGCGAGTCAAACTGTTCGACCTTTTCTGGATTAAAAGTTCACTGCACTTACTATAAACCAGAGTTGTGAAGAGGTGTTTCTGGCGTCCACCAGCAGAACAGTCATTATTTAACACTGTGCTACAGTGGTTACACCGCTGAAGTCGCTGTCGCAGGTAGTAGCTTTCAAATGTCTCCTTATAAAAATATTACTTAAGATTTCTCCGGGTATACTCTTCTAACTGCTTCAGGCGAACGCCTAAACAGTAAACATAAGATGATACTTAATCTTTCCTTACTCCTTCTGTAACTAAACTACTGCATCTGCAATAGAGGCGAGACTGAGAAGTGAAATTGACCAGTTACGATCGCTGTTGAAAAAGGTGCTTCTCATCATTGCCGCCTGAACTTCATATGCAGTCTGCGCATAGAACTATAAGTAATTTTAGACCTTTTTTGTTGAGAGTCTGCTAACTCATGAAGGAACATTACGAGTATCCCACTGGCCTCAGCTGACTTCTTCCCTGCGTTTGCTCTCGCGAGTGAGTCACTGCGATCACGCTCAGGGCAGGCTGTCTGCTATAAAGCCAGCCATTTACCGCCCCCAGTAAAACCTCGAGGGATAACATCGACAAGAAGGCACCCGCGATGGCGGCGAAGCCAGGTGTCGGGGCGGACTTGCGATAAAATTTTACGTCGCGGTTGCTTTTCTGAACCATCTAAATCTGTAAAATGAAAATGTGCATTCTCGGGTAGTATGCGCAACATATTAGTAAAATTTATTCCTCTTGCGCTAAGCACTTCGTGATCTTTTGCTGCCTGGAAACAGATTTCCCGACTATACAAGAAACAAATATTTAATATCTAACAGACCTCTCTACAGAATCATTAACAACTGCCAAAGCTGTACCTCACATCAATGAGAAATTCAATGTGTTACACGATAAAAGTTCTGACGAGTCATGTATTGCATGAAGTAAAAGAGAAGCGCTGAAAAATTTTATTTTCAATTAAATAAAATAATTTCGGCAAGTTAACAGCTAAAGGCTTAAAACTGAGAAGTATAGATGGGAAACAACGTAGAAGTAAACGGTAGATAGATCGTACGTGTCTATACCATGACGAAAGACGTTACGCAACGTGATAAAAGAATATTTTGTAGTAGACGTCATCTACGTAGTAGTAACTGGATCTGACATAACACTGAACAGATTAACTGATTTACTATGAATAAGTAGGATGTATGGAACAAGTAAGGTATCACTATCCTTCCGCAAAAGTAGTAACTCTCCACCACCGAAGTACCAGGAGTAGACAAATTATATGCGAATTATGGAAGATCAGTGGACATCTCATGCATGTTTATTCCTGAGGTGAATAATATACAAAGGAATATGAAGAATAACATAATATGTCTTGGATGCAGACAGGTTTAGCTTACACAAGGTGAAAATAGTATAGAAGCAATTTTGTTGTTATTCTGAATGACAGGAACTACATTTAAAAAAAGATGATACGATACCTTCACGCCATTTGTGGACCCAAAGAAAAACATCAACAGTATAAGGTGGAAAAAGATGTTCGAAAACTTTAAAAAATGGATATAATGGATAAAAGGCATATGGTTTAACTATAATACCTACAAAACCAAGCTAGACAAATAAAAATGGAAAATCGAGAAGGAACTGCTCGAATTGATATGGGCGTGCAGCTTAGATTGAATGAAGAACAAGAGGTGATGGATGTGCAAAAAATTTCAAATGAGAAAGAAACGTCCTGTGTGAACACTTGTAAAGATTAAAAGGCGACATTGTCTTTCTCCACAGGAGCACGTATGTCGAATAGAATAGAAAGCCTACATGTCACAGAATTAAAGATATCCGCTGTTAAGATGAATGTAAAGAAGACGAATAAAGATAAACAACAACTTACAAACAATCTAGTTTCAGGAACATGCAGTACAAGAAATAGAAACAGTAAACTCTACAGTCGGCGTCGATGTCATTAGAGAGGAACTGAATCTTACATAGGACTCCAAGGGGCAGGAAATCGATCACTGTCTTTTTAATGGAAACATCGTGACATTCATCTGCTGACGTTTACGGAAACCCTGAAGAGCTTAAGACTGATGACTAGATTCCTCCCAAATAACAGTCAAGTGCACTAATCATCGAGACCACACCTGAGCAGAAGCATAGTACGAACTCCGATACATAGCCACGAAGATTACCAAGCCAAGAAGACCTCAGAGGCATATTGCCCTAGACGAATGGGGTTTCTTATTCAACGAAAGGAACTGTTGATACAAATATTTACATAGAGATGAGAAAAAGCGTTCTGAGAATGTGAATTAGGTCCTCAGCTGAGTCTTAAAGTGCAATATTGATCTTAGTAGGACAGGAAGTTGCAAGGTTTATTTCACGAAGTTGTCAAACCTTTGCTGGATACCTAGAGATAGAAGCGAAGAGATAGACCTACTAGAGGTAGGTAGGAAGAAGGAAGAGGATAACTGCAAACGTGTTGAGTCTTGCAGGAACATACCTAAATGACACGTGAGTGTTAGCGAACGGTGAAACTTGTAGAGGCAGACATGTATTTGAACATGTAATAATGTTTACCAAGATTGCTGAGTGAGGTAGGTATACAGCTAAGAAGACATTATAACATGTAGGTAAAGACAGAAAACACAAAACTAATTGGCCGAGCGGTTCTAGGCGCTACAGTCTGGAACCGCGCGACCGCTACGGTCGCAGGTTCGAATCCTGCCTCGGGCATGGATGTGAGTGATGTCCTTAGGTTAGTTAGGTTTAAGTAGTTCTAAGTTCTAGGGGACTGATGACCTCAGAAGTCAAGTCCCATAGTGCTCAGAGCCATTTGAACCACAAAAATAATAGTTGTAATTATTTTACAAATAGCTCTCTGCATTTCCATTGTAAGGCTACAGGGTCATATTTAATACTTCGCCCCCAAGCAACATATTCCTGAATCAATGTTCCCGTCCTACTAGATCGTATATATATTAAAAAACTTATTACATTAAAAACATATATTAAAAAATTAATATAATTTTAAAAAACTTGGGATAATAACCGATAACCATCTTATCGAGAATACCCATGCAGAAGGAACTCCTTTTAAGATCTTCAAAAGTGAGAAACGTGCATACGAACAATGATTTTATACGGAACAGGGCACTGCCCAGTCATTTGCTTGTTATCTACTGTAACAGTTCTGTAACATAAAGAAATTATTCTGGAGTAGCTAGAGAATATGCGCTGTGGGCTGGCAGTGTTGATGTTGTGGAGCACGTGAATGTAATGAAGGTCAGCTTTCACTATTACTTATCCACAAAAATAAATTAACAAAAACACTCAAGTCAATTATTTTTATGGCCGACGAAGATAAGTTACGTCAACATGTCTATCTTCTTACATAAGTGTCATTTTCCTAACATTCAAGCTAAAGAAGTAAAGTCCCTCACGCTTGTGTTCCCTGACTCTAGGCACTACAAGATCTACATAACTTTGAAGTATCAATAGATCCTGCTTAGTATATTTGAAGAATCGGCGATTCAATGTACGAAGATGCATAGCAGTGAATGAAGCAAGTGAAGTAATTACAGACGGAGCTTATGCTAGAATGAGACAAGCATTGTGATGAAAATCAGCTACATTCTTTTCAGCGAAACTGTGTCATCGCATCCCCTAAAGGGATTAAGGGGAACCACGGAGAACTTAAATCTAGATGGCCCGACAGAGATTTGAACTAAGCTACAAACGCGTAGAGTAGAGTTCACTTGGGAAATTTGTGTGCCTCTCTCCCCCAACTGACTTCCGTCATATTGAGCACATCCTACACGTCATCGAGCACGCTTCGAACCCTGCTCTGAACAATCTCCGTGAGTGGCGGGCAGCGGTTGGGCCGTCGTGGACAGGATTGCTCGCAAAGATTTTGGTGTCACTTCGAGTACATGCTATTGTCATCAAAGCTAAATAGAGCGCCACACATTACTAGAGATTTCAGAGCCTCCATTTCAAGTTCTTACGCGTATATATCACTCACATATGAAGACGTTTGCAAATTTTATGGAAAGTGATCGAATGATATCCAGCATGGTTGCACATATCGATGGAATATAGCCTTTATATTGGCGAACTGTTTAAAACATTTGTGTTTCAAAGCCGGAGATTAGCCACATTTCCATTAAGGTAGTTCCTCGCCTTTCCACGTAAAACCTGTGAAGAGTGTTAAAATCACTTCACAATCCACAGATTTTGCTTTGTCCATGTTTTGAGCCAGAGTAAACAGATTAATCAGAGAAACTTCAGTCTTTGCAAACCAGGCGCTACCCAGTGGAGTGTTGACTGTTTGTTGCGTCTATTCGTGTTGCGAACAGTTCTCAATTTAATTGTCATCACGCTTAACATGTATTAACATGTCCTATTTTATAATTAATATCTTGTGCCACAGTTTTTATGAAAGATCAATCCCGTGTTGATATATTAAGCAGCCATCAACAATTGATTACAATAATGACAGTCCCACCATTTAATTAATATTATTTCATCATTCAAGTTCATTTAGATTCTGATAAATATGATAACCTCTAATACAGACTAACAACAACGAACACAATCAAAGGGCAAAATCAGTTTAGCAGGCCCATGGGCCAGGTAGTCAAACGGAAGACTTACTAGTTCAAGTGATTACTGTCTGGGCATAAACTCATAGTGGCCTGTGCCTTTCAAATCATACCGTAAGTCCAATGTTGTCTTGCACTCTTCAATTTTCAATCGTCGCCCGGCGCCACATAAATTTGTACGTTTAAGGTTGAGATCAATGGTGGCCGCAGTGATATCAATCGTTATAAGCAACGATAGAATTATTTCCTGTATTTTGCAGGAGATCTTGCGAAATGCAAATCCTGTAATCCTAGCGGAGCAGCTGGTCAGATACTGTCTCCGCGGCAGGAGAGGTCGTAGAAGCTTGCTTATTTTGCACGATTTGTTGTGACGTTAAGTGTAAATGGCTTCGAAATCAGTGAAACGCTCGTTCATTTCAGAATTATAGGAAGTATATAGTGGTTTGCCAGCCTTGTGGCGTGTTAAATGGAACGAGTATAGTAATCGCAAAAGGAAACGGATCAATATGATCAGTTATTGCGCGTATACAGTGTTGTCAGAAACACTCTGAATAGCTGGTAAGGATGTTGCAGGGTAGGTTGTCCTGAGAAATAATTGTTAAGAAAAAAATTAGATACGTTGCCCCGTTTTCGAATTCATTAGCATTGAAGTTAGCCAATCAGACCGCTGCGCGGCAAAATTCAAATGTCCTTCAGGTACAATTAGTGTCCTTGCTACCGTCCCATGTCCAATGTTTTTTTTTTTTTAATTCTTCAATACATTATAATTATTCGAATGTAACCCACCACCCCTAATGATTAGTGGGTCCTAAGTGTTACAATGTCATTATTTGCAGCTAATTACATTTTTACTTCTGAACTACAGACAGTACAGGTTAATGGGCAAACTTAAGTTCTATGTTAAGCTATATACACTAATACCTACTTATAGCTAATCTCAACTGACTGCAGCGTCACAGGTGTGTCAGTGTGAATATACACCTACTGCAATGCCTTGCTCATCGAGCTAATCCCAATGAGCGTGCCCCTGACACTAGGCAGGCCAAAATTACTAATCGCTGCAGCTTCCTATTCCGGTTTCTATTTCTAAATCCTACTAACTACTAACTAACCTACGTCAAGTCCGGTGCATGTCATTGTTGTGAAGTTAATGTACCCCACTCCCTCTAGCCCTGCACGTGGCGGATTCCAACTTACAAGTCGACCTGTCCACGCACAGGCGGTACAGGATCAGAATACTTGGACACGTTCGGTAGTTTGCTATTGATCACGAATGTCCCTCAAGTATGCTGTCAAAACTTTTCGTAATACCTCGTTAGCCAGATTATTCAAGGTCTGGAATGTCTCCTCATGTCTCAGCAAGTCGTACGTGTCGTTGTTTGGTATTTGCTGTCGTAATTTAGCTACTACATCATCGAAAAGGGGGTATTTATACCATATGGTCGGGAGTACCCTCCGATGCGCCACAGTCACAAGCGGGTGTTGCCCTCCTCCCAAACCAGCATAAATATGTTGGATAGGGCCCATGACCAGTGAAAAAATGGAACAACCCACGGGTTGGCTCAAAATACCTCATACCTAGCCTTTCCTTTACATTTGGCAAGAGTTAGAAAGTTCTTCTACCAGTTTCGTCCGTTTCCCATGACTCCTGCCATAGTTCTTCGCCTATTTTCCTTATCTCACCCTTGTCCCTAACTCGAACTCCAAAAATGTCTTCTGTTTTCGTATCATCATCTTTCTTAGCCCAATACCATGCGGCTTGTTACCTGATTTTGATGTCCAGAGGACAGAGCCCAATTATCACTAATAGGGCACTCCCTGGAGATGTCCTGTAAGCCCCCACATGTTTCTCTGTACTCTTCTCACTGTCATGGCGGGCACCACCCTCGTGAGCCTGTGTGCCCAGACTCCCAAGCCGTAACCCGCTACTGATGTTAGTATGCTATTGTGGTACAATTTTATCAGGTGAGGGGGAAGGTGAAATCTTTTATGACCTATAGAGATGAGGTTATTTAGTACTTGTAATGCTCTTTGGGTCACGGGTACAATGTGCCTTCCGAAGTTCCACGTTTCATCGATGGTAATTCTCAAGTAGCGTGTCTCACGTCGCCTAATGACTGGTGAGCCCTCAATTCTCACAGTAGGATTCCTCACTAGTTGTCCTTTTAGCAGAAGATAAGTTGATTTTGTTGGTGAAATTGACATCTAGGTCTTACAGCACTACAGTTGCAATTTTTCCATGGCCTTCTCTATTTTCGTCTCAATGTCTTCGCGGGTCCGGCCGCCAACCAACAGGAGGAGGTGATCAGCGTAGGCTATCACCTCTAGCACCTCCTCACTCTGTTGCAGGTTGTCCAGAAGCGGCTCCATGTGGATGTCCCAGAATAGAGGATCTAATAAGGAACCCTGAGGACATCCCTTCGTTATGGTTTTTCCAACTTTACCGCTAGGGTATGATAGCCAGACCTCCTGATCCTCACAATAGCTCCTGAGGCAACCATACAGCAGCCCTGGATACTCTTTCTCCCGCAAGCAGGAGAAGAGTGAAGGCCACCACAGGTTGTCGAAGGCACCACTGATGTCCACCATGATGCCAACAACGTACTTGTACGGGGCTGAGCCGCAGACCTCAGCCCCCAGGACGATTGCATCCGCTCCCGATCGCCCAGGCCTGATGCCGAACAGCCTGCTGCTCATCCCGCACAGCACTCGGTGTGCAGTCAGTCAGCTTGCAATTCCTCTAGGAGTTTTCCAAACACGTCTAATAAACAAATGGGTCTATAGGATTTAGCTTCAGCTGGGTCTTTGTCAGGATCTTTCGTAATAATTACCACGTTAGCGACTTTCCAGATTTTCGGGAATCTTTCCAGCTTGAGGCATTCATTGAATAGGTGAGTAAGTGGTGTTACCAGCTGAGGGGCTAGGAACTGCACCACCGCGGCCACAATGCCGTCTGGCCAAGGGGCTTTCCCTCTCTTTAGAGATTTGATGTGGGCAGTCACCTCCTCTTCAGAAAAGGGCTAGACTACCCCATCATTAGCGTGTCTGTCAAGATCTTCGTTCCGTAATTGGTGCTGATCTTCAGTGTCTCCATCCATATCGTAATCAGGCAGCAGGGACCGGAGGAGGACCTCAGCAGTTTCCTGCTAGGATTCCGTCATCCCTTCCCCATGCCTGATCGTTGATCTCATCATTGTGGAGCGGATCTTTTCCCTAACTAGCTTGTAGAGTACTCCCCATGGGTCCAAAGCTAATTGATTCAGCACAAAACTTACCCAACTTTGTATCCTGACCGTCCGAAGTGCGTTTTTAAACTTTTCTTTTGCCTCCCGGTATAGCAACAACCACCTTTGCTTTTCCCACCACACGGTACTGCGCTGATAGTGCGTCCTCAGCCTTCTGACTGACTGACGCCATTCCTCCAGTTCGGCTGACCATGGTGACGGAGAGGCTACCATGGCCCTTCTCCTAGTTGGTACAGCTCTCTTCACTGCTCAGGTTACTGCACTCACCAGCTCCTCAGCCCTCTTGTCTACGTCAAGGCCCTGATGTACGTCACCTTCTGGCAACGGAGGAATGTTGCACTCCCTCGGTAGACGCTCCCAATCTGGTCTTTTGTAGTTCATTTTCACCTCCCCCCATGGCCCAGTGGCACTCTCTGTCTCCTAAAGTGTAGGTAATGAGACTGTGATCACTTGTGGTGGCATTGTCATCAACTTTCCAGTTCTGCAACATGTTTACGGCATTCAGCGTGACTAAAGTCACATCGATGTTGGTACGTTGCCCCCCCCCCCTCCCGCCGCATAGATGGGAGGATTGCCAGACTTGTTAGCCATCACAAGTTGTAGAGCCATGATCGTCTCTTCCACTTTTCCACCATTTTCATCTCTTGTGCCGCTGTACCATAGGGGGGATTTTGTATTTATGTCATCTGTTCTGACCATTTTTCGCACCCGCAACGCCGTGGCTACTCTTGTCAAGTGCTCTAAGTATTTTTCAATGTTGTCTCCATACTGGAAGTACATGTTAACTCCCGCAGGAGCTTGTATCTCCACGACGTTGCAGTGACTGTTGGTATGCTGCGAAAGTGTCGTTACCCGTAGAGCTTTGTTTGTAACTACCATTGCCGCTTTGTGGGCGTCCCCACTGCTGACAACCTGCCATGTAGCGGCTGCGAAAGAAAGTTTCCCAGCTTGAGAGTACGGCTCCTGTAGGCAGAGCACATCAAGCCTCCTCTCCTCCACCTCCCTTCGTAGCTCCTGCGTCACCAGTCTGCTGTTGTGTGCGTCCAGTTGGCCAATGGTTATTTTAGTCATTATAGAAAGTAAGTATGTATTCTATCGTCAGGCCAGTTCTTGCCGCTTGAATTTGCTCGCGGAACGGCCTGATTGGCTAACTTCAGCGCTAGTTAAAACGGAAACTGTGCAAGGTATCGATATTTTTTCCGAACTGTTATTTATCAGAGAAATCTTTCCTGAAACACCCTCACAAGCTTTTCAGACTGTTTCTGAACATCCTGTATAGGAAGTTTTACCTAGAAGCAAAAATTAAATTTATTGCGAACAAATTATAGGAAAAAAGTGAAAAGAATTAAGAGTGCATCATCTGGCTCGCTTATCCTCAAGTCACTTAGAAAATTTTCATGCATTAGTCTTCCTTTCTTCTTGTACTACTCCTCCATCTACTACGTTTCGCTTTCTCTTACGTGAGTGCAAAGCCAGCCCAAGAGCACGCATCCGTATCTGCCATGTTTTCAAGTAAAAGCAAGATAATAATTAAGTAGTCTCAGTCAAAATTGAACTTACCTTTCCGAACATTCCATAAAAAACGATCGATTTGAAATGAAAGAGAAATGGAAATAGAATTTCTGGCTGAGCTCACTGTGTTATAAAATTACTATTGCCTTTGAGAATTTTAGTAACTTCCTTCCGCCCTGTCACGGATGGTGAGTTAATACAAGAATGCTGTTAGTTGCAGCTGAACACTTATGTCTACTTCAGGTTGGAGAGTTTCGTAAGCTGTTAACAAACATGACAATCATGTGTCTCATACAGATTATAGCAGGCGACCTTTTGAGCCAACTAGAAAAATCTTTGTAGAATTTGTTGCACATTCTTTAGGGCTCTATGAAAGTGTAGATATCACAAGCGAATAGCTGGATCTGAGATTCTCAGCGGCGTTGAAGAAAATGTAGAAAATGTACGTTTGTCATAGAATTTCTTAGTTTATTTGTCTACAGACAGAGTGCCATTCATATACAGAAATAAATCGGGAGCCGTAGCAAATGTAAAAATGAAAAAGCTTCTAGTACTCATGTTGCGCCGTCTGCAGCTTGAAGTGCGACAGGAAGTACAAACACATTCTAGATTTCTCAAGCAAATCCCAGAAGATCAATTTTGTAATTTACGTAATTCTCCAAACGGTTCCTTTCCTTGTGACTCCGTGTGACAGAGGAAGTGAGGGAGTGCGGTAGTCGCCACTCGCAGGACTGCGCTCATCGTCTGCTCGCCTAGACTGCTGGCAGTGAAGCCCTGTGTTACACTGTCACATTACACAAACATCCCTAAATTACACTCGAGCTGTAAACGAGTATATTTGCACAGACACACAAGAACACGCGCGCGCGAGTGCGCTGGAATGGGTACGTAAAGGACTAAGCCGATTAATGATAATTCAGGGAAGTAAAATATTATAACAATACACACTACGTGACCTGTATCATCCCACTGAGTGGAGCCTGTATAACGTTAAGCTATACACAAGTGTGGACACAATCTGTCAACTTCATAGGCGGGCTGTCCTTCACGAATATTGGGATTTCACATATAATCGATATCAAGGTCATTAGAAATGGAGCACAAGCTCTTATGATACGTTGACAGAGAAATATTTCAATCATGTCCTACCTAAGGAACCATTCAGCAATACGACACGAATCTTCAGTACCAAAGCGACCTGTTGAGGTTCTCGTGCCCATTTTGCTGCAGCCACTGACTACAAGAACAAATACATGACACGATCTAGAATGGGCCACATAATTCCGTCATTGATCTATGGAGCAGTAGAAGATTTGATAGGCAAGATGTATAATGAGTGTCAACAGTAGGAAGGGGTAGATCTGGTGGGCGCCTGGTAAATGATGCTTCCCTGTGTATGTAGTGGCAATTATAAAATATAGTGAGAGTGGCATGATACTGTCGAAATTTTCTTTCCCGTTTGGATTCTGATCATTATCCGATTTGTAACTGAAATCAGATGATTATAAATTCTATAGTCAATATCGTGGTCACTATTTCGAATTAGACCTTTTCTGTATCAGTATCATAATGCTCCTGTCCGCAAATCAAAGACACCCTGATCGTGGCTCGAAGGAAATCAGGTAGATTAGAATTGAACCGTCCTCCCAAAAAACTAATGTCAGCGAAATAGAAAATTTTTGATATCGAAATGAACGTCAGTTGTATGCTGAATCGATCAATTCGCTAAAAAAAAAAATCATCGAACAACGATTCGCCATAGTTCATGAAGAATGGGAACCTATTCCGCCAGCTGTTTGCCAACACTTCTCTGCTGCTACATGGCTGACGTCTTTGGAATGAACGTCAATATTACCTCCGACTCTTGTGGTCACATACTGTATTTAAATAGATTCAGAAATCACATGCACCCGCTACGCGACCACTACGTCGTTTTAGCTGGATAACTGGAAGCAGGAACGTTACGATTAATTTGACGTTATCACACACTATCCTTCACTTTCACTCGCTCTTTTTGCCTCTGATATATGAGGTAATAAATTAACAGTCCGCCGACAGTGTAACAAACCTGAACTCTCATGGCGTTGTAAGTAAATTTAAATGGGTAAAATAGACTTCAAATTATTTAATAACAGATTATTACAGGTATTTACAGTTCTGAGGCGCCACAAGCACATGCCTCATTGTGTTAAATAAAAAGAAAATATTTACGATATTGCAGTGTCTGTGTTATCCCGAACTGCAGTGCAATGAAATACATTCGCAGATGTGTATATGGCCTACCATGGGCTGTATAATGGAATGAGGACAACCTAACTTTTGCGCCGGGCAGGGACTCGAACCCCGATTTCCCGTTTATCGCGAGCGGTCGCCTTACCGTTAGGCTATCCGGCAACGATTCACGGCCACACCCAAACTTCTAAATGTCATAAACCTGTCCCGGTCCGGCACAAATTTTCATCGTCGTCATTCCAGTATACAGCTCATGACAGTTCGTATTCTCATCTGCGAATACGCCTCATGTAGAAAAATATTTAGTGAACCAAAAAATAAACAGATACAAGTCTGCTAGAGGTAGTTAGTGCGAAACTGATGCTTACTCACGATCTTCACTGCATCGACATTTACTTGACGTACCTAGAGAAGGAAATAGTCTGCTGCGCTCATGGGTACTTTGATCGCGCAGTACATGGCACTTTTGTCCGGCTTTCACATCGGACTTTAGTTTTGGCTCTTCATCCAAGTGTACCGAAATGGTGAAGGTCTGGTGAAACATGCTGTGGTTGGCGTGAGCCAGATGCCGCAGTTCAGTATATCTCATAGTCGTGGCTGTCTACTCGCTCAAGGAACCTCTTTCTGAGGTTACCAAAAGTCATAAACACCTCTCCCACTACACTCCTGATACTTACTACCTAAGTGTAAGAACGGAAAGAAAGCCAGTAGTGTGTGCGCCAACTCTCCTCGCTATCCAGTGCCTACGGATGCACATAGAGAACGCTGCTTTGCCTGCTAATCAAGAACAAGCGCGCAACTTAGATCTGTAGTCACTTTCACACGATTTTACAGAAACTATTCATCCAAAAAATTTGTTTTTCATTTTACTTGTACCCTTATACTTCAGCTTCATGGTGAAACGTGAGACCTGGTGGTCAAGGAAGGCAGGATTCGGTTATGATTGTGGACGGGGCCGCAATCAATTACTATTGGTTGGCTTTTCTTTTAATCACACAATTTATTTAAAATCAACAACGAATTAAAATAATGGCAATAATGTAAGAATAGTTTCACGGCTGAGGGCCTTAATGGCAATTAAATAAGAATTGATTAAACTTGCTGAAACTTACAATTACAGTTATTAAAATATAAAAGACAAGTGGCCAAGGACTTAAAGCTCGCTGCAAAAATAATACAATTGTCATCATCATCATCATTTAAGACTGATTATGCCTTACAGCGTTCAGTCTGGAGCATAGACCCCCTTATACAGTTCCTCCATGACCCCCTATCCAGTGCTAACATTGGTGCCTCTTCTGATGTTAAACCTATTACTTCAAAATCATTCTTAACAGAGTCCAGGCACCTTCTCCTTGGTCTAACCCGACTCCTCCTACCCTCTACTGCTGAACCCATGAGTCTCTTGGGTAACCTTGCTTCTCCCATGCGTGTAACATGACCCCACCACCTAAGCCTATTCGCCCTGACTGCTACATCTATAGAGTTCATTCCCAGTTTTTCTTTGATTTCATCATTGTGGACACCCTCCTGCCATTGTTCCCAGCCGGCCGGAGTGGCCGTGCGGTTCTAGGCGCTGCAGTGTGGAACCGAGCAACCGCTACGGTCGCAGGTTCGAATCCTGCCTCGGGCATGGATGTGTGTGATGTCCTTAGATTAGTTAGGTTTAATTAGTTCTAAGGTCTAGGCGACTGATGACCTCAGAAGTTAAGTCGCATAGTGCTCAGAGCCATTTGAACCATTGTTCCCATCTACTAGTACCTACAATCATCCTAGCTACTTTCATATCCGTAACCTCAACCTTATTGATAAGGTAACCTGAATCCACCCAGCTTTCGCTCCCATACAACAAAGTTGGTCGAAAGATTGAACGGTGCACAGATAACTTAGTCTTGGTACTGACTTCCTTCTTGCAGAAGAGAGTAGATCGTAGCTGAGCGCTCACTGCATTGGCTTTGCTACACCTCTCTTCCAGTTCTTTCACTATGTTGCCATCCTGTGAGAATATGCATCCTAAGTACTTGAAACCGTCCACCTGTTCTAACTTTGTTCCTCCTATTTGGCACTCAATCCGTTTATATCTCTTTCCCACTGACATTACTTTCGTTTTGGAGATGCTAATCTCCATACCATAGTCATTACATTTCTGATCTAGCTCTGAAATATTACTTCGCAAACTTTCAATCGAATCTGCCATCACAACTAAGTCATCCGCATATGCGAGACTGCTTATTTTGTGTTCACATATCTTAATCTCACCCAGTCAGTCTCCAACAGTGGAGACAGGTTGCAGCCTTGCCTTACCCCTGAAACTACTCTGAACCTTGAACTCAATTTACCGTCAACTCTAGTTGCTGTCTGACTATCTATGTAAAGACCTTTAACTGCTTGCAAAAGTTTGCCTCCTATTCCATAATCTCGTAGAACAAACAATAACTTCCTCGTAGGCACCCGCTAGATCTATAAAGCATAGATACAATTCCCTGTCCCACTCGTAACACTTCTCCATTATTTGCCGTAATCTAAAGATCTGGTCCTGACAACCTCTAAGAGGCCTAAACCCACACTGATTTTCATTAAATTTGTCCTCAACTAATACTCGCACTTTCCTTTCAACAATACCTGAGAAGATTTTACCCACAACGCTGGTTAAAGAGATACCTCTGTAGTTGTTACAATCTTTTCTGTTTCCATGTTTAAAGATTGGTGTGATTACTGCTTTCGTCCAGTCTGATGGAACCTGCCCCGACTCCCACGCCATTTCAATTATCCTGTGTAGCCATTTGAGACCTGACATTCCACTGTATTTGATGAGTTCTGACTTAATTTCATCCACCCCAGCCGCTTTATTGCACTGCAATCTATTGACCATTTCCTCCGCTTCCTCAAATGTGATCCTATTTCCATCATCATTCCTATCCCATTGTACATCGAAATCTGAAACATTACTGATCGTATTTTCACCTACATTGAGCAACTCTTCAAAATATTCCCTCCATCTGCTCAAGGCATCAACAGGATTCACCAGCAGTTTTCCTAACCTGTCCAAAATACTTGTCATTTCCTTCTTACCTCCCTTTCGAAGACTGCTAATTACACTCCAGAATGGTTTTCCAGCAGCTTGACCCAAAGTCTCCAACCTGTTTTCAAAGTCTTCCCAAGATTTCTTCTTGGATGCTGCAATTATCTGTTTGGCTTTGTTTCTTTCTTCAACAAAACTTTCTCTGTCTACTTGAGTTCTCGTATGTAGCCATTTTTGATACGCCTTCTTTTTCCTTTTACAAGCTGCCTTGACTGTGTCATTCCACCAAGCTTTTGGCATCATCCTACCTTTACACACTACTGTTCCAAGACATTCTTTAGCCACTTCTAGTACTGTGTCCCTGTACCTTGTCCATTCCTTTTCCAATGACTGTAATCGAATACATTCAACTAACTGGTACCTTTCTGAGATCACTGTTATGTACTTGTGCCCGATTTCTTTATCCTGAAGTTTCTCCACTCTTATCCTCCTACATATGGACCTGACCTCCTGCATTTTCGGCCTCACAATTGCCAAATTAAAATTTTAAAACAAGTAACGATACTCACGGCTGAAGGCCTTAATGGCAATAAATTAAGAATTGTTTAACTTGTTGCAACTTACAAACTACAATTATTAAAATATTGAAAACAAATCACCAAGGTCTTAAAGGTTAACTACTAAAATAGAATTGCCACATTACAATTTTAAGACAAGTACCGACAGACACGGGTGAAGGCCTTTAACGACAAGAATAGCAATTATTAAAAAAATTTAACAAACATACTGTCAAACAGCAAGGCAATAACAAAGGTTAATTAAAAAGACACGCAACTGATCACCAAACAGGTTAGACAAAATGATAGTAAACTTGATAGCACAACCGTTTAAACTTGCTGTAATGCCAAGAATGGCAATCATATTAAACAAATTTAGAAACATACAATAAAACAGCAAATATAATAAAAAGGTTAATTCAAAAGCACAAGAACTGATCACCAAACAGGTGAGACCAATGATGGTAACTTGATAATACAATAATAAAATAATAACACAATAATAAAACACAAGGGCTAGTCACAGACCGTGTTGTAGGAATCGACTTCTGAGCAAGTCAGGTTAAAAACACTTTCGCGAGCGATGAGATAGGCATCCAAGAGTTGCATTCACTTCACAAGATGGTAACTCAGACTAATGGCAGTCTAAAGAATGACTAATGATAATCTGCTGGAGCTACCTAGTGTCCGATAGCCAATGCAGCGATGGAACACCACGCCAAAGCCGGAACTGGTGGTCAGCACTACGTCCTCAGAATGCTGTGTTTAGAGTGCCCGAAGGGAGAAAGGAACCACTACTACCAGAGTACAAGAAACACCAACCGACCTACAAATCAAGGAAACTGTCAAAACTAAACGCCTTACCGGACGCCAGCGGCAAGGCGAGGAAACGTACACTGCCGTTACATACACTAACCTCGAGGACAGGTCACTGGAGCGTTAGCACCCACCAGGCACGAAAAATACCGCTGGTTGAACTTAACAAAAAAATGGCTCTGAGCACTATGGGACTTAACTTCTAAGGTCATCAGTCCCCTAGAACTTAGAACTACTTAAACCTAACTAACCTAAGGACATCAAACACATCCATGCCCGAGGCAGGATTCGAACCTGCGACCGTAGCGGTCGCGCGGTTCCAGACTGTAGCGCCTAGAACCGCTCGGCCACCCAGACCGGCTGAACTTAACAAATAGTAACACATAGAATACAGCAATTAGTAACAAGAGGTCGAGGAAAGCTAATTAGATCCGCCTTCCCCAAGACGCCACTCGCTACTCTTCGTCTCGGCGACACTGCGAGCAGCAACACGAACCCAAGTCACTGGAGAATCGCGAGATCTCGCAATGGTGGAGGTTTCACTGCTAGGATTAAAATCCACTCAACTTAAAGCTTGTTGGATCCGGTTGACGACTAGATCGTGTACCCTCGCGACCAGAGCACTTCCATCCGGCAGTGCATGCGTGCCGCCAGTGGTCCTGCCGTGTAGGTGCACTGCCCTCTTGGCTCCTCCGGAGTCCCCAACCGAACCGTCCATTCACCCGACCCGGAAGAACAACGACGTCACCCTAAAGATAGGGCCACAGTTACTACATATCGATAACGCCGCTGCTGCCACAAGCGGACAGGCAACACTTGCAAAACCAAGTGGTGCCAGTCAACACAAGAAGAATACAAACAACCGCAACCATGTCAACTAAACGATACAGTCTGTCCTCCAGCAGAGGACGGAAACTTACAATAGCACCAACGCTAGCCGCAACACGGCTCAAAATGCCCATCATCTCGTTAATGGTCAAACTTCTTGTGGTATTCTCGTTTAAGTAAGTCGCTGCCCGAAATTCAGAAGTTTGCAATTAAAAATATGGGTCGGTATAATTTTACATTTGGTGTGTAATACACCATATGTTACTGTGAATGAAATTTAGCTAAGATACTGAATTTTTCTTTAGACTTGGGAGAAGGTTTTTATCTGTCTCCAATCTCGAGAAAATGGAATTTACGTAGCAAACACATTTTCGACCGCATGCGCGCAAGAATGAAATACTCATAACACACCTCATATCCCCTAAACCGTTCGACATATCAACACGAGATTTTGGCAAGTGATACCACACAAAGAGGAGAGTATTTTTCTTTATAGGTAACATACGGAATTTTCTAACCTACGATAATATAGAAGAAGCTAACGTTTTTATTTAATTTTTTTCAATCCATTACTGTAATTTGTTATGGGTATCAGCTATTGAAAAGATAATTTACTAGTATCAAAATAAAGGCAAAATTTCTTATTTTATGTTGTAGCAAACCGGCACAGTGAGGTTTTCCATAAAGCATTAACCACTCTGGTCGCCTATTGCTCGCTTAATAAAACACCCTGTTTCAAGTTTCTGTCCTAATAGCTATTGCAAGGTGAGCTTGTGCAACTCATACTACGTTTTGGCAAAAAAAGAAAAATTACTCTTGACAACAGGAGAGATGTAGTTGTCCCTTATTATTGATGGAGCTTCTTCAAATGAGAAAAGGTTAACAAATGTGATAAAAAGATATCGCCAATTTTGTTGCAGTTTTTGGGGAATCCTGTAACCCACCATATTTTTAATAGTGAACGATTGGAATGGAAACTTACCAACGTATTTTGTCCTTATTCTTCGTCTGTGAAATATGAAAATCATTCAAGGGGAAATAATGTACCATGTTTCTGTTCCTATCCCCATTCAGATTGAAGTGTTACACTCCTCAACCATAATCATTTTTGTGTGTGTTAAAGATAGATTACATATATTTATAACATACTTTACACTTATTGAGTAGTCTCAAGCGGTTCATAAGGCAATAAAACAATGTAATTTTTAAGGGCCATCGATAGGTGGTGAAACGAGATTTGCTATGGGTTTTTGGAGCCAACATGAGTGTAGAAATAACACTTTTATTTTCGTATCTAGAATGTACGTCTTGATAAACTGTCGACTTGATTTGTCTTCAGTTCCTTACTTAATAAACCGCTGTTTCAGGAGGTTTAAGATGCAGAAAGCAACTCATTTGCTAAGTTTCAATACTTACTGATCCTTATTAAAAAGGACACTTTGTTACAAGATTACGCTGGAATTGTAACAAGAGCAACAATTAATTATGGCCTGACTTGGTAACCTTCTCTCTTTCCGGAAAGCGTCATCAGTGGCGATTTTTGGCTAAAGAAGTTCAATAACTCAGACGAAAATAATTAGCCAAGTCTGTTGCACTGTAACACAGTGTATCTTTAATAACAAACACCTGGGACTGAAACTCAAAAAAGGATTTTATTTCTACACTTCAGTTACATTTGACATATGAAAAAGTAGAGCAGATATTGTAACATCTGTCCGTTGCTGTCCCTGTAGAGAATGAAGGAGTTGCCAGAAATATTTTTTTTTATTCGATCAGTGATATTGACTTTGACGAATAGTTGACAAGTTGCTCTGCATACTGGCATACTGTAATTGAATTCATAGCTTCAGAGTTACAAAAGAGTTTTATTGGGTCAGTTACACTCTACAGCAAAAATGCAGTACCGTTCTATTAAACATAACAGATTTGATGCCTGTGTATGTCTGGATGATAATGTTACAAAAACACGATAGGCATTACTTTATGAACTACTCGAGACTAATCATTAAGGTAAAAATAGATTATAGTATATGTGATATGTCTTTATCACACTAAAAGGTAATTATGGTAGAGAAGTTCATCACTTCACTCTGAATTGGGATAGGAACAGAAATATCGTACACCATTTGCAGAGATTTATTTTCATATTTCTCAGATGAAAAACAGGGAAAAAATCCTTTGGTAAAATTCCATTCCAGTCTCTCACTAGTATAAATATGGTGGGTTACAGGATTCCGCCGAAACTGCAACAGAATTGGTTATTTATTTTTGTCCGATTTGTTAACCGTTTCTCATTTGAAGAAGCCTCATCAGCTGTGAGAAACGGCTACATTTCCCTCCTTCGCAGGCTTAATTTTGCCTTTTTTGCCAAAATGCAGTATAAGTTGCACAAACGCACCTTGCAATAGTTATTGCGACAGAACCTTAAAACATAGTCTCTTATTAAACAAGCAATAGGCGGCCAGGGTGGTCAACAGCTTACAAAAAACGTCATTGAGACGGTTTACTGTAGTAAAAGATAAGAAAGTTGGCGTTTCTTTTGATACTGGCAAATTCTCTTTTCAATAGCTGTCGAAGACTACTGGATTGAAAAAATAAAATAAAAACCTTAGCTTCTGGAACATTACTGTAGATAATAAGGTATCATACGTTAACAATATCGCAAAATACTCTCCTCTTTGTGTGGTATAATTTGTCAAAATCCTGTACTGATATCTCGAACTGTTTACCATATGTGATATATGTTATGAACATTTCATTTAGCTGCGCGTTCGGTCGGAAGTGTATCTGCTGCATAAATTCCATTTACTCGCGATTGGAGACAGATAAAGTCCTCCTCCCAAGTCTAAAAAAAATTCAATATCTTATCTAAATTTCATTTGCTGTGACATATAGTGTAATATGCACCAAACGCAAAATCATTGCTATCCATATTTTCCATTGCAAACTTCCTCAAATTTCTGACAGCGTCTTACTTCAATGAGAATATCAAAGTAAGTATGACCATTATCGAAATTTTGGGCACTTCATCATGAAAACAACACATGAAGCTATATGTAACCTGAAAATCAATTTTTTTGCCAATTAGTTTCCGTAAAAGCGTTTGGAAAAGATTGCAGGGCGTGCGCCTCGATTACGTCAGCGCAGCACATCGCCAATCGGCGCGCTGAAAGTGTGCAAAGAATGTCTCGTTCATTCCAGCTCGTCGGCAGGCGCTGGGCCACGCCACGCCACACGGCTGCCATTGTGTGGTGCCTCATTAGATAACAAGGAGATATTTTCCTCGCTGGGTCGAGCCACCTCGCTCTGGGCCCCCTGCAGAGGTAGCCGCCTTTGGTTCTGTGTGCACTCTGACATCTAGTAGACCACATACAAGAGAGGAGAACGCCCAGATGCAATGTTTCTCAAAAAATTCCTCCCAGAGATCCTTGAATCACACATTTCGTCACTGGAACTTAACTCATGTTTAAATCATCCTTCGTTGGCAACAGACCGAGCAGTTCCTATCAAATTTCCCCTCAACACCTTCCTGTCGCCAACGGCTGGGTGCAAGTAGCGAAGTTCAGTTCCTGATGCAAAACTGAGGGCAAATGTCCATGGCTTCCATCACATATGCTAAGAATTGCCATGTGTGAACAAAATGCACACCGCAAGACAGAAAATCAGGAACGTTCCAAATTATGCCATTTTTGCAGAGCCCATGTATCATTGCCTACTAAATCTTCCTACACGTAATTGGTGTCCAAACACCCCGATCGTCCAGACAGCTAATAAAAAATTAATTAAAAAATAGAGAAACGTTAAGGTGGTGGTTTTAATGCTTCAAATGTTCTACATAGTTTCCCCTCACTTGAGTACAATGTACGGAACGTTCAAACAATCACGTGAAACTGTCAGAAAAGTCCTTCTTTGGAATGTTGTTCAAATCGCATGTCATACTGACTTTAATGTCAGTTATGTCATCAAAGCGTTGACCTATCATGTGAATTTCTGCAGTTTGTCGTCTTGTGGTAGGCTCATATTCATAATATCAAGTCTCATCGCGCATGATGATTTTTTTTCCACAAAAGAATAGTCCGTATTTTGCGTTTCAGTCAAGTTGCGGCAGATGTCTATGCGTTGTTGTTTTTGTTTGGCAGTCGAAATGTGAAGGACAAGCTTGGCGCACAATTTTGTCTTCTTCAAAACATAATGAAGAGTGCTGAATTTCTGATTTAGAGATGTTGCTCCACACATTTCTTTGCGGCCACACGTTCACTAATAAACACTATCTGCTCACAACTAACTGGTCGAATGTACGTCTATTGTGTACAACTGTTAGTTCAAGCTGCCACTGTAGTTAATGTGCTGCCGTTGCTTGCACGCCAGGTGTAAAATAAGTCCCGCAACTTTGGGATACTTTAACCGCTTATTGTTCTATTGCAACAACTTAGAGGGTAACGACGGACCATTTGCATATGATGATACAGTTCGGAGCTACACCCACAACAACGTCCTCCAAACTGCATAATCATCAGTCGTGTCCATTCTCATTGAATGCAAAAACTTGTAGGATGTTAGGCGAGGGTGCTCCAGACTCAAACTATTTTTCAATAAAGTACATTTTCTTTGTCAGAAAAACCTGCATCTCTATGTGTCAGTCTACTGTTCCCGCCTTCTTTGATCTGCCTTGCTTTGTCGACATTCACAGCTCAATTTTTCTATTATTGTTCTTCATTTCTGAAAGTCGTTATCCTCGACTGAGCTGTGCCTTTACACTTCTAACGAAGTTCTGAAATTATTTTTTCTGTTCCTTCCTCAGTTACGGAATTCAGTTATCCGCAGTTTTTGTCGTTGTTTCAGAGCATAAACAAAAACAGAAATGAAGTTTGGGGCCAGTGTGCGGCCTGTGCAGGAGGCGCCCGACGCACAAAGAGAGGCGGCTGGGGCGACCCCTGACACGCGCTATCTGCCAGAAGGGAGGTCATCTGCTTATCGGCGTGGCCGGGCAATGTCCAGGCCCGCCTGCCAGCGATGGCTATCTGCTGCCGACGACCAGGCGCGGCTTCCTCGTGCCGTGGTCCCCAGCCACCAGCCACCAGCCTCTCACTAACCGTGCAGGCGTCAGCGGCAAGTGATAGCACTGCTTTCGCCTTACGTTACAGAACAGATCCACAACCAGCCGCTAAGATTTCAGAGGATGATGCAGCGGTATTTCGGGTAAGTTAATTTCATTGTTGAAAGGCTGCAAGTGTCAGCAGAGATTCCAAAGGTGTCCTCTCACTGCTTTAGGATACATTGGGCCCGTACCTCATACACCAGAAATATTAAAAATGAAACGAAACAAAGAGAGCTCATATGGCTGAATAAACGAGTATGAATCAGTTACAGTCATCAATTGACCTAGGTGACAAAACTACATTATTTTAAATCCCAGACTCAAAATTATTGAGACCACAGAATTTTACGTAATCTCAGGCTGTTAAAGTTCAGTGTGGTGTAAATTAACCACAAACTGAACTCAAATGGAATCAAAGTGGGCTCGCATGTGCTCCAGATCCATCTTCCTCCACGCGGTTTCACTCGAGTCTAAAGTGCGTACACACTGATTTCTGGAGGACCGCGACGATCAAGTTGGCTATCACCCTTGTCTCAGACATGGTATACGGGGCGAAGCATCAGTTCCGTCGTTCTTCGAAGAACGTTCGGTAATTCATATCACATGTGCCTTGTTCATAAATGGCATGTAGAGTTGCTGAAAGCAGAAGCAGTCCCTCGAGCATCAACACCTCCCTGATGTAGTGATTACTGTTCAAACTGCCCCCAAGCATTAAGAGTCGAGATTGTAAGTTATACCTTATAACGTGCCAGTCCGTGATCTTTGCGTTTGTTCTCTACGTCGCTCACAATGCATGCGACCAGACGTCATCGTCACGATATTGTCTGTCACAGTGCAGCTTCACTGAGATCGGGTAACAATAATTAATCGCCAATGAGCATCAATCAGTTGCTATCTAATCACTAGAGGACGAGAACACGACCTCATCTGACCAAAACAAATTCGGTCATGCACTGTTGCTCTGAGCCCTTACAGAAGCATGAATCACTCATAAAGCTCCTTAATTCGCATTGACGAATATTGATATAATTAAATAAAGCAATGTCTGAGTTGTGATCATTAAAAGGAAAACATTAAGAAAAGATCTCATAGGATAATAACATGGGCTACAACCGAAGGATTAACCTTTGACTATTTGTTTCTTCAACTTACACAAAAATTCCATTTGCAGGCATGAAAGCATATGAACAGAATGCTTGGAGTCTAGCAGGAAGAACACTGGAATTGCAGCGAAATCTCGAAGGTCAACAGTTGTATACAAGTCTTCGTACAGTAACAAATTCATCACGTTGGAAATCCTCACTCATCGATGAGCCAACTTTGATTTTAAGTCCACTAGCAATCACTGTTCCAAAATATTTTTAATTTACAAACTGGGGCACGAAACGGGTCCACATTGCACATGTATCAATCTCCTGAACTACCAGATACCGAGAGTATTTCTCAAAGTCCGAGTAACATTTAAGCCCAAGCGGTTCTCTGGTCGCACAGTCCCTCACCATAATCAACATGGCTGCCAAAAAGACGAAGACGAAAGTTAATATCCTGGGCTCTGCTCTGCCTGCCTAGTTAGAAACTTCGTCGTTGACTACTCGTCCTGCCTTACTCAATACAGCGAGTTACAACTGGACCACCATTCGTGAGATGAGATATATTACACTATTTATACATTTTAAATACATAAAAACTACTCTTGATTCATTAGCAACCTAATACGACATAACTCAGTTTTAAACATCGCAATAATAACGATGTTTATTCATTTTTATACGCCACTAATGGAACTGCAGAAGACCTTGTCAAGACGGCAGTTTATTCACTTTGCCGCTGCAGTGCTACCTTAGTCAGATGACAATTTTACATTCATTAATGTCATGAAATAAACATATGGATTGATAGGATAACGGAACGACTCTCTCGTGCTGGCGATAATCGCTTGTGCACATATGGATAAATAATTATTTTCTCATCCATAGTCGGGTTATTCAGTAAGTGATTTATAGCTATCTGCTAGTTGCTCAAAAACAAGAGAAATGTGGTCATTCCATAGCTGACATTAGGATCTACACAACGATGTGTCATATGAATACATTGCGTTTTTCATTTGTTATTGGTTTTATAAACAATTTTAATGTAAATGTTAATAACTTCTTTAATAATAATTTTATGCACATGATGATAATTTTACAGAGCTCGCCCCACAATCGTGAATCGTCATTTTTCCCTCGTTCTGTTTGGGAGTGGAACAGGGAGAGAAGATGCTAGTTGTGGTACGAGGTACCCTCCGCCACGCACCGTATGGCGGATTGCGGAGTAAGTATGTAGATGTAGATGTAGAATTCGCCACTGTCGTTAGATTTTTCGTTGCGTCAGCTGCAAGCAGTTTTAAAGTTTTCAATACATATATTAGGTTGCGGTTTTAACATACTCCCAAGGGGACCGCGCCTACTCGTCATCACCGATTTCGTCCAAGTTTGTGGTATACACAGGGCTTGGCCAGAATGAAAGCGAGGGAAGATGAAGCTCCAGATGGCCAAGCTTTTAGAAAAAAGCAGCATTCTTGGCGCGAGTCGGGTGAGGCAAAAGCCATTTATTTTAGGGTAGTTACCAGGCAGCGTTTGGCGCAGCGTGAACAGTATAGACTGATAGATCGACGGTCGTAGGATCAAATCCCTCAGCAGAAACTTCTTTTTTTTTCAATTTTTACGTTACTTTTACTGCAAATAAGCCGAAATAATGCCCAATGTATTGTATTTATTAATATTTTCATAAAAGACTTGAAAATGAAAGGTAAAGGAAAATTGGGGATTGTAAATGAATTTCCAGGAAGGCGTACACGAGAACTTGGTATATAAAACTAGATACTTTTATTATCGTATGTTACAGTTGATGATTTACACGTGCTAGCGTGATATTCATCGTATAAAAAAGGGGAAAGCAGTAATTTTCTTGGCATTTGCACACGTTATAAAGGCTCTTTTTTACAATTACATAGTTGTTTTAAAGTGTCTATGTTGAAAAACAAACTTGGTTTACTTTTATTAAAGGACCCCTTCGTCGCACAGTTTGGCAGAAATCCACGCCTAATGCATCATTCCGCCATATATAGGCAGGGATAGCTGGTTATGTATATGGAATATACAGCCTATCCGGGATTTAATTTTTTTCTCTCGCTCAATGGGTCGATTTCACCTGCACCAGGAATCTATTGATTGCGGCAGCTGCCAAGTGCTGCTCCAACGACAATACGAAACTAACGGAATACGAGGTGCTATACGCCCTAGTTATATTTCTTTTGTGAAAATTTATTTGCAATCTCAGATTTTCCTTTTCTTTTCATATCTTTCATGATAGTAATGAATACAATGTACTCAGCTTTATTTCGCTTTATTTGCAATGCGAATAAATTGAAAATTAAAAGACTATGTTCCCACAGGTATTCGACACCAAGACGTTCGGGTTACCGCTCTTTACCCTTTCCGCTGCGCCAGCCGCTGCTTGGCAACTGCTCTAACATACACTCCTGGAAATTGAAATAAGAACACCGTGAATTCATTGTCCCAGGAAGGGGAAACTTTATTGACACATTCCTGGGGTCAGATACATCACATGATCACACTGACAGAACCACAGGCACATAGACACAGGCAACAGAGCATGCACAATGTCGGCACTAGTACAGTGTATATCCACCTTTCGCAGCAATGCAGGCTGCTATTCTCCCATGGAGACGATCGTAGAGATGCTGGATGTAGTCCTGTGGAACGGCTTGCCATGCCATTTCCACCTGGTGCCTCAGTTGGACCAGCGTTCGTGCTGGACGTGCAGACCGCGTGAGACGACGTTTCATCCAGTCCCAAACATGCTCAATGGGGGACAGATCCGGAGATCTTGCTGGCCAGGGTAGTTGACTTACACCTTCTAGAGCACGTTGGGTGGCACGGGATACATGCGGACGTGCATTGTCCTGTTGGAACAGCAAGTTCCCTTGCCGGTCTAGGAATGGTAGAACGATGGGTTCGATGACGGTTTGGATGTACCGTGCACTACTCAGTGTCCCCTCGACGATCACCAGTGGTGTACGGCCAGTGTAGGAGATCGCTCCCCACACCATGATGCCGGGTGTTGGCCCTGTGTGCCTCGGTCGTATGCAGTCCTGATTGTGCACGGCGCCAAACACGCATACGACCATCATTGGCACCAAGGGAGAAGCGACTCTCATCGCTGAAGACGACACGTCTCCATTCGTCCCTCTATTCACGCCTGTCGCGACACCACTGGAGGCGGGCTGCACGATGTTGGGGCGTGAGCGGAAGACGGCCTAACGGTGTGCGGGACCGTAGCCCAGCTTCATGGAGACGGTTGCGAATGGTCCTCGCCAACACCCCAGGAGCAACAGTGTCCCTAATTTGCTGGGAAGTGGCGGTGCGGTCCCCTACGGCACTGCGTAGTATCCTACGGTCTTGGCGTGCATCCGTGCGTCGCTGCGGTCCGGTCCCAGGTCGACGGACACGTGCACCTTCCGCCGACCACTGGCGACAACATCAATGTACTGTGGAGACCTCACGCCCCACGTGTTGAGCAATTCGGCGGTACGTCCACCCGGCCTCCCGCAAGCCCACTATACGCCCTCGCTCAAAGGCCGTCAACTGCACATACGGTTCACGTCCACGCTGTCGCGGCATGCTACCAGTGTTAAAGACTGCGATGGAGCTCCGTATGCCAAGGCAAACTGGCTGACACTGACGGCGGCGGTGCACAAATGCTGCGCAGCTAGCGCCATTCGACGGCCAACACCGCGGTTCCTGGTGTGTCGGCTGTGCCGTGCGTGTGATCATTGCTTGTACAGCCCTCTCACAGTGTCGGGAGCAAGTATGGTGGGTCTGACACACCGGTGTCAATGTGTTCTTTTTTCCATTTCCAGGAGTGTATGTGGCCCATGACTCGCCCAACCCGCGTCAAAAATGCTACTTTTTCGAAACGCTTGGCAAGAGAGCTCCCACTTCTGTCGCTCTCATTTGTAGCCAAGCCCTGCATATATCATAAATTTGGACGAAATCGGCGATGCCTAGTGGACGCCTTCCCATTGTCAGTTCCTGAGCCGTTTAGCCTCGCTTTCTCAAGCAAGCGGAGGCACACACTACCACGTTCCACTTCGGGTTTTCCAAGTCGCCGAGCCGGTGCAATCTGTCGAGCGGCCTCCACGTCTGCTCACAGCTCGCTGCTGCAGCCAGGGTGCTCTGCCTAGCGCCGAGTCTCACTTACAAGGCTCAGCCCCGTCACGGTAGCTCCACAGCCACACACCGCTCCGCCAAATATTCTGCTTTCCTTTCAGTTCTTAGTGGACATACCGGTTGTAGTATCACAACATATGTGCTCATCACAAACTACAAGGAGGCTCGACTGAAAGGTCTACATTGTTATCAACCAGCATGGAAAGGCCAGCATTCGCGAGTGCACTGCAGCCTGAGGGGTTTGATGTATCTGGACAAAGGAATCTGGCGTAATGGTTTGTGCATCATAAGTCTAGTCCGCAGCAAAGAGGTCCACAATTGTTGCGGTAGTCTTCCAACGTTGAGATGTGGGCAAAGCTGTGCTGTCCTTTACGGTCGTGTGGACAAGATGTCGGTCATCCAGTGGTGTTGTCTAGTTGTGAAGTCTGGTACCTGATCCAGCAGTGTGCAGCCTTTTCCTGCCCTTTACCTCTGCCGTGGTAGTATGGCCTCAGCGGACCAAAATATTATGGTATGACAAATTCTCTTCCGACATACCTACTTCCTGCCCTGTTCGAACTAACTGATAAGCTTTTGACGTCAGTGATGCATAGTGTTTATTGCTTTGACGTATCCAACTTCATTTGATGGTCTTCCATTCACTCACCTTATGTAAGACGTATATCCGTCACACAACAGAATGCTTTGCTAGATGTACTTATACATCATTTCTCTATGGTCTCATTCAGTTGGTACACGGTTGGTGCCTTGCTGGAACGCATATTGTTCTAGGCATCCTTCGAGCTGAAATACATTTTGTAATTGCTTCTGAAAGTTACAGCTTTCACAAACGTTGGAGTGTAGGTTCTCTCTATCGTGGGGTTAGTACGGCTGTCACCACATCCCACATATCTATCTCCATCGGTTCCTATCTTCCCATGTTTCCTCGTCTTCTTCTATTTCTCTTTTTCTCATGGGCTCCTTTACTCCCATCTACGCAGGCAACCTTCGATCTTGGGTACAATAAGATTTTCTTTGGCCATTTGTCATTCGCACTGTATGTCCATACCTGGCAAGCTGCCGTTCTTCTGGTCTATCTGTGATGCTTTCTTGGGTCTGGATCATTTTCCTAATCGACCTTCATTTCCACAGCGCCGGCCGGGGTGGCCGTGCGGTTCTAGGCGCTTCAGTCTGGAACCGCTTGACCGCTACGGTCGCAGGTTCGAATCCTGCCTCGGGCATGGATGTGTGTGATGTCCTTAGGTTAGTTAGGTTTAAGTAGTTCTAAGTTCTAGGGGACTGATGACCACAGATGCTCAGAGCCATTTGAACCATTCCCACAGCTCTCAGTTTGTTTTTATTTTTTACAATAAGATGCCGGAACACGCACCATAGGTCGTTATAGGATCTACAATCCGTACTTGTATAGAGCATCTCCTTTACTTCCTAGCTTATTTTGCAAGGCCCTAACGGACGGTTTACCTTGGCTAATCGTTGCCGTTTCTCCCAATTGCTTGTCCGATTTTCCGATAGGATGCTACCCAAAAGTTTAAATTTTTTATCCGCCTTAATGTGCTGCCCATCTTTTATTATGTTTCCTACACTTCCTCTACTGCATAAATATTCAGCCTTTTAAAAATTTACATTCAATCAACACTGACCATATACTTCCATATAAGTCGAACTGGGAATGCTCGATATAGAGATTTGGGTGCCCAACTTAAATCTGTAGAATACCTATAACCGTACTGATCTCAGGTATCAAACCAAACACATTGATTTAAGGTATAAGAGAACTGCGAATATCACTGGCGGATGATCACAGACTTGTAACGACAAGAATAGAAAGGAAATTCCTTGAATCTGATTAAGAAACACTACGCTTTATTTCATAGTGCGTGGATACTATCTTCTGGTGTAAGTTTTACTGTACTATTGAAGATAACAATAACAAAGAGCAGTACTGCTGAATGAGGCGATAGTAGCCACACCTTTACGTTGCGTCTTATCTTTCCCCGTCTATCATCTGACGAACTGTCAGGAATTCAGGGAGAAGAACATAATTAATAAAGGTCGAAAATGAAACATAAGTGTGGGAACAGTGAAACAGCGGTCCCGATACGGTGTTAAAGTTTTTACCACATGAAACGCTTCCTCTTGACAACTTATTTGTTGACGATGAAGTACTAGTGCAGTTGCCAGGAAGAGCTCTAAAATTCTGTACCTTTATCGAAGGTAGCATTCACGTTCTTTAGAGGAGGTGCCTAAAATCTAAGCATTGGCGAAAGCACTGTTACCAGTCTTTTTCGAATACTACACATTGTCTTATCTTTGTGCCTCAGTTAGCCTAATACTCAGCTGGTCTGTTTTGACAACTCGCCACTCACAACAAAAACAAATACTGTTGATATGTTCTGTGCAGACAATGCTTCACAGCTTCTACGTATCTGAAACAGGAAACATGATCCTCAAAAACTGTAATAGGACTTTAATTGGCTCTGAGCACTATGGGACTTAACTTGTAAGGTCATCAGTCCCCTAGAACTTAGAATTACTTAAACCTAACTAACCTAAGGACATCACACACATCCATGCCCGAGGCAGGATTCGAACCTGCGACCGCAGCGGTCGCGCGGCTCCAGACTGTATCGCCTAGAACCGCTCGGCCACTCCGGCCGGCGGACTTAAATTATTCACGACTAGTTTCGAAAATAAGAATTATCAGTTTCTGGTTGGTGTAATCAAATCATTCCAGCCTACCGCAGTGAGCCATTGTTGCCATAAACCGTGAAACATTAAGCACTCTACAAAGGTTTTGTAAACGTAGCCGCAAGTCAATTATACGCAAAAGCTTTGTACAATGGTTAATACTTCACGGTATATGATAACAATGGCTCGCTCTAACATGCCGGTATGACTTGGTCACGTCAACTAGATGGTGATAATATCATTCAAACTAGCTGTGCGTACATTAACTCACATTGCAGCTTCTTGGGGGTCATGTCTTCTTTTTTCCACATACTGCCCTAAAATATGACAGTAATATAACGTAAAAAAATTACCTCTCTGTTTTGCCCCATGTCGCTGCGTACTTGCACTACAAATGCAACGAAGTTCCAATGTTTTATGGGTTTCTTCAGATTTTCCGGAAATTTTACGAAAAATAGTCGCAATCTATAGTTTCTCTTAATACACATATTCGCTTACCTAGATACAAACTTTCTAACTATGTCCCAATGTAGGCATGGCACATTTCGTAAAGAAACAAACAACCTCATCCTCTTTCTTCTTACTAGGGCAACGATACATTTTCTCGGTTTTGCAGTGAAATAGTGCATTGTACTTAAAAATCCGTATATAGTTAAAAACACGTTGAAGGGTAAAGGTTCCGGCAGAGATATCGGTAGGTGAATACAGACCAGCAGTAGGAAAGCAGATGACATTGTAAAGCATAAAAGCGATGTCGGAGGCAAGGATAACAAAACTAGAGCCATTCCTTTGCACATCGATGCTACAAAGTATTACTTGTCCGTTGGAACTGCTTGTTAAGCACAGAAGAAAAAGCGACGCAGTTAATGGTGTGGCTCCCGTCAGCGCAGCCAGTTAGTTGTATCTCTTCTTGGTAGAGCTCCATGGAAAAGATAAGCACGCAGACAGAGATTACGCAAAGCGTTAGCTGCAATCACTGATTTAATGGCCTCACTACGTCACCATCGCGTGATAAGAACACTTGGCATCGCTGGAGACAAGCAGACAGAACAAACTTTCCACCACCAAGACTCCGATACATCTGTATTAGACATTTTACCTCTGACACCGGTCTCCCAATACGAGTACGTTCAATTTGAGATAACAAACATTCTTCGCTCTCCGACCTGAAAGATGCGATTAGCGGTAAGATTTATGTTATGTTTTCTAAACTGAATTTTCATCTGTTTCTTTCTAAATTTGTTGCAAGAGAAACTGGTGATTCAATGGAATAAAGGAATTAAAACAAAAATTAAGATAAATGAAATCGAAAAGTATTCTTACAAGCAGATTTAAGATCTGTGAACTGCTTACTGATATTATCTCTATGTGATGCTCAAAAATGGATCTGAGCACTATGGGACTTAATATCTGAGGCCATCAGTCCCCTAGACTTAGAACTACTTAAATCTAACTAACCTAAGGACATCACACACATCCACGACCGAGGCATGATTCGAACCTGCGACCGTAGCAGCAGCGTCGATCCGGACTGAAGTGCCTAGAACCGCTCGGTCACAGGGGTCGGCCTACGCGATGCTTTCCTTTTTTTTTCCTTTTACTCTGGAACGGATTTTCGATCATACGTCACCACAGTATACTCTAAGACAGGTAGATAATTACAGAGACAACAGGAAAAGGCGTCAGAGTTTGACATTGTGTAAAATTATGGTCAACGGCTAAAAGACACATGTCATAAAGACTGTCTGAAGCAAATATATTAAAATTTGAAGAAAACTACCACATAAAAAATAGGCTAAGCAGAAAAAAGAAGACGGCTGCATAATTAAACAAGTACTAGAAACAGAACATTATTTTAATGAATAAAATATCTGTTTGATAAACAACATGATCTCCGTTCCACTTATTGCAAATAACAGGGTTGTAGCCTGTTCTTATCTCATTACACCAATTAAAACTAATCGGCATCGCCCTATCTAGACCTGCTTCTGAAGAATCATTAATGGTATAAATGTGTCCAGAATGAAATGTGCTCAGTGTCACAGTCGTTTTGTATATAAACAAGACTCTAGCGTAGTACGCGAATTACATTCACGCAACCAAATACACAACAATGCGAGTCAGAAGACCTACTTCTAATCCCCGTCTAAAACAAAGAATATACAGATATATCAGATACATGTTGTGAACTTACCACTGGACCACGAGGTAGATTTGTGCTCATTAGTTTAGTAGGTATACGTTTAGATGTTTGTGGTACGCTTCTTAATTACTGTCTAAATGTAAAAATGTTTAAACTGTTTTGGCTTTTTCCACATAACTGAGAATGATTTCAACTAGGTAACGTGGAAGGAACGCTAGCGTGTACTTTAGTTTTTCTGCTGTGTTTCACATCCTCGAGGATCTCTTGACTGTGGGTGTGCTTTAATCTAATAGAAGTAACGGCAATGCGCGTAACGAAGTTACACAATGTGACATGCAACGCGAATAGCTGTATTTCCCCCTCCCCCCACCCCCTCTAACGCAGGCTTACACATAATACTGTTTTCAAAGGTACGCTGTTACGTACTTTAATCATAACACGAATATACACTCCTGGAAATGGAAAAAAGAACACATTGACACCGGTGTGTCAGACCCACCATACTTGCTCCGGACACTGCGAGAGGGCTGTACAAGCAATGATCACACACACGGCACAGCGGACACACCAGGAACCGCGGTGTTGGCCGTCGAATCGCGCTAGCTGCGCAGCATTTGTGCACCGCCGCCGTCAGTGTCAGCCAGTTTGCCGTGGCATACGGAGCTCCATCGCAGTCTTTAACACTGGTAGCATGCCGCGACAGCGTGGACGTGAACCGTATGTGCAGTTGACGGACTTTGAGCGAGGGCGTATAGTGGGCATGCGGGAGGCCGGGTGGACGTACCGCCGAATTGCTCAACACGTGGGGCGTGAGGTCTCCACAGTACATCGATGTTGTCGCCAGTGGTCGGCGGAAGGTGCACGTGCCCGTCGACCTGGGACCGGACCGCAGCGACGCACGGATGCACGCCAAGACCGTAGGATCCTACGCAGTGCCGTAGGGGACTGCACCGCTACTTCCCAGCACATTAGGGACCCTGTTGCTCCTGGGGTATCGGCGAGGACCATTCGCAACCGTCTCCATGAAGCTGGGCTACGGTCCCGCACACCGTTAGGCCGTCTTCCGCTCACGCCCCAACATCGTGCAGCCCGCCTCCAGTGGTGTCGCGACAGGCGTGAATGGAGGGACGAATGGAGACGTGTCGTCTTCAGCGATGAGAGTCGCTTCTGCCTTGGTGCCAATGATGGTCGTATGCGTGTTTGGCGCCGTGCAGGTGAGCGCCACAATCAGGACTGCATACGACCGAGGCACACAGGGCCAACACCCGGCATCCTGGTGTGGGGAGCGATCTCCTACACTGGCCGTACACCACTGGTGATCGTCGAGGGGACACTGAATAGTGCACAGTACATCCAAACCGTCATCGAACCCATCGTTCTACCATTCCTAGACCGGCAAGGGAACTTGCTGTTCCAACAGGACAATGCACGTCCGCATGTATCCCGTGCCACCCAACGTGCTCTAGAAGGTGTAAGTCAACTACCCTGGCCAGCAAGATCTCCGGATCTGTCCCCCATTGATCATGTTTGGGACTGGATGAAGCGTCGTCTCACGCGGTCTGCACGTCCAGCACGAACGCTGGTCCAACTGAGGCGCCAGGTGGAAATGGCATGGCAAGCCGTTCCACAGGACTACATCCAGCATCTCTACGATCGTCTCCATGGGAGAATAGCAGCCTGCATTATTGCGAAAGGTGGATATACACTGTACTAGTGCCGACATTGTGCATGCTCTGTTGCCTGTGTCTATGTGCCTGTGGTTCTGTCAGTGTGATCATGTAATGTATCTGACCCCAGGAATGTGTCAATAAAGTTTCCCCTTCCTGGGACAATGAATTCACGGTGTTCTTATTTCAATTTCCAGGAGTGTACGTCCCTGTGGATGAATATGGATCCTCTCGAGAGTCGATGCTCAAATAGAAGAAATTAATGTGATATGATTCCCATCCACAATGAAAAACAAAGCTTCAGTTACAGTTTGGAATTATTAACAAGTAATTTTCCAAAGTATAGCCATGTACGTTACTCATTAAAGAATCTCATACTGTACAGTCACAATCAGCCAGCATTGCCAGCAGTTTCATTCGATGTAGTCTCTTGTCAAATACTTTTCAACATTTTTGGATGTTGTTTATTTCTTGCGATTCGTCGCCTCTGTCACTATAGAGCGAGTTTGTGTAGAAAACGTGATCTCCGGGTAACAAAAAGCAGGCAAAATAAGGGGGTGGGGGTGGGGGAGGGGAAGGATCTACCATGGCTTTTGTTCGTTTATGATAAAGTGAAAATGGTTTCAGAGACAAAAACTGTAAAATAATAAGACACCACCAAGACTTTCGACGGCAGGCTATTAAGCTGATTAACGGAAGATATAGTACTGAACCATAGTGCCTCTTTAATAAAAAAATTTAATACTTTTTCACAAAATTAACACTGATTATTTGTACAGATTGGGTTTGTCAAGACTCTTAAATTCTGCAATATACATTAAATGGCGGGTAATTTTTCTGGGTGGTTACTTATCTTTGCTCGGTCCTCTATGATCGTCTGCGATCGTATTTACATTAGTGTGATAGACAATCAGGGCTACGAAAGTGACGTAGACTAACTGGTTTCATAATACTGAACTGGCTCAGTAACTATCGTAATTGCTACTATTTTTAAGAGCAATCGACACCCAGGATGAGATTTATTAACTCTTTGATAGGCATATATTAGTAAAAGAAGGTGACACTGTGGATTACCGTTTGAGCTATTTAGCACACCTCTAAGATGCTATACTCCGATCTCTCGTGACCTACAGAAAAGGGAAGCTCACCATAAGATCATACCCCTTTTAAGGAAATGACCATGTCGCGCAAACGGAAGCGTCTTATTGAATGATAATTTATATGGGTGGCCCTGTCAGGCTTGAAAATATGGTAGCACACCACGCGTGGGTACATTTATGAGACAAGGGATCATCTGTCTATAACAGAAACACGCGGGCACTATAACGATCAGCTGTATCATCATAAAGCATCCACATATGAATTACCCACTGAGATTCAAATGAAAATTTAATAAATGGACAACGGATTACAATTGATAATTTAACACTGAAAAAGGTTGGATTCAGCAATGGTATTCCAGTGTTGATAGTTTGTGAGAGAAAGAGACACATCTACTAGTACTTGACGGAAATCTATTGCAGCATGCTCATGGCCTATAGGGACTCTGGTTTCTCGTACTACAATGTTTTCTCTCTCTCTCTCTCTCTCTCTCTCTCTCTCTCTCTATCTATCTATCTATCTATCTATCTCTCACACACACACATACACACACACACCTTTTTTAAAGAAACTTCTGCCATTCGACTGTACATTGTTAATTTATTTTACGCAGTTATAATTTCGGCTTTAGTCACACTCACGTGCACAGGGTCAAAAAGTCACTACGTATTTGAAAACATTACTTGCACGTTAAAATATATATGACCTGTTTGTGACATGTCATCGTCGAAAACACATATTCCTCGTGTTGTAGACCAGCTGTCGTGTTATAGGACATGAATGCATATACTAGATCATAATATGGCTGACATTGTGCTCAGAGAAAAACCACACAGTATGGCGTATTTAATATCCAATATATTCCTGTGACCTGCATTCGCCACTTCTGTTCATCAGCTGACGTTAACGTATGTCAAAACAGTCGCAGATATCGTAACGAAGATGCACCACTGTGTGAGCCACACGATCTTTAAAGTACCAGAGGTATTACCAGGAAAAGGAAGTGCGTATTTGTTTGGCTAAATGCTTAGCGCGTCCTTGTAATACATGTTCATAACAGCCTCTTACAGGGATACACTGTAATACCTGTAATTCCTCTTGACTCTTCCCAAATACCTCCTCCAAACATCCATCCACACAAACACCCTCCCACGCACTACCCTTGAATGCTATATTACACATAATACCCTTATTGCTGGCAGCCTACATTCACTCACCACTTCACTCTTCAGTGTATCGATTTTAATCTGTCAAGATATCGGCCTTTTACCTATTAACTTATGCAACCGCCCACCTGTTTTTATATATTCGCGTATAACTCATTTTCCATTCATCTGCATCTATACTTTAATTAATCAACAACTCACTCTTTTACATTTTAACTCATGCAAATGAACGATCTGTATTTTTTTTATTGTCCACAACATTCATTTTTGTCAACCACCATGCCCAGTTCTTATATTCTGTTTGAAAATTTTTGCTCTCATGTGGCTGAAGAGCAGCACACTGTATCCGCTGACAGTCCAACCCTCGCCCATATGCGGCACAAAGGATGAAACAACAACGAAGAAAAAACATCGAGACTTACATAAAAGATGTCACACCTGTGGAACAACTCGCACGACTCACGCGAAATGGTGGGACTGCAACAAAACACAGAAAGTGAAAGATTATGAGCCAGAACCTGTTCAATGACATTCTCTACACATTCCTAAAATACGACACTTCCTACAACTGAACACGATAGTTCAGTAGAAGGAGAAAGAAAAGAGTGGGGTGAAATGAGTAACAAGGGGAGAGGGCAGGTGACTTGTTGGGATGGGAGGTAGAGGGGAGAAGAGGACAGTTGAGAGCCAGTGGGAGTTGATGGGATGGACAGGTGATGCAACAGATTTGAAGGAAGGCATGGGGGAGGGAGACAGAGGGAAAGGGAGGTGGGACGCACAGGCTATTAAATCCGTGAGCTACAATACGTGATCAAAAGGATCCGAACAACTGGCTGAAAATGACTTACAAGTTCGTGGCGCCCTAAATCGGTAATGCTGGAATTTAACATGGTGTTGGCCCACCCTTAGCACTGATTACAGCTTCCACTCTCGCAGGCATACCTTCAATCAGGTGCTGGAAGGTTTCTTGGGGAATGGCAGCCCACTCTTCAGGGAGTACTGCACTGAGGAGAGGTATCGATGTCGGTCGGTGAGGCTTGGCACGAAGTCGGGGTTCGAAGACATCCCAAAGGTGTTCTATTGGATTCAGATCAGAACTATGTGCAGACCAGTCCATTACAGGGATGTTATTGTCGTGTAACCACTCCCCCACAGACCGTACGTTATGAACAGGTCCCCGATAGTTTTGAAAGTTGCAATCGCCATCCCCGAATTGGTCTTCAACAGTGGGAAGCAATAACGTGCTTAAAACATCAATGTAGGCCAGTGCTGTGATAGTGCCACACTAAACACAAGGGGACCCAGCCTCCTCCATGAAAAACACGACCACACCATAAACCACCGCCTCCGAATTTTACTGTTGGCACTACACACGCTGGCAGATTACGTTCACCGGGGGTTTACCGTACCCACACCCTGCCATCGGATCGCCACATTGTGTCCCGTGATTCGTCACTCCACACAACGTTTTGCCACTGTTCAATCGTCCAATGTTTACGCTCCTTACACCAAGCGAGGCGTCGTTTGGCATTTACCGGTGTGATGTGTGGCTTATGAGCAGTCTCTCGACCATGAAATCCAAGTTTTCTCACCTCACGCCTAGTTCTCATAATACTTGCAGTGGATTCTGATGCAGTTTGGAATTCCTGTGTGATGGTCTGGGTTGATGTCTGCCTATTACACATTACGGCCCTCTTCAACCGTCGGCGGTCTCTGTCAGTCAACAGACGAGGTCGGCCTGTACGCTTTTGTGCTGTACATGTCCCTTCACGTTTCCACTTCACTATCACATCGGAAACAGTGGGCCTAGGAATGTTTAGGAGTGTGGAAATCTGGAGTACAGACGTATGACACAAGTGACACCCAATCACCCGACCACGTTCCACGTCCGTGAGTTCCGCGGAGCGACCCATTCTGCTCTCTCACGATGTTTAATGACTACTCAGGTCGCTTATATGGAGCACGTGGCAGTATGTGGCTGTACAATGCACATAATATGAAAAACATATGTTCTGGGAGTGTCCGGATACTTTTGATCACAGTGTATATTATATACATGAACATATACTTCAGTACTATATGAATGTCCATTAAATTCACATTAGTGTAGTCCTACTACTTACACTATATAAAGAGTTGAACTAAACACAATAGGTTCGACATACGTTTCCAAGATGGTATGTTAGTATGCGGGGCAACGGCCTTGCCGCAGTGGATACACCGGTTCCCGTGAGATCACCGAAGTTAAGCGTTGTCGGGCGTGGTCGGCACTTCGGTGGGTGACCATCCAGGCTGCCATGCGTTTTTGACATTTTTCGGGGTGTACTCAGCCTCGTGATGTCAATTAAGGAACTACTCGACCGAACAGTAGCGGCTTCGATCAAGAATACCATCATAACGACCGGGAGAGCGGTGTGCTGACCCCATGCCCCTCCTATCTGCATCCTCCCCTGAGGATGACACAGCGGTCGGATGGTCCCGGTAGGTCACTCGTGGCTTATGTCAGTATGCTATATTATGTACCTAAACCATATACTGATTTATTGTGTGAATATTATTAATTACATATTAATAAAACTTACTACTTAAAGCATAAAGAAATGTGTGGTCCACAAAATTACCATTTGTTGTTGAAAGGTCCTATGAGACGTATATTGGAAATAGGGTATTAACCTGTGTGGCTCAGATAAAAAACAATCCCAGCTCAGTGGTGTCACTATCAGGAAATATGGTCTGAGATTGCATCTAAACAGCGTATATAACCCAGCAGCCTAAGAAATAACACTGGGATTTGGAGAATGGGGAGGGTTTATTGGAGCTGCAGAAGAAGGCAGGTGTAGGCAGAGGAGGGAGGGAGGAAGATGGTATATTGGTACCCTATGTACTTGACCACACATTGCTGAATTATATAAATATCCATTCATTTTCGCATTGATGTGGTCTTAATGCTTCCATCAAGGGTAGATCTGAAGCACACACAGCTTGTTTCATAAACAAGATGACTCACCTGCATACTGCACTGTGTACATGACCATATATTGCAGTATTCTATAAATAACCTTTAGTATCCAATTTCACACTGATGTGAACTTAACAATACTAACAAGTCTGGAGATCTGAGGCAAACATAATTTATTCCATACACATTTTAAGTTCTTATAATTACATGTGAAATGTATATATAGAATGTATTATGTTTGGTTCTGTTCTTCATATGCTACAAGTAGAGGGTCTACATCAACATAAATTTAATGAACATTGATGTAATAATAAAGTGTATGTTCAGGTATATAACATAGCTTTGGATGTACTCCCCTCTACCCCCCTCCATACCCACCTCCAAATCCGTTCCATCCTCCATCCAGCCCATCACCTCCCACTCGCCCTCAACTGTGCTGTCCTCCCCCTCCTGCCCACCATCACCATGCCCTACCATCTGCCTCCTACCCTTGCCACTGACTACACTTCTCCCCCCATTCATTCTCCCTATTGTCGTATTTTAGTAATGTGTAGAGGATATCATTTAGCAAGTAGCGGCTCAGGATATCTTAGTTTCTCGTTTTATGGCAGTCACGCCATTTCACATGGGTCCTGCAAGTTGTTGCACAGGTGAGGCATCTTTTGTTTGTTTGTCTCCATGAACTTATTTCTTTATTTTTATTTCAGTTCTACAGAAAGAGGGAGTACTAGCAGTGAATAAAAACGTCTTTCCATCCAATGGTTACATAAACCACATTTAAAAGACGGTTAAATTATGCAAAAAGATGGCAGTAATAGGTGATTTTAGAAATACTCATTGGTGGACGACATTTACGGTTTTTACGTAAAAACAAATGACAGTAAACGAGGTTTCTGTAAAATACACGTAGAGGTATAATATTGATGGTTTTAAAAACTCGTTTGACATTGTTATATTATTGTCAAAATACAACCGCCGATGAATGTGAATGACGCCATTATGTTATGGTGCTGCTAGGCCACACTTGAAAATAGTTGTCTTGATAATACTGCGATGATGAGTGTGACTACGGGGCCTTGTAGAGCCGCAGGTAGTGACTAGAAGCCAGCAAGGTGGATGAAGGAGGAACGAGAAAATGGAAGGATGATTTGAGGTGGAGCGTCGTGATTATGATTTGAGAGATGCTTATAGCTCAGGACAGATTTCATTATTGAGGAATGGGAATTGGTTAAAATTCCGGCGGGAGACGATGGATAAGACATGAAGATGCATGGAAGGTGGGTATGGATGGAGTGGCACAGTAGGGTACCTGCATTGTTTATTATTGGTTGGAAAACTGGATGCTGAAACTGGGTATTGCGTTTAATGTATTGGATCCGAAGGTATTCTAGGAAGAGAAGAAGATGTCGGAAGTGGATGAGTTGATACAGGATGCGAGTTGGGGAACGTAGGCAGATGCAGAAGGCGAGGCGGAGTGCGCGTATTTTCAAGATTTGAAGGGACTAACAGAATTTATGAGAGGAAATTATACAGGCGAGGTTGGTGTAGGGTAGGTTAGGGTGGATGAGGGATTTATAGGCGAGGATAACATTAGAACGATGTAGATCGCAGGTGAGCTCTGTTAGAATTGTTAGTCGATTTCGGGCTTTTGTTGGATGGTAAGGTGATGTGCGTTCCAGTTTAGTTTTCTGTCGAGAGGTTGTCCTAAGTACTTTACTTTGTTAGTCAGAGGGATGAGTTTATTGTGGAAGGAGAGGTGGACATCTCGACGACGGGAACGCCGGGTGGTGACCAAAGATGGAAGCTCTTCTCTGGATTTACTTAAAGCTTTCACGTACTAAACCACTCGATGGTAGATTCAGGTGGCGTTGGAGGGAGACAGGGAGAGTTGAAGAGTGTGGTGAGTGGCTAGGCAGGCGATGATGTCAGCATATTGCAGGAGATACATTGGGGGTGGTGGTTTGGGACTATCTGCAGTGTACAGGATGTAAAACTGGGGTGAAACGACATAGCCTTGAGGCACACCTGCAGCAGGGAGAAAGATGCGGGAGCAGGCTTGGTTGATTGTGTCATACATAGGACGGTGGTGAAGGAAGGATGCTCTAAGGTGGACACAGTTAACTGGAGTGCGTAGGTTTTGAGCTTGAAGAGCAGTCCAGAATGTCAAATCCGGTAAAAGAGTTTTTAGATATCGAGGGAGACAATTATGGCATACTTCCGTTTATTCAGTTGATGGGAGACTAAGCCGGTAAGGATTAAACTCCATGAATCAGTGAATTACGATTTTATATTGCAGCTTAGCGATCGTCTTGAGATGAAAATTTTATGGTGGCACCTACAACGATAACTCTGGGAGTATGAAGTATTACAATTTATTCCTGTAAGAGGTTGTTATGAACATGTGTTACAAGGACATGTTAAACATTTAGCCAAGTAAATATCGACCTTCCCTTTACAGGTAATACCTCTAGATACGAAGATATTGTGGCTCACACAGTGGTACAGCTTCGTTATGATCTCTGCGGCTGTTTTGACAGATGTTAACGTCAGATGATGGACAGAATCACGATTGCAGGTCACGGGAATAGTTGGCTGTTAAATGCGCCATACTGTGTATTAATGATTATTCACTGTGCACAATATCAGCCAGCCATATTATGTACCTATGATATGTACTTATAGCCTGTAATTAATACAACAATCGGTCTATAACACCAGAAATATGTTTCTTCGACAATGGCATGTCATAGACAGGTCAGATATACACACATCAAAATAAGTTTTGTATCACCCCAGTTCCCAGAACTCCTGAAGGTAGACAGACGTTGACTGTGGATATTGTATCACAGACTCAGTCGCTTTGACTGTTCAGAGATGTCACTAAACGGACCCAAAGATGTAAACAATCATGCACGAGCAGCGCCTATTAGGCGAAAGGGGTCCGACAGCCCATCAGTTCTAGTCATCCCACCAGGAAGGAGGTACACGACTCGTGTTGTCTGTAGTTCAACCATGTCTAGACGGTCAATACAGCGGTTCGATTGCGTCTGCGTTGTTACTTTGTGCCAGGAAGAGCTCTCAACAATGGAGGTGTTTAGACGTCGCGGAGTGAACCAAAGCGATGTTGTTCGGACATGGAGGAGATACAGAGAGACACAGGAAATGTCGATGACAAGCCTCGCTCAGGCTGCCTAAGGGCTGCCACTGCAGTGAATGACCGCTACTTGCGGATTATGGCTTGGAGGAACCCTGACAGCAACGCCACCATGTTGAATAATGCTTTTCGTACAGCCACAGGAAGTCATGTTACGACGCAAACTGTGTGCAATAGGCTGCATGATGCGCAACTTCACTCCCGACGTCCATGGCGAGGTCCATCTTTGCAACCACGACACCATACAGCGCGGTACAAATGAGCCCAACAACATGCCGAGTGGACCGCTCAGGATTGACATCGTTCGCTTTCACCGATGAGTGTCGCATATGCCTACAACCACAAAATCTTCCGAGACGTGTTTGGGGGCAACCCGGTCAGACTGAACGTCTTAGACACCACTGTCCAGCGAGTGCAGCAAGGTGGAGGTTCCCTGCTGTTTTGGGATGGCTCGTATGTGGGGCCGACTTACGCCGCTGATGGTCATGGAAGACACCGTAATGGCTGTATGATACGTGAATGCCATCCTCCAACCGAAAGTGCAACCACATCGGCAGCATACGGGCGAGCCAATCGTCTTCATGGACGCCAATTCGCTTCCCCATCGTGCACATCTTGTGAATGACTTCCTTCAGGATAACGACATCGCTCGACTAGAGTGGCCAGCGTGTTCTCCAGATATGAACCCCATCGAACATGCATGGAATAGATTGAAAAGGGCTGTTTATGGACGACGTGACCCACCATCCTCTCTGAGGGATCTACGCCGAATCGCCCTTCAGGAGTGGAACAGTCTGGACCAACAGTGCCCTGATGAACTTGTGGATAGTATGCCACGACGAATGCAGGCATGCACCAATGCAAGAGGATGTGCTGCTGGTTATTAGAGGTACCGGTGTGTACAGCAATCTGGACCACCACCTCTGAAGGTCTATCGTATGGCGGTACATCATGCAATTTGTGATTTTCATGAGCAATAAATGGGCGGAAATTATGTTTATGTTGATCTCTATTCCAATTTTCTGTACAGGTTCCGAAACTCTCGGAACCGAGGTGATGCAAAACATTTTTTGATTTGTGTATTTCAACATGTAAGTAATGTCTGAAGATACATAATAGCTTCTGGTTCCTATGCCCTACAACGTATGATATGTACCCTTTATTCATTTTCAGTTTAATATGCACATGAGAATGGCTATGAAGTCAAAATCATGACAGCGTAAAATAAATGAACAATTTACAGTCAAATGGCGGAAACCTGTTTAAAAAATTTTATATTAGTGTGGTTCCCCAAGAAGGAAAAATCATTACTGTTTTATTGCTCGCGAATGTTTTATCGATGGATTCAGAAGGTCCATAGTCATTGCCATGAAGGGTCTCGACGATCTAACTCGGCTAGCGCCTGAGGGGACAGACATTGTTCAATCAACCGGGTGGGACTCCAGCGTCACATATCTTGAGTCAGCAGTACAGCCAGCATTGTTGGCTCTGAGCACTATGGGACTCAACTGCTGTGGTCATAAGTCCCCTAGAACTTAGAACTACTTAAACCTAACTAACCTAAGGACAGCACACAACACCCAGCCATCACGAGGCAGAGAAAATCCCTGACCCCGCCGGGAATCGAACCCGGGAACCCGGGCGTGGGAAGCGAGAACGCTACCGTACGACCACGAGATGCGGGCAGCCAGCATTGTTGAAGCTTCCCTTGACACGGCACGAAGAGAGTGGGCGCCCAGCGAGAACTGTGGACACAAGAGTGGCATCACGTCGTCTTGTCAGACAAGTCTTGGTTGTGCGTACTGCACTGCGATGGACGTATCCGTATGGAATGCTGTTAGCTACACATCGCGAACACTGTGGTTCGCATAGCTGGTATTTCAGACAGCAACCGTTACATTTGTGACGTGTTAAGGCGGGTTGTTCCCATGGTGTTATCGGTCAACAAGACAACGCAAGACCGCGCGTTGCCCCTGTTCTCCTAGCCTTGTTCGATTCAAAGGGTCTTCGATTGTTGCCCCAGCCAGCATGTTCTCCAGATCTCACACCTACTGAAAACATCTGGTCCTGGGCGAGAGACTGAAACGCTACTACTCGGCAGCCACTATGACTGATGAACTCTGGCACAGAGCTGAAGCAGCATGGAATGACGTGTCCGTATCCGTCACCCAAGCTCAATTGGCTCGATGCTCTGCCGGGTTACTGCCACTGTTGCTACCAGAGGTGGCAGCTGAGTGGACGAAATTTAGCACGCTGTATATCCAAAAGCAGCCAAAAATTTCGTCATTTATCCTTATTATACTGTAATGCATTTTCACCGGAAGACGAACATATTGCTTCGTCCCAGCTGATGATGATGATGATGATGTTTGGTTTGTGGGGCGCTCAACTGCGTGGTTATCAGCGCCCGTACAATTTCCCAACCTTCGCTCACTCCAATTTCGCCACTTTCCTGGATGATGATGAAATGATGAGGACAACACAAACACCCAGTCATCTCGAGGCAGGTGAAAATCCCTGACCCCGCCGGGAATCGAACCCGGGACCCCGTGCTCGGGAAGCGAGAACGCTACCGCGAGATCGTCCCAGCTGTCAGGAAGAGCGTGCAAATGGTGCACAAGAAACCAGCAGTTAGTCTTCTTCACTGTTACACAGGATACGATCCACATCGTAAATATTTGTATAGAATTAAAATAATGGACCAATCCATCTCCAGTTACGGTGCAATAGGTGCACTTGACCACATCCTACAGGAATTTCCTATTTATAAATTCTTGAAGGTAGAAGGGAGACACCTTTATATAACTTCAGTACAGTGGCGTTGCGTGATGTGGCGATATTTTGCTCTCTGGAACCAACAACCACTATTTTCTTACAAACAGCCAAAAGACAGCGATCTCATCTAAGTTGTGCAAAAACCAAAAGGAATGATGTGAAGGAGATGAAAACAACGGCTTGATATCGGGGTAAGAACAGTCTGAGTAACGGGAATACGTCCAGTAAAAAGTCACATTTCCCTCGGTTTGGTTTTCCCGGCGAGTTTGAAAGGGAGAATGAATCTCCAGAACTTAACAGGAGATTAAAAGGGGAATACTCCAGTAGTCGCCGAACTGGTTCCGCATCCACGCGTTTCCTGAAGCTACGTGTTGTGGAAAGGAAACTTGGTCTAAAGTACACTATTAGTTACGATTACATAAAACTGTTCTAATAATAGTCGTCTCCTCCACATATTTTTGCTACAGTTGTCAATATCTTTCCAGTTTTTCTTTTCGTTTTCCCTTCTTTTTTCTTTTCTCCTTCCACCCCAAATTTTATCAGCACTGCTTTTTTTTACTGTTTGACTTTTTCTTTTGTTATATCATGTAGATGATAGTTGTAAAGAGGAAAAATTAGTAATGGTTACTTAAGTGCTACAGATTTCTTAGGAGAAACGAGTGCAGATGAACAAACACTGCTCAAACTGTTGTCCGCAGGCGAGGAACAAACTCGTAAACGTATAATTTTAGAAATACTAACAAAAAAGAATATCAGTTCTCTAAACTTGTTCCCCAAAATGATATGTAACAGCATATGGTCGATGCCAGTCACCTATGCGAAAGACCTTTAATAAAGATGATTAGGCTATCAAAAAATAAAAAACAAAAGTACTTCCCTGTTCCTGCACACATTATTCAAATAGAATAGACTTTGATTATGTGTCTCTGGGTACGAATTGCAGCCCTTGGAATGCTGCTAACAATGTAGTAGTTGTTGTTGTTGTCGTCTTCAGTCCGCCGAATGGTTTGATGCAGCTCTCGATCCTACTCTAACCTGAGCGAGCCTCTTAATTTCCGAGTAACTACTGCAACCCACATCCTTTTGAACCCGCTTACTGTATTCATCTCTTGATCTCCCTCTACAATTTTTACCCTCCACATTTCCCTCCAATACTAAATTGGTGATCACTTGATGTCTCAGAATGTCCTAGAAACCGATTTTCTCTTTTTAATTAAGTTATGTCGCAATATTTCTTTTCTTTCTATTTCTATTCAGGACCTCCTTATTAGTTACGGCCACCCAACCAATCTTCAGCATTCTTCTGTAGCACCACATTTCAAAAGCCTCTATTCTCGTCTTGTCTAAACTGTTTCCCGTTCATGTTTTATTTCCATACGTGGCTACACACCATACAAATACTTTCGTAAAAGACTTCCTAACACTTAAACGTATATTCGACGTCACAAAATTTCTTTTCTTCAGGAACTCTTTTCTTGCCGCTGCCAGTCTATATTTTATATCCTGTCTACTTTGCCGAACATCATCTTCTACTTTAAGTGTCTGGTTTCCTAATCTAATTGGCCGGCCGGAGTGGCCGAGCGGCTCTAGGCGCTACAGTCTGGAACCGCGTGATCGCTACGGTCACAGGTTCGAATCCTGCCTCGGGCATGGATGTGTGTGATGTTCTTAGGTTAGTTAGGTTTAAGTAGTTCTAAGTTCTAGGGGACTGATGACCTCAGAAGTTAAGTCCCATAGTGCTCAGAGCCATTTGAACCATTTGAACCTAATCTAATTCCCCCCGCATCACTTGATTTAATTCGACTACATTCCATTATCCTTGTTTTGTTTTTGTTGATGTTCATCTTGTATCCTCCTTTCAAGAAACTGTCCATTCTGTTCAACTGCTCTTTCAAGTCCATTGCTGTCTCTGACAGAATTACAATGTCATCAGGAAAACCTCAAGGTTTTTATTTCTGTTTTTATTTCTGCTCTTCCTGATTCTATTCTGATTCATTGGTTACATGATCTAACCATCTGAACTGCTAACAATACGAATATATAATTAAGTCGTAATGTAGGAGAATACAATTATCGTATCTCTGGATCACCAATATAAGATGGTACCTTCCAAATCATTAAACCATTGCTGTTTAAAAAATAAATGTAAGTAAAGACGGACTGGGGGAATCGTGCTAGCGAATTGTACGGATTTAAGTCTTTCTGTGGCCTAGTGATAAAACGTTGTGTCTCATATTAAAAAAGAAATAATCATGATTCAATTTTTTTCATACGTTAATGGAAGATCAAGATTTACTGGCAACTTATCCAGATACCTCTCCGTGAAATACAATATATGCGTAATCATAAGGATCGATGATAAACGAAATAAAGAGAAATACGTCATAGGAAGGAAAGGCAATTATAATGGCAACAGTTATAATGGCAGTAGCTTCTCGATTAAATACTTCAGGAGCACAAAAATTTCTTACAGAGAGAACACACAGGCAATCATGCTTTTAGTGTTCGTCCTTGAGAAAGGGGCATATATAAATGAGACATTACAAGCTTACTTCAGATGTTTATGCGATGTTTGAATTTTTCGTTTTAGTACGGAAGACATTACTTGTAATTTAACAACGGTTCATAATCTGTAGCCCTACACTTAACTATAAAATTATTGCTGTCGGTTGTCGTGAGTTTTATTTAGGAAGTTTAAAAGTGTTGCCAAAAAAAGATGCAGAATTATGGATTATTTACTGACATTAAGACTGAAAATTTGGAAATTTGTCGTAAGGTCTTATGGGACCAAACTGATGAGGTCATCGGTCCCTAAGCTTAAGCACTACTTAATCTAACTTAAACTTACTTACACTAAGAACAACACACACACCCGTGCCCGAGGGATGACTCGAACCTCCAACAGGGGGAGCCGCGCGGACCGTGACAAGGCGCCTGAGACCGCGCGGCTACCGAGCGCGGCTGTCATTAGGACTGTATCTTTTTTTCCCTTCTTCTTTATTAATATTGTTAACTTCACGATGATGCAGGCTCTACTTCAATTAATTTATGTGTAGTGCTGAGCATTTATCTCTGATCTGAGGCCAGTTGCTCTTAGTGGCGATGTATCTTTGTATTACTATGCTGGAAACTGCATCGGCGAAGAAGGTTCGCCAAGCGAAGAATGTTAAATAAGCCATAAAAGACTATTCATAGCACCAGCGAGTATTTCTAAGTCACGTACAGGGTTTGTAAGCTACAGTGATAGAAAAATAACCCACCGACGAATGAAAACATTTCATATTCTTCTGCAATTATATACCCCAGCAGTGATCCGTGTACACTCGGACTGAGACCTTCGGTCTTTCCTTCATCCCACACGTCCAGGCGAAGAGATAGCATCGGTGTCAACCGCAGCCTCCGGCACACGCAAGCATTAATGTTGGAACGGAATATACCTGCCGCTGAAGTGACAGGACTGTGGCGACTACACCGACTGATGCTCGCAAAGAGCGATGCGGCGCAGTAGGAACAGTGGCGCAACGGCGGCGGCAGAGCCGAGTGTTGTTGCAGCTAGTTGGTAATACGAGGCCATCAAGTAAACAAGATGCGGTCGGCCGATAGCGGCGCTGATAGCAGCCGGCTTCCGACGCAGATAATCCGACCCGGCGAGGCTCGGCGCCAAGTCCTGTTCATGGCAGGAGGCACTCCTCCGCCAGGAGCCAGTTTCGTTCGCACTCGCCCGGCTTATGGTAGTTCACCAGACAAAACATTCGTCATTTTCCTGTATTAACTCCTAGTCCCTGTCGAGTAGATCGAAGTCTATGATACCATACTTATATGTAGAGATGTGTTATTTCCTAGCTACTACATCAAACATGTAAGCCGTAGTGTTCTGCTCTCCCGTATGTACTGCATGTAATGTACGTACAGTGCCTTCACTAGTCATTAGTCTGTGGTCAACTAACTAATGGTGCAACAGATCCCAAAACTAAGACAAAAATAAGAAGTGCTCTATCCGTGTGTCACATTAAATGCCATTTTTCTCATGTTCGACTTATTGTCCTCATTCTGTTCCACTAGTACAATAGTGGTTATCATCAGGCGCTCTTACACTGCGTCACAAAAATTTACACCCAGCCATTTCAGCCAAGTGGAATACTTGGTTTCAACATTTGTTCTGATGACATCTTCGTATATAGGTTCCTATATAAACCAAGGATCTTTAAGAGGAATTCTCACCGTCCTCCACATCCAAATTACGAAAACCGTGTCAGCTCATAGACCTTATGACTTTCAGGAGATCCTCCGTCGTCGTATGGCAAGGTCTCTGCCTCGTTAAGAGGTGATCGCGGCTTCAAGTTCCATCTCCTCGGACATAGGTACAAATTTATTTTGTCTGTCCTGTGTAAATATGGTAAGTGATGTGGAAATTAATCTTACTAATCAAAATCATCGTCAGCAACAATAGCAGACATTTGACGTCCTTTTCCTTCATGTTTTCTAATTTCATCTAAGCATCTTTAATTAGACTGTTTTCTCAGTCTCTCCTCATCTCTTGAAATCGAGAAAGGTGCTTTCTTAGCCAACCGGACATATATTCTCAAGCTATATGTGGCACACACCTCCATCTCATATTCAGTATAGTCCTACTTCTGTGTCCCTTCCATTTTGTACCCGGATCTATTCATTTGTTTTTAGCATGTAAGAGTGATTCGCAATATAAGAATATATTTCTCCATTGTTTGTTGAGGGACTCTGATTTTGAATAGCCTGAGTGCCAAAAATCGATGCTGGTACAACTCGCTGATTATAAACTTTCATTTCCAGACATTTCGAAAATTTGTTTTGTAGCCTCTATGTAGTTTACATTCAGTGCTATTTAACTCTTCTCTTTGTTTCTTTTTCCTGTCTTTCCAGTCTTTCTCTTCAACTGCTTGTTCTGTGACTTCATTGTGAATTTGCACTACATTCCTTACGATGTGTAAATTATACATTACTTTAGCCTTATTATAATTAAATTTCAAGCCTATGTATGTATGTATGCATGACGAAAGTGTGCTGACTCAAGGCCAACTCTGAGTTAACAGCTAGGGTCAACGGAAGCGTCCGGTTCCACCCGTCTGCTTTGACCCATGACGTACGGGTGTTGTGGTGTGTGACGTCATCACGGCGCGGACTTTATGAGTTGGTTGTGTTTGTAGATGTCTTATTGTGTTTGATGGCACCCTCTGTGTGTGTGTGTGTGTGTGTGTGTGTGTGTGTGATGGCCGAACTACTTTGCAGTGCCGAAAGTTGTTGGTGGTAAGTAATTGTTTTTTGGGTCTATTTTTCTCGATTTGTAATATTTTGTGTATTTATTGTGCATTGAATGTGTTTTAATTTACGTAGGGATGTTTGACTTTTGAATTTTTTAGGTGTTGTGGTTGGTTTTGTCTTTCGTAGTTGTAGTTGTTGGCTTTTTCGTATCAATAGCTATGGTTGACCTATATAGGTCAAGGGAAATGACCGACTCCAATTTTCGTAGTTTTATATGTAGGTATTGGTGTTTTGGTATCAGCTGCGGCTGACCTACATAGGTCAAGGGAAGTGTCCGATTTCTGTAGATTTCGTAATTTTTTTTTTTTGTTCATTATTTTGTGTGTTTTTGGATCGTGGTGTGTCTTTTTTTTACTGTTATATTTGGCTTGTCCCCTCCCTAAAACTCCGAATTTCCCGCGGCTGCCCCGTTAGTTTGATTGTATTTTTGGAGGGAGATGTTATTGTCTTATTTATACGTATTTTCGTGTTTGTTGCCGTGTGTATGCAGTGACATCATAGGCGCCATATTGGAGACGCTTAGAATAGCCATTTCTGCCATACTGATGACATCATGGGTCAAAGTAGACGGCTGGAATCAGACACTTCCGTAATCTCAACAGCTATTAGTTTTGACGATGGTGAAATTGATTTAAAAGTTATATGAACCACGTGAACAATTGGACACAAAGACACAGCAACAACAAATAACTAAACAGTCTCTGTAGAAATTAAAGAATTATATGATAGTAACAACCGAAACATGCTCTTTACTGAGATCCAACTGCTTGCACCCCAATACTGAAAGATACTACTTCACACAAAACTCAGACGCAAAAAAATACCTGACGTGCTCTATGCAAAAGTCATTTTACGTTTTCCTAACACGACTAGGTTACTAAACAACATAAAACGTATATCTAAATGATTAAACAGCCATCGGAAATATGTCATTCCCAGCCGCATTTACGAGTACTGACACCCATTTATCAACATATACATTGCTCCTGAGATACCATACAAAACGAATACATTAAGAGTCATCCTCAAAGAAATATTTTGCAACACTACACGTGACGAAAACAAAGTTCTCGTTCAAAAATATAACATGCGCAAATGAACGTATTTAATATTTGTGTGCCGCAAAAATTATATCTTATCTAAATGTGCTGAGTATAAATTCACGTAAAATTGTTTTTGAGCTGCCACGCCTGTACCTCAGTTACTCGACAATCAAACAGCAGTGGCGGCCGAAGTGGGCACTCAATAGGTGTAGCCTCCTCCAGTTCAAACAATTCCTTGCAGTATTAGTTGGAAAGTGATACTGGAGTATATCGTCGTAGAGGAGCGAAAACAACTTGCTGTTAACTCCATTCGGGTTATTTATGATGAGGACACAAAAGTAACAGTGCTGTCGGATAAGGTGATGGTAGGCACTTGAAAATATTAAAATTGTGCAATTCGATGCTGTGCAAGTGAAGTACAGGGATTAGGATTTGACTATCTGGAGAAGAATAAATGAATTCGCCACAATAAGTATTTCACTGACGATATGCATAAATTTCTGTCATACTGTGAAGAATGTTAACCAGCACAAACATCACACCTTATGAAGCATACAGCTAGACTTAACGGCTATCAAAAAGAACTCTCAGGAAAATGATTCGATTTTAAAAATGCCAGACTGAAAAAACAGCAACGTTCTTAGGAAAATACATAGTTGCAAAGATAGTGCTGCATCATAATTTAAAAACAAAGTTAAGTGGCATATTTAGACAAAGCAAGGAATGACACTGTAAATAAGTGACAACAAAACCACAGGATGCGAGGAGTGTTGTCGAAAAAAATAATCAGCCAGTGTTTAATTGTTACCACACATTTAACTCACGAGAAAGCTTTCCTTGCAGAAACACCGGATTATACCCTGTTTCTACAGTAATATCTGCAATTCCTACCTCTCAAATATCTGCACACGGTATGTCTGCCCGTGACAATTTTCATGATGTACTCGCCTAGAATGTTCCAGAAACAAACCACAACTGACTGCATACCTAACCTTCACACGCGTTAACTTGTCTGAACTTGCAGCTGAGGCGCAGAAATAGTTCAGCGAACGTCTTCTATTCTCTTCTAGAACATAAACGAAAAACTTCACAGATTTACTAAAAGACTTACTCAACTATATGACAAATGTACTCCCGTAAAGGCGGGAAAAGAAGGGAATCTGCACTTTCGCTAACAGAAGAACTAAACAGATCATGAATCTCAGAGATGTTGCATGTCTAATATGCAAACTGCGACACACGCCTGAAAAATCATACTGCTTACAAACAGAAGGGGAACAGAGACGATCAAGCAGTGAGTAATGCAAAGCTCAGGCATTCCCACACATTAACGGACAACAGAAACGGACCAACTGTCCTCTGGAAAAACCTGCACGGTTTTGATATAGGTAACGTAAAAACTGCAGCTGATCCAACTGTTCCAGCCGAAGAGCTTAAACGATACTTCATTTTACCTACAACCACAAAAGAAACACATACGAGGTAGAGGATTATTGATTATTTCATGGGGGTAAATGGTTGTACCCATGATAAATTCTACACACAGCACGTTACTTGCAATACCGTCAAAAGCCGTCATGCGTATCAAATTATCATCTGCTGGAAACGACGGCATCACCGTCCAAATGCTGAAGCTTATTATTGACCAACTACTGTGCACAATAACAGATTTTTCAACTTCTTTGTTTTCCCTGAAGCCTGGGAACGGGGAATAGTTAATCCACTAGCTAAAGAACACTGCCGCAGAACCCTCTCATTACCGATCTATTTCCATTCTGTTTGTGCCGTCCGAGGCCTTAGAATATATAGTCCACAACCAGCTAACAAACCGCAAACATTGCAGCACAACTTCCGCCTTAATAAAGGTAACACATGACCTGAAGCTTGCCATGGATGCACAAGAGGCGTCTATAATGTGCTTCTTAGACTTCAGCAAAGCCACGTCACAATGGAGGCAGATGGAACCAGGCGTCCACCAGGTTTCTGTATTAGGTCCTATAATCGTTACATTGTATATTAATCATGTGCGATTAGTTTTTTTCCTACTGCAAATCTCAAAAGGACGTTAATGACCTTCAGCTGTATCGAAGTGCAAAATCAATAAAACAGATGACAGCTATCGAGAATCTCAGCAGTGACCTGCGTGCACTATCAAAACGGACGCGGGATGCAGGGTTAAGGTTAGACCCATCCAAAACCCATGCGGTACTGGTTGTACATTCTAGGCTCATTAGCTCGAATTAGCGGGAATCCTTACCACCTTTCACCCTATGGGACAAATATGAGCTTCTCTGCTTCAGCAAAGACTCTAGGAGTAATAATTGATGAAAATCTAAATTGGACTGAGCGCGTAACTGCAATTTGCAAGAAGAAATCAGCGTCTTTCCATGCCCTACAAAAATATAACAATCTGTGGCCTCTCTCGACCTGGAAACTAAACTTGTACAAACGCTTATACTTCCAATTATTGATTACAGCGATGCTATCCTGTAAGGCCTTTCTCAAGAAAGATCGCGGCGCCTGGAACTGGTTGTAAACGCATGTTTTCGTTATATCTGTGATGTTGGACTCTTTGATCGTATTTCACTAACATATGCACAGCTATCCTGGCTGCTTGCAGACAAGCGCAGAGATTCCCATATCCTCTGTCTTGTGTATTATTTTTTCAACGTACAATGTTCCCCCATATATCTCCTTGACATTAACGCTTTTGTCAGAACAACATGCCAGAAACTCCCGTTCCCATCAGAGCAAAAACCTTTCTGTCCCACTCCATCGCTCAGTCACTTTGCCGAAATTCTTCTCTGTAGCAGGAAGTCAACTATGGAATAATCTCCCGCAGTTTATTAGGCTACAATAATGAATAACTTGTCCCTATAGACACTCGTTAATCCTTGTACATCCTTCTTTCCAACCAGATATTCCTCATTTCCCAGTATTCTTAGCTGGTGCAGCAGTCTCCTTCAATTTCCTTTCCCTAGAGTCAGATAATAATGTAACAGTGATGAAGAGTAGGCTGAAGGTTAAGAGATTAGTCACTAAGTATCAATACGCAAAGAAGTGAGATACGGAAGTACTAAGGGATGACGACATACGCTTGAAGTTCTCTAAGGCTACAGATACAGCAATAAGGAATGGCTCCGTAGGCAGTACAGTTGAAGAGGAATGGACGTCTCTAAAAAGGGCAATTACAGAAGTTGGAAAGAAAAACATAGCTACCAAGAAATTAACTGCGAAGAAACCATGGGTAACAGAAGAAATATTTCAGTCGATCGATGAAAAAAGGAAGCACGAAAATGTTCAGGGAAATTCAGGAATACAGAAATACCAGTCGCTGAGGTATGAAATAAATAGGAAGTGCAGGGAAGCTAAGACGAAATGGTTGCATGCAAAATGTGAAGAAATCGAAAAAGAAATGATTGTTGGAACGACTGACTCAGCGTACAGGAAAGTCAAAAGGATGGGTAATAACATTAGGAGTGCAACGGGAATTCCACTGTTAAATGCAGAGGAGAGAGCGGATAGGTGCAAAGTGTACCTTGAAAGCCTCTATAAGGGTGATGATTTGCCTGATGTGATAGAAGAAGGAACGGGAGTCGATTTAGAAGAGATAGAGATCCAGTATTAGAATCAGAATTTAAAGGAGCGTTGGAGAACCTAAGATAAAATAAGGCAGAAGGGATACATAACATCCCATCAGAAATTCTAAAATCATTGGTGGAAATGGCAACAAAACGACTATTCACGTTGGTGTGTAGAATGTATGAGTCTGGTGACATACCATCTGACTTTCGGTAAAATATCATTCACACAATTCCGAAGGTTGCAAGAGCTGACAAGTGCGTGCATTATCGCACAATCAGCTTAACAGTTCATGCATTCAAGTTGCTGACAAGAATACTATACAAAAGAATGGAAAATAAAATAGAGGATGTGGTAGATGACGATCATTTTGACTCTAGAAAAGGTACAGGCACCAGAGATGCAATTCTTAAGTTGCAGTTGATAATGGAAGCAATACTAAAGAAAAATCAAGACGCGTTAATAGGATTTGTCGACGTGGAAAAACCGTTCGACAATATAAAATGGTGCAAGATGTTCGAAATTCTGAGAAAAATAAGGGTAAGCTATAGGAGAGACGGTAATATAAAATATGTACAATAGCCAAGAGAGAATGATATGGTTGTTGGTTGGTTGGTTTGAGGAAGGAGACCAGACAGCGTGGTCATCGGTCTCATCGGATTAGGGAAGGATTGGGAAGAAAGTCGGCCGTGCCCTTTCAGAGGAACCATCCCGGAATTTGCCTGGAGCGATTTAGGGAAATCACGGAAAACCTAAATCAGGATGGCCGGACGCGGGATTGAACCGTCGTCCTCCCGAATGCGAGTCCAGTGTCTAACCACTGCGCCACCCCGCTCAGTCGAGAGAGAATGATAAAGTGGACGACCAGGAACGAAGCGTTCGGATTAAAAAGGGTGTAAGACAGGGATGAAACCTTTCGCCCCTACAGTTCAATTTTTCCATCGAAGAGCAATGATGGAAATAAGAGAAAGGATCAGGAGTGGAATTAAAATTCAATGTGAAAAGATATTAGTGATACGATTCGCTGATTACATGGCTATCCTGAATGAAAGTGAAGAAGAATTAGATGATCAGCTGAATGGAATGAACAATCTAATGAGTACAGAATACGGACTGAGAGTAAATCGAAGATAGACGGAAATAATGAGAAGTAGCAGAAATGAGAACAAGGAGAAACTTAAGATCCGAATTGATGGTCTCGAAGTAGACTAAGTTAAGGAATTCCGCTACCTAGGCAGCAAAATAACCAATGACGAACGGAGTAAGGAGAACATCAAAAGCAGACTAGCACTGGCAAAAAGGTCATTCCTCACCAAGAGAAGTCTACTAGTATCAAACATAGGCCTTAACTTGAAGAAAAAAATTCTGCGAATGTACATCTGGAGTAGAGCATTGTATGGTAGTGAAATATGGGCTGTGAGAAAACCGAAACAGAAGAGAATCGAAGGATTTGAGATGTGATGCTACAGACGAATGTTGAAAATTAGGTAGACTGATACGGTAAGCAATGAGGAGGTTCTGCATAGAATCGGAGAGGAAAGGTATATATGGAAAACCCTGACAAGGAGAAGGCACAGGATGATAGGACATCTGTTGAGACATCGGGGAATGACTTCCATGGTTCTAGACAGAGCTGTAGAGGGCAAAAACTGTAGAGCAAGATAGAGATTGAAATACATCCAGAAAATAACTGAGGACATAGGTTTCCAGTGCTACTCTGAGATGAAGAGATTGCCACAGGAGAGGAATTCGTGGCGGGCCGCATCAACCAGTCAGAAGACCAACGACCCAAAAAAAAAATCACATATCAGTAACATCTACATTGTACACATATAAATTCTGTTTATACCTGCTACTGTCATTACTGTTATTATTGTCATTTATATTAATTTTTATTATTGTTATCATTACTAGCTGGGGTACCAGGATTTGCTCAGGAAGTTAATATGATATTGTGTGGTAGTTGGAATAAAAGGATGAACATATAAGAGGTAAACAAATTTTATTGAAAACATATGCTACCTGTTTGCAATACTTTTTAACGTATATGAGGTAAAAAAAATCATTGAGAACATATTCTAACTATTTACGGTACTTGTCTCTAACAACATTATTTCATGTTTTTATCTGGGGGATATGTGTAAAAGATTTTCGAATTTCCGGCTCGAGAGCAAGCTACGTGTAGCTGACGGTGAAAGAAGCAGGTGTCTTTGAGGTTGATGCCGCAATATTTTAAAGTTCGTTCTTGCTCTTTGTTAACTGTAAAACTGTAAGCTAATCTGATGGGAAATTGCAGACTTTTATATTGGAATGGCAGTTCAGTAGAGATCAGTGGTATTCCGGCGATAAATAGTGTGAGTCCTTCGTGCTTTCCAGTCTACAATGATAGCTGTTTGACTATCATTCTTTTTCCATTACGTTACATAGTTTTGGTGCGCTGAGATTTCTGATTAATATGATCGGATATCCAATTTTAAGACGAAGGCAATGTAGTGGCATTCCTGGAACATGCAAAGAATTTAGAAAATCTGTAGGGAAGTTCACATTTTCTTGAACTTTTACCATCGTTTCGATCGATTTGTATATTCTCTCTTCACCAGGAATTTTCTTTTGAATATTAAAGTTAATATCGTCGACAATATTATTTTTAGTTGCGTAAGTTGCCCTTTCAAATAGCCAGTCCGGATTGGTATAGTTGTGAACAATGTTTGAATAAACTTGGTCGATGAATTCGTTTTCAGCAGTGCCTATGTTACAAAAATCACTGTTGAGTTTAATGAGGCCGTTCGTCTGGTCAGTAGGATATGTGCCTTCCCCTACCAGTAGAAGTTGTTGAGCAAAATGTGCTGTTGTTTCGTCTTTCAATAGTCCAAATTTCATAGTTTTTGTTAGTCGCAGTATTTGTTTTGTGGCCAGAGATGTGATTTTTTTCAAGCATGCATTGATCTCGTCTGCTGGTGTTGACTTGGGGATAGTTAGAAGTGTTTGTCGAGAATCTCCTGTGAGTATGAGTGTCTTGTAATGTTCTGTTCATGGCTTCGAGAGATCATTTATGTGCCTTTGTGCGTTCGTCCCAGAAGATAATTTTATATTGCTTTAGAAGTTTACCCCGTCCAGATGCCCTTGAGATTTTACACACCGAGAATTGTTCTTCTGTTACATTCTACGGTAGTTGTAGGGCTGGAACGGCAGTTCGTCCTCCTTTCATAAGTGTGGCTGCAATGCAGGATGATGCTTGTGAAAGTGCGAATTGTTGATTAGCACGTATTTCCGCCAACTATGGATTTATTAGAAACGTTTTGCCGGTGTCACCTGGTCTGTCCAAGTAAACAATTCCGCCAGTCTTGCTGTAGATCCGGCCCATGATAACGTTTTAAATTTCCTTTTGACTATCATAGATGAGTGGTTTGCTGTGAGCAACGTACTGAAGTTTCGTTGATGCTGTAGCTTTTTTCTTTTTTAATTCCGAAGTTTAGCATACTGATAGCATCTTTTCGAGGTTCTTGCATCCCAAGTTGTACTAAGGTGCAGTTGTTTATTGCTTCGTCATTGATAAGAGACTGACGTTCGAACCCACGACGAATTTTGCTTTATATATCCCTACCAATGGGTAGCCCCACCAGTGGCGAATTGCAGAACATACAAAAAAGACTTCGAATGGTCCACAATATTCCAGAACATTTCACAACATTCGAGAGCGTCCTGGAATGTTCCAAAATGATCTGAGATGTACCAGAGTGTTCCCGAACATTCTGGGATCTTACCGGATGTTTCAGATTGTTCCCGAACATTCCAGAAAATCCGGGATCATTGTCGAGCATTTCGGAACATTCTGGTACGTTGTGGAATGCTCTCGAATACTCTCGAATGTTGTGGAATATTCTCGAATACTCTCAAATTTTCTGGAATGTTCTAGAAATTGCTAGAGGCCCAACTTCCCAGACCTTAAATCTTCAAAAGCACGCCCTTCATGTTAAAACGGAAACCTTTTTCATGGATGTGAACAGAGGACTACCACACCATGTAACTCCCTTGATCCTAATGGGACTCGTTTCTGAGTTTTAGCGGCACGCACATTATACAATTACTTTTATAACATATACTGATTATGACAATTAATGGCAGCAGCAGCGGTAGTACAAGTACTGCCAGTATTAACTTAATTAGCTCATAGTCTGTATTGACTATTCATATTGTCATTATAGAAGCTCATATCCTTTTAATTCTATTTTTCATATTAAAATTGTTATTTCTTATGTAACTATGATGTAACAAACGTGCTGTATGCATAGTGAAACCCTGATCCGATATAAGAGAGAGTCTGATGGATCCAGTCAGATCAGGTTAAATAAATAAAATCTGTCTGTCTCTCTCTCTCTTTTCTCTCTCTCTCTCTCTCTCTCTTTCTCTCTCTCTCTCTCTCTCTCTCTCTCTCTCTCTCTGGGAAGCAAACACGATCGTGCTGCCAACCTGGTTGAGACTTCAGTTGGTATTGTCGTGTAGTGAACATTTCTTTCTTATTGATAAGCCACCTATTTACAACATATCGTTCGATTTACATGAAAATTTGTGTAACAACATACCAGAAGCCAGAAAGGATCTCTTCCCATGTTTAACAAGTAAGTAAGTTGTGAAAAACACTAGTTCTTTGATAACATATTTGAGCGTAATACGGACATTACTGGCTAGTGTACTATTTGTACAAGGAAGACAGTCACTGGTGATGAAATACTTTCTACATAGACTCGTGGTCCCTAATGACTTGATGATCAGGAATACCCAACAATTATATCAGCAGACTACACTCATTTCTCCTCTGTGGCCTGAGTCTTTAACAGAATTTGACGTACCGGTACAACTCAAAAGAGAAAAGAATGTACAATTCCTACACAGTTGCTCTGAGGCAATTTCCTGTGTTGAATCCCAAACCTTTACACAGTGTCTCTGGCAGTGAAAGCAGAAGATGTTTAATGATCGACTGTCCTTCGCAGTGCGTTACGATACCTGGTCTCTGTGTTGCTTACCTAGGATATATGGTTATGCGGCGGTAACGGGAACTACACTGTTCCTCTGGTGATCGCTATCAGCAACGCGCACACCCGGTACACAAACTCATCACAATGTCCAAGACAAATCACTTACTTGTCTGTCAGACAGGACATGTATGAAAGGAGGAGCAAGTTCTACAACTTCGGAAGTACCAGTAACTGTGTGTTCCACAAGACCACGTTGAACCTTTGGCGTAGGCTACTTGCTTTACACCTCACTTACTCATTTTACTGGAAAGTTTCTTTTGAATATCCCCATAACAAACGACGACGCTAGCTTAACAGAGAGACTATGGGCAACGAGTTAAGTATTAAGGTCTTACGAAACCGGAAACTGTGCCCTAAATAAGAAAATTCATTGAAATAATTTCCGACCCTAGCTTTCTAAACTGTCAGCTTTGTGTCGTTTCCCACGGTATATTATCAACTTCTTTCACGGAGGTCAGTTTTAAGCTACACAGAACTCCTGTTGTAAAGTTCTAATGTTAAGGTTGCACCACAGTATTTTCATTACATAAGAACGTACAAACGCTCCTGCATTGACGTTAAAATTTGAGTACAGTTACGAAATGAAAGCATATTTTCTTCATGTAATGTCAAATGAGTTAAATAAAAACGCATCTGACATACAGCACGGCGTATGACAAGTTGTAACATATCCCTCCCCAGCCTGTTGGTCTAGGTTTCGGAGAAAATTGGTAGATTCGGATTTTAATTGGGACTGCGGTTTTATATGCATTTTCAGATCCTATAAATGGTGGCGCCTAGAGTGGTTGTTTGCGATGCATGGTCACTTTGAGGTCTTTAGCTGATGCACTGTGTTTCTCTGATCCGCATAAAGTTGGCTGCAGGGGGGGGGGGGGGGCGATGGCGATACGAAGCACATGCTGAAGTTGTGCCTACCAGGACAATTTAGAGATTACGGAATTTCTCTTGAGCTTCCGTTAAATGTGTTTTCTTCCAACAAAATTAATAAAATTGCTATGAGTGCCAGCAGGGCTCAGCACTTTCCACTGAACTGCTATGAGCTAGAGAAGGGGCTGACCAATGAGAATGTATTCATTCTGTAGCTGAGGCTGACGGCCAAGAAACTAGAAAGAATTTCATGGAAGTCGCAAACTTAAAGAGTCGCTCGACAGACCACTGCTGTGTGGGCAGCAAGTTGGTAGTCCCTGCGGAGCGGAGATAATGTTTAAAAGTGTGGCGTATTTCCAAGTCTGGGGATAGTGATTCTCACTAACGGGAGAAGTTACTCTGTCTTTGGGGAAGGCTGAAAAGAATTCCCAAGTGCGTCACTGATTTAACATGTGAGGTTGCGTTTGGTGAGAGTGCTTATTGTCGGTAAGCACAGAGCTCATACGGAAACGTGGAGCCCTTAGGTAGCTGGACGTGGAGTTTAATTAAGAAAACGGCGTTGGCAAGATCTAACTGAAGCTGTCATTTGTTCCCTAGGAACCTCCAGGTAGTTTGGTTGGAGTTTGACTTTAAGCTTACATTGCTTTGAACTGTTACTCTGTTTTTCTTTGAGGACATCTCTGTACAATTTCTAAGATTGCATTGGAGTACTGGCTTCTCGCGGAGCACAGTTTGCAGTGCAATGGTTCTATTTTGGAATACTTGTGAATAGAGAAAGGTATTTGTGATTCGTTATCATTACAATCTTCTTTTGTTGGTCAAAGCGAGATTGGGAACTCTCACTTAGGATGATTTTAAAATTATAGCAGTGGGAATAACGTATACGGACTTATTATGGCTAATTAGTAATGTCATCTCGCCAATACAACCCAGACCTGCTTTACAGGATTCCGATCCAAATACCTCGCTGATCTCAGCATACAGTGAATACCTTAACCTGTGAGAATTTCAGACAGCGTAACAGCTCAATGCAGACGTGCATTTTGACGCAACAAGTGTCTGTCTGTATAAACAATATCTCTGGTCGTGCATTTTCCACACTAAACATGTGAAGCTTAGCGCACCGAATTCTCAACCAGAACATCAGCACCACAAAAATGGTTTGTTTTTCACAATGTTCTTTTCACTGTATCGACCATCAATTGCGCTTCTCGATAACGCAGAATCCACAGTAGCTAGGCCTGCAAGTGCGTTGCTGTGACCAGGACAGTTATTACTGGATCTGTAACATACTCTTGCGCCTCAGAATGGTACCTCAGGCATACACTTCAAATTTGTTAAAGTTCTTCACTGGCGACGCCAGAAGCCAAGCCACCTGAGTTAATGGCCGACAGACGGCCAGCTAGGGGGAGATGTCGAGCAGGTCGAGGTCAACGCTTCTGTGCAGCTATTCATCAACGATCATCTATGGAGCCGCAAGTCTCACTGGAGAGACTCCGCAGTTGCACACGGCAGCGCCAACTTGCGGGTCATCGCTGAAGGGGTGCAGAGACTGCCATCAACGGGCTGGCCTACTGGAGGCTTGACTACGGGAGCCAAGAAGCTGTTTGCCATCTGACATCGTAATGCAGAACCACTGTTGCTGCTGACCCCATTCCTGCGGTTTACACTGATGCTGCTGGCCTGGGTGTTGTGTGATGTCCTTAGGTTAGGTAGGTTTAAGTAGTTCTAAGTTCCAGGGGACTGATGACCGTAGATGTTAAGTCCCATAGTGCTCAGAGCCATTTTTGAGCTGCTGGCCTCTATCTCCTAACTGGAGGCCGCGGATCGAACTGGGCACAACAATGAGTACTTCAGGCTGGACTTGAGGGTGAATCTCCTCGGCACACGCCTACGAAATCAACGAGAGCGCTTCAGAGATCAGCTCGTAGAGCAGCTGACCGCCGTCGTCCAGTGCGGGCCCCGCTAGCTACGACTTTGGAGGGGTACCGACCAGCCACGACGTAACGGCTGTAACACGAGCCGTCCAACACACAGCAGCACTGCCAGGCGGAAACGTGCTTGCTATTGCTGACGGGATCCACACAACACTGACCAGACTGAGCTACCAGCGCCTTGCGAAGACAGTTCTGTATGTCTGAACGATAAATTTTGTCACTGTGAATAAAGTTTTCTTGGCGCTCTCGAGCGTAAGCAGATCCTCATCACCACACACTGCTCATCACAATCCTAACTACTGTAGGGTCTTGGTCCCCTATAATATAGACCAACTGAATTAAGCCTATATTTTTCGCAAATTGGAACTCCTGAGAGAGCTGTAAACTCTGCAGACTACTGTGTTGTAGAAATTTTTCGATTTTGTCGCGCATTTTAGCCCACATTTGGATCCTGTTGTGTAGCTTCTACTTTTGGTCGAGCTAAAATCGCCAACGACGAACGTTTGTCTCCCTTTATAATTAAAGGCATTTAAGTCACATCTCGATCTATGATAATGCTGGAAGCTGAAGAAACGATTTGAAATTTGTGCCACGGCCAGGACTGGAATGTGGGTCTTCGTGCTTACTAGGCCGAAACGGTGCCCATTACGACCAACAATTGAGTACTATTCCAACGGCGGAGAACCGTGACAATAATGACAATTTAGGGGGGAAATAAATATATATAAATGTCGTGTGACTAGAGCCTCCCGTCGGGTAGGCCGTTCGCCGGGTGCAGGTCTTTCGATTTGACGCCACTTCGGCGACCTGCGCGACGATGGGGATGAAATGATGATGATTAGGACAACACAACAGCCAGTCCCTGAATGGAGAAAATCTCCGACCCAGCCGGGAATCGAACCCGGGACCGTGGGATTGACATTCTGTCTCGCTAACCACTCAGCTACCGGTGGCGGACGTGGGGGGGGGGGGGGGGGGGGGAATAAGCTGAAGATATGAAGTTTATGTTGGGGGGGGGGGGGGAATTCGATTTTGGTAGTTCGTACAACAACGTTGGGCATTGTGGTGCCGTGGTGTAGTGGTCAGCATTTCTGCCTAGTAAGCAAGAAGACCGCGATTCGAGGCCTGGATGTGACACGAATTTTAATTCATTTCTTCAGTTTCCAGCATTATCGTTTGTTTCCCCTCTTGCAGAATCGTCGTCAAATCCTTGTACTGAGTGTCTCATACTGAACTGCAAAAAATAGTGTCTTTGTGTCATTAAGTTATTAGCTTACCAAGAAACTGTACTCCGCTCAAAACTAGTTCCCAAACACGAGAACGTCATTAGATGTCTGCTGACGTTGTGTTTCTCGTTACCTTTGAATCGGGTGCCTATTTCAGTTAGGAAGTGCTCGTTTTAGTTGGAGACAGGGGCATGGGAAGGCAGAAGAGGGTGAGCCCGAGCGGTCACCTGCTCCGCATTATGCGGCTCGTTAAGCGGCCGGTTCACACGGCGCCGTGCAACAAATGGGCCACCGTGTCGCGGCACGGCGCAATGAAGGTATCGCCGTGTCGTGTCCGAGTGTAGCGGAGGCGGCGGTGGCGGCGGATCCGGCAGGTCGTCTATTAGGGCGTGCCCGTGTTTACCCAGGCGGCAGGAAGGCGCGATCAGATACCCGCGGGCTCGATAGCCGATAGGCGGCGTGATTGCTTGTAAATGAGCCGGGAACCCGTTCTCGTCATTAATATGTAACGCGAGCGGACAAGGCGAGGCAGCGAGCGGGCGCGCGCACGGCCCCGGGCGCCCGCTGCGCCTCTGCTCTCACACCTGGCGGCCGCCTCTCTCTCCCCGCGGCTCCGTTTCCTCTCAACTGAGCGCGCTGCTGCAGGCAATGCTCTCGTATTAGGCAAGAGCGGTGTTCACTTCCTGCTCGGACGTCCAGATCTGGTTTTGGAGCGGAATGCTGGGATGGTTTCCGTCCCCAAATTTGTTCAACCGAGGTAGTAATCCTTTAAAATATCAATGCGATGTAAAATTCTAACCATCCCTTCTTTTGTCGAATTCAACTAAAACTGTTGTACCATTCAAAGCTTTTCGGTCTGCTTATTAGTAGTTAAATTACTGCACTGAAATACATCTCCATAAATTAAACTATAAGTAACGCAGAGAGCAGATATGTAATACAGTTGGAACAACTCTGGAGCTCTTCAATTGTATAACAATGAAACGGAGTACCTTTCATCGTAATAAATATGAGCCGTCGCCGATGTTATACGTCTTCAATCTCGATCTTAGCGAGATATACCAAAAACATAAAACCATGCTCATGTTTTCACGCCTTTGTATCGTATTTAATAAATTATATCTTGGTCAAGATATGACACAACGCTATGATCGAGCACCGAGCGAGTGCTCGACAAACGCCGTGTAGTGGGGAAGGGCTGACAGCTGCTCGCTGAGCGCTCGTGTTTGGTGCAGAATTCTGTGCCACATCAAAGTGAACGTATATCCGTCTAGATGTACTCGTGAACGCCGTTCATACATCAGATCGACTCGCAAGTGATTTTCAGTCTTTCATCAGCCAAATTATTCGTTACTGTATTCATTCTGCCTAGGAGATAATCAATTTAACTACACAACAAACCGTATCATTAAATTTATGTTCTATTGGTCTCGAAATCTGCCATGATGTTTCATCTTCGATTGTTATTTTCTGTCATCGGTAATTTCTTTCATTTTTTGAAATTATCATTCATCATTTCTGATTTTAAAGATTCGTTTTTACTACTTACAAGTTTATACTTCTACATCTACACACTGTGTTTCAAAGTTTTTGCAGTAAACCTCTAGGAATATTACATCATGTCATGAGGAGCAACTTCGTAAGAGACTGTGTCATGACTGTCACACATCGCTTTGCGATTTAGTTTCAGCTCTGTCACGATTACGCGGTAGTTAATTGCGTGAGTTTGAAACTTTTTTGCTGGGAGTGGATAGAATTAGATTTCTCATCAGAAGGGAGTGCCTCCAGAGGGCTCGGCAGTCCCATAATGTCGGCAGAAGGCTACTCACGGTGTCTCATTAGCAACGAACGAGTGCCTTATGGATGGTAGCTAGTCTTCGTGGAAATGGCCCTGTTCCCAGAAATGCTTCTGTGGTCAGCTCCTGGCGCTAATCTGTTTGTATACGCACGGATGCTGCTGGTCTCCACAGCTTTCCCATAATGGGGTTGGACGATCAAATTTGCCTTTCTATCCACACATCAGAGACGAGGTCGCCTACTTGTGTTTCTCTGGCATGAGAAAATTCGTTGCTTCCCTCCAAAATTATGGACTATTCAGTCCAAAGTGACACTCCAACTACTAGACGCAGTGCAGATGCTGCTTACCAGTGGAGAGAGAGAGAGAGAGAGAGAGAGAGTTTGAAATTAGCATCAACCTAAAGAATCGGAATGATGGTCTTTGCAACATATGAGTGGGAAGTTACTGTTGCCCCCATTTTTATGAAGCAATGGCACATGTTCGTTCCTCAGATTGGCAGCAACAATCAGAATGCCCTTCACGCGGGGTTGCGAATTGTGAGTGTTCTTGAGAGAACATATTTTTGAAAGGGATTCGCTTCACGGGTCTTGTCTGGTGTTGACACCCGTGCCTCTCGCTGTACTTGAAGAATAAAAATTTCGCTCAGGCACCAGCGTAATCCATCTTCTGAGGAGATTGCATTTAACACATTTGGTTGTTAAATTATATATATTAAAAGTATGTCTCATTTTTCTTGCTTTTGCGAGCTTCCCAGATGTGGAAGCTTACTGAACTTGCTTCTGCAGTATTCCAATTAAACATGGATCCCAAAGTTTAGATTCTTTCTATTTTAGTTTGCAACCACTTTCAGAACATTGTCCTGTATTTTCATTGTCAGTTGTTCACTTGATTGGATAAATGAAACTTTTGTGTTCTCTATTTGACTTCATTTTTAGATCATTAATGTCAGACAACTTCCCTCCTGTCAGTCGACCCTTAAAGAATAAATATAAGCAGCTGCATTTCTAGGATGTTTGTTTCATTGTGACGTTGTGTGCGGTGGTCAAGCACTATCTTTATATTAAGAGATGCAGACGTGATAAGTGTTAAATGCCCACATATTGAGCCTTATTTCGATCTTTCCCAGATGAGTTAATTGTGTCACTACGCTTGTTAACTGTGTCACTCGTTCTCCTGTAAGAACATTTCGCGTAATTTGCATTAACTTTCCACAGGCATTACAACTGTTAGTCACACGTCCTCCTCCTTTACAGTGGACATCTAATTTTCAAGACAAAATCTTCACTGACAACTCGCAGCGACGCTAAGGCATCCGTTAGTATTCTCTAGACCTGGGATGACAAGATTTCACTGAACTAACAGAATCTACTAACGAGGTGTGCTGCAAACTACCTAGCCCAGTAAATTCATAGAGTGATTTCCAGCAAGAAACCTGTAAGGATGGGTGTCTCTAGGAGGAGAAATGTCTTTTAGAAGTGCACCAGGACCTTTAATTCTACTGGCGCTGCCCCCTTTCTTACAGATTAGATGATTGGATTACAGGCAACACACAAGATATACACACAGTGCAGAGTGCCTACACACTGCCGCCTCTCAGAGGCGTAAACCATACAAAAGGAAGCCTATCGTCGCCAGAAAGAGTGTCTGCCCGTGACGTGGTCTATCATCCCTTGACTTTTGCTGCAACGATTCTGAGACACCCTGTATATACCCTGCAGTATACAGTGAGTGGCAGAGGATACTCCATATTCTATCCCACTCAGATATGAATGGAAGACAAAAGTGCTGTCAGCATCCTCCAAGGCATTACTTAACACCTATTTACAAATATGCTTCAAAATAATTTATTCTCACCAAACTATTGATGTAAAATAAAAAGGAACCGCATTTCCCTTACCTTTGACCTGTTAGTTACTATTAACATAATGAAAATCTTCATTACACATTTTACAGAACTTTTCAGATTTTCCACATGGATCTCTTAACAATTCTACGAATAATTTTGTGCCAATATACCCACTAAAACAACAACAACATTAAATAGAATTCTCTTGAAAATTTAAGTGTAGAAAGAAGGCTATCAGCAAAAACTTACTTTTAATTAATCATTATGTTTCTCTGCTTTGTTTAAGTTATACAATCCACTATTTTCTTGTTGTCGGTTTCTTCTTCTTCCCATTCCATCTAAATACCGAACAACGAATATTCGTTGTTCTCAGAGTGATTCAATGCACAACAATAGGTACATATCCGACTCAAGACGTTCGCTATCTAGCGATCATCACTCGACACCACGGCGAGCATCTCTGCTATGTATTCCGCTCCCTTACGCTATCACAACCCATAATATCTGTTATGATTCTATGTCGCTTAAGTGCGGCTCTTTTAAGATCGACCTACTGCTGCGTCCATCAAAACTACTTCTAAATGCCTTCGAAACCTACATGTCAAAATGTAGTCTAATGGATAGTGTCTTGAAAAGAGAGCAAAAGAAGAACACCAACAAAAATAAATTTTGGATGACTTAGTATATCCTAATTAAGTCAGGAGATGCAGAGGGAATGAGATTATGAAAAAAGAAATTAACAGTAGATGATAGGTTTTGCTGCTTTGGCAGCAAGAAAACTGATAATGGTTAAAAGTACAGAGGCTATTAAACGTATACTTTCAATTGCAATAAAAGCATTTCTGAAAAAGAGAGATTTTTTAACTTAGAATATAAATTAAAGGATAGTGCCTACGTTTCCAGTGTTGAGACATCTCACTACAGATAGGATGGATAGGATTCTTCGGAAGAAGAGGTGTATCACTGCCAAGAAAGAATTCTAAACAAGATCACGAAATCAGTGCTAATTCACGTAGGTTATTAATGTGGCATCTGCTATTGTCGGCATCTTCTCACCGTTTAACTGAGGCTTAATAGATTTGAAAACAGCTCCCCATGTTAAGTAACGTTGACGCTATTCAACAAATATGAAAGCATTGCCTATAGACAACCGACGCCTACGAAAACAGAGACACAATGGACGGTAATCAACATTTCTGGGCAATTTTTAGAGCATTAGACCATTCCAGACTGGAATATTGGTTTAAACTGTGAGCCGACTACCGTTCTTGGACATCATAAGTGGGGTGGAATGGTTTGTCAGTAAACTCTCTCAAGACGAAGAAGCAAGATAATGCGAACAACTACTCTTGTTTTAACGTTATTTAAACTTGTAAAGTCCAATATAAACCTAAGAGAGAACAAGACTTTGTGACTTCAAACAACAATATTGAATTTATTTCTAGCAGATAAAAGTGATCCCTAACTCTAAAATTAATCGTAAAACAGTGTACATTTTACTGGCTGATAACACATACCAGTTATTCAAGAGGAGCCCGACATCTACAATTAGTGTAAATAGGAAGTTATTTCCGAAAATCTCTAACCTTGCAAATGGCGCAACTAAAGGCTTTATACCCATCGCCGCCAGACTATATAAACCATATGGTCTTCCAAGAGTACATAAAGATAATTTACCACTCAGAACAATTGCCAATGCTGTTATTTGTCCCACATAAATGTTTCCAAAATGTTATACGAAGGTTCTAGTGCCTAAGTTCAGCCTTTGCAACCATCACATCCGTAACTCTACAGCATTAGCTGTTATAAGATGATTTTGGGATATCTCGACACTTTTAACATAACACTGAAGTAGACGGTAAAGCACTCTAGCGGAGCAAACTAGAAGTACACTTCTGAGCAGTGGGACATCTTGTTTTAACGTGTGTGTATTGTGTTGGTTTTCAACACGAGTTTAAACAACGAAAAAAAGCTGCAGAAAGTAATCTTGTGAGTCCATCATATGCTACAACACCCCATTTATAAGATTAGCAATGACAACAGCAATATATTCTGTAGATATGAGTGATAATGAATGATTTCTAATCATTGTGTTGTTGAAAGTATGCTGTTAGCTTTGTTGTCTTAGGAGGGGGAAAGTGCTGTTCAAAATGGCTCTGAGCACTATGGGACTCAACTGCTGAGGTCATCAGTCCCCTAGAACTTAGAACTATTTAAACCTAATCACACACATCCATGCCCGAGGCAGGATTCGAACCTGCGACCGTAGCGGTCGCGTGGTTCCAGACTGTAGCGCCTAGAACCGCTCGGCCACTCCGGCCGGCGGGAAAGTTCTGTGATTTATTAGCTGTCTACAGTGCCATCTCTTATTCAGTTGCATAACTCGTTTAAATTTCGGTACACACGCATGGGGTCATCCCGACAAGTCGACTTCTCCCAAAATTTCGGACTTCCTGCTTTTTAAAGTAACGTATAAAATTGTTTATTTACTTTGAAGGGGTCTGTAATGCCTCACAAATATGAAAACAAAGAAAAGTTTTGTCAATAGAGACCTGAGGACATGGCGGGCGCTTTTCAAGAAGTGAGATACAACAAAATATCCCTTCCAGCTGCCGCCAAATGATTCACAGTACCGAGAAAGACATTGCGTTTAAGAGTTCTGAACGGCAACGTTTCAAACCGACAAAACTGGAAAGGAACCACCCTAATAGCTGCTGTAGAGGGTGAACTCGTAAGGCATTTGTTACTGCTGGCTGCCAAAGAATTTGGGTTACTTGAGACTAACGTTAGAGAACTAGCTTTCAAATGTGCAAAACAACATTAGTCATAAATTTAATTGTTATAAAATGACAGAATATGATTGTGTTTTTCTTTCATAGAAAGTCACCCAAATTTACGTGTGAGAAAAGCTCAGAGACTATCTAATGGTCGCTCAAGGGGACTCAATAAAGAAGAACTGGGAAAATTTTTAGAAATCTCAGAATAATGTATGATACGCTTGGATTAGTATGGGAAGATCCGGGATGAATTTTCAATGCGAACAAAGCGGGACGTCACCTCATTTTGAAACAGGAAACGTCATTTCTCCAAAAGGAAAGAAGGATATTTATCATGCCACTACAGGAGAGAAGAGTTCTATTGTGACCGTAATGGTTTGCAACAGTGAGACGGAGAATTCAGTTCTACCTTTTGTAAAATGAAGGGCGTTAGACAGAAACACTGAAATACAAAAGGACTGACAAATCTGGATACATGGTCAGTGAGGTATTTTCTTCCTTTCTTGACCATCTGAGCAAATACAAATCTCAAAAGAATATTTTACTTGTCTTGATGGTCACGCTTCCCGTTGTAAAGACCCCAATATGCTGGATAAAGCATCACACATAGAGATTGAGATGTGTCTTCCTCCGCACAATGCACATAAATGTCAGCCTCTTGACGTATCATATTTCAAATCCTAAAACACTTCTACAACGAGGCGTGCCGAAACTTCTCCGCCATCACACAGGAAAGGCCATCACAAAGGAAAATTTCGGTGGTACATTCAGACAAGTTTGGGACAAGTCAACAACCACACGGGCTCTAACAAGTGGCTTTAATAATTCAGATGTACTAGCTGACGGTGTCTTTAAACATGAATTGGTCACTACATCACACGATATTGTTCGAATCAGAGTAGGAGATGACAGTGTTGTGGATAATGAGCCCATCCAACCATCACCTACTCAGTCGTCATTTGAGGAAATACCAACAGTGTCAGTTGTACAAAGTAAGGTTTCTGGAGGAAATGTGTCTAGAAAACAAGAAAACGTTGTCTTCACATCTGAAAATTATCGAAAATAACATCGGGAGAAAGCTTCCCACACAGAAATTAAAGCGACGTTCAGGGAAGAATGAAGCACGCTCATCTGCATATCTCAAGGATAAAATGGTGAATGTGGTGTATGCATGGCTTTTATTATGATCAAACAGCTTGACAACAATGAGTAAAGTGTGTTCGCCAGTTCAACAAATGGTTTCATGAGACGTGTGTTGAAAACGGTGAACTTAATTTTACATGCTAAACTTGTCCATAGTCAGTTTCTATGATTTATATAGATTCAATAATTTAACTGACTGCAGCTACTTGTCTCTTTTGGAAAAGTTTATTTTCTTAAGTTTTATAGTTATTTGTTTATTTTTGTATCTCTCTATGTCACCTAAAATCATGAGTCAAGATGTTACACATTAACAAATAAGTATAACAAACACCTGAAAACATTTGTGTTGTACGATTTTCCGAATAGTGGTCCTATAATTTCAATTTCCTTACTATGGTGTCGAGTTATCCCAAAATTACCTTACTCAAATGAATACAGTCAACCAAGAAAAATACATCTAAACATGGATACTCCCGGAAATTTCGTGTTGGCATGGCAGAACGCATTTGTAGCTGAATGATCATATACTCATCAGGGAAGATAATTCTCACATACGGATGACCTTCACCTCTGCGGATGGATCGATCAGGACAAAGTTACATATTCGTTTACGATCTTCAGAAAAGTGATGACAATAATCCGCAAGGCCATGAAGTTGCTTCCATAGGTATTGATTGTCTTTTTGTGTAGTTTTATAAATTGCTTTGTTTACTCACGGTAGTCGTGAGCAAAGTGAGTACTGAAGCCTATCAGTCTCTTCGCCAGTGCATATGAAGAACATATGCGTCAAAAGCAACGTGTTGTTGACGCGGTATCTTGAGCTTTGTGATAATAGTGATAATCTACAACGGAGGAACGAGTTGAAAGACGAAAATCACCGAGTTATATTTCGCAAGGGAGAAGTGAGTGCGAGCAAAGTGGCGAGCAGACGGTGGTAGGTTCGCTCCTGTAATAGGAAGAGCAGCGGGCTCTGCGAGCCAGCAGGCCGCGTTGCGAAGTGATACGCCGATAGGGAGTGCGGCTATCTCTCCGAAATGAACCAGGCGGCCAGCGGGCGCGTCAAGACGCGGCGCGTTGCCGAGGTCGCCGGACGCTGCGCAGGCCCACTGCACGCGAGATTTATTCTCGGCCGCCCGGATACTCCGCACACCGAATACACGGCGCTCTGGCACACTGGCAGTATGGGCCGTCTTCTCTTTCAGAGAAACGTATTATCAAAAGCTGCAGTTAACATCGGCCTTCATATAAACTCTTCAGACATGCACGTTCACACAAGAAATCGATTGTAACTACTCTATGAATTATCACACTAGATTAGGAGAGCAGAAATTCGTCGTTCACTCGTACGCGCTTATAATTTCATAACTACCTAGTCGAATACATTAATGAATATGTCTAATCTCGTTTACTATTAGATGCTTCATGTCCTTTATACTGATATTTAGATGACTGAGCTGCAATCACAAGAGACATGTATTTGCTTTTTAGGCCCGATAAAAGAGGTCTGCCACTGGTTAACAGTCACTACTTTGACATGGAAACTTTTTGAACCTAGTTACTGTTTTTATTATCTCGTCATTTACCTCTCCATCGTCTCTCACAATATGAACAAACACCCAGTAAGTAGTAGGGCAACAGGGGTATCAAGCGTTTTGTTAATACGGGCTGTGTACATTCATGGGCAAGCTTACACTCAGGGACAAACAAACATTCACAGATAAGCAAACATTCACAGATATGCAAACATTCACAGATATGCAAACATTCACAGATAAGCAAACATTCACAGATAAGCAAACATTCAAAAGCAAACCTGACAAATTTATGATCCCACTCTTACCCTGTTGTTCTGCCAAGTGCTTTATGACCCGCTGAGTATTGATTTATTACCCTCTGAGGATAAACCATCCTTCTGAGAAACCCCCCGTCCCTCCCCCTTCACTGCCTCCTCTGTCATCCCTCTGGGAAATCCTCTTGCCAATACAAGCACACTGACTAATAAACTAAATCTATCAATTAATTGACCTCTTCCCTATGAGAAATCCCCGCACCCCCTTCCCTCTGCTCTCTGGGAGTTGGGGTATGGGTGAAGGACTCATTCTGTGCTGGAAAGGAAGGATCTCATGGTGTGAGGTTGAAGTTGCTGTCAATTACTCAGCAGAGGATATACTTTTCACTATAAAGTGCAATTTTCAGTGGTTGGATCCCTCTGTTTATCGGGAAAATCTCACATCCAGCAACTACAGGTCCTGTTTATGTAATTAGACTGCTCACATTGGAGGTGTTGTCTTGTTGGCAAATTTTCGTGTGTGTGTTCACCTTGACAGGCAGGAATCGACTGAGCTAGCGCAGAATGCCACCACGAGAGCACATCCCAAACCCCTAGCCCCCTCCCTCCACACTCCTCCCAGAAAAAATTGGCAGGAAAAAGACCCAGTCTATTCTGGAGAGGGAGGGTCTGAAGATATGAAATTCAAATCAGTGTCAATAATGTATTGATGCATATTCTTTATTTAATCAGTTCGCGAGAGACAGGGCTGCCCCACTTAGATAGAGCTGAAGTCTGCACACTCCAGCCCTGCTTCGCAAGATGTAATAACTGTAAGCACCAAGGAATTGAATGATGTGCAGTGTGTACGCAGCTCGTGGTCGTGCGGTAGCGTTCTCGCTTCACGCGCCCGGGTTCCCGGGTTCGATTCCCGGCGGGGTCAGGGATTTTCTCTGCCTCGTGATGACTGGGTGTTGTGTTCTGTCCTTAGGTTAGTTATGTTTAAGTAGTTATAAGTTCTAGGGGACTG